>NC_057807.1:25236639-25561585 GCF_018294505.1 Triticum aestivum | reverse complement strand
AGCAAGGTACTCCCTTGTTCTGTGTGATATGGTTTAACCACCTGGAGTTTAGCTATGTCGACTGCAGGATTGAGGAATGTATCTTGCCCCACCTTTGACGGTCATGAATATCCTCAGTGGAAAGCCATGATGAAGAAGCGACTCATGGCTATGGACAGCGAACTGTGGACCGTCACTGAGATTTGTCTTACCGATCTATGCAAGATGGCGGAGGCTGATGACATTCGCAAGTACACTCTATGGAACCTCACAACGAAGGATGTCATCTGCTCCTGCCTTTCCCGAAATCAGTTCAGGAACGTCATGCACCTCAATCACGCTAAGCTAATCTCGGACCGGCTTTCTGAAGTCTATGAAAGTCATCTTAATCGTCATGATCCTTGGCTTGATGACTACAAGGAGTCTCTTAAAGAGATGACCTTTCCACCTGAATCATCTTCATCTTCACCATGCCTCATGGCAGGGGGTACTAAGGTAACTGAATGCTACCTCTCTGAAACCAGTGATGATGAATTTGGCCCCAGCTATGTCAAACTTGCTTCCCTTGCCACTAAACAACAAAGAGCTTTGGAAAAGATTCAAAACATGCTTAGTAAGAGCGATGATACGTTGGGCGAAGAAATGGATCAGTCAAAAGCTTTGGCTGAGAGTCTTCAGAGACTTCATTCCAAGTTTGACGCCCTTCAAGATCAACATAATGCTCTCTTGTCTGATCATGAGAAACTTTCTTCTGAATGTCTTCAAAGAGAGCAAGATCTTGAAAAGATAAGAGTGGATTATGAAGCTCTTCTGAAGAAGCATGATTCATTACTTGCTCAACAAATCAGCATTACACAGGATGGATTTGAACCACCATGCTTAAAATGCATTGAGCGTGATAATGCTGCCTCTGTTGCTGAATGTTCCATTGCTCCTACTGTTGCTCTGTCTTCAACTACTGATGTGGTAACTAACCCCTCTTCTAAGGATACCACTACTATTGTTGATGAAAATGCTAGGTTGAAGACATTGCTTGAAACAGGGATGTATAAAAGTCTGAAAGGCCATCAGACACTATGCGATGTCCTCAAAAAGCAGATTCTGAAACGAAACCCTAGGAAAGAGGGTGTTGGGTTCGAGAGGAAAATGAATGCTGATGGTTCCTACTGGAAGCCTGAGCAGTATCCCAAAACCACATGGGTTGCTACAAAGGAACCTTTAGTGGATCCATCCACCTTATCTGGCTTTACCTGTACTAATCCTATTATCATTGTTGAATCCTTTGATGCAAACTATAAACTGTTCAAAAATCAGAATGGTGAAGTGTTTGCCAGGTATATTGGTACTAACTGCAGGAATGGACCCCCAATGAAGAAGATCTGGGTTCCCCAAAGCTGTCTTGAGAATCTTCCTGTGAATGTGGTCATGACACCACCAAGGAAGAAGACAAACCCCAGACCAAAGGGGTCACATGGTCCAACGGCTTCATACGGAAACAGGACTCACCTGAGTCACCCTAACGCCAATGTTTTGCAGGGAAATCATACTCAAACTTATGAATATGAGCGCGAGTCTTCAAACCGCTATGTTCATAGGACTAAGAACTTTTCTGCTTATTCATATGAGTATCATTCATCTTCTTCAAGGCTATTTGCTAGGGCTCCAAAGCCGAAATTCTCAGATGCTGCACTTAGACTCATTGCTTCTAAGCCACCCCTAAAGATGTGGGTGGTGAAGAAGAACTAACTCTCTTTTGCAGAACATGGTCTCCAGCCAGCAATAAAAGGCGTCCGATATTATTGCTGGGGACCTAAAACACAAAGGGACGCATGATAAAATGACTTACTATGTATTCCACATATGAATTGCTTACCTGTCATACTGTGTGCTAACTTTCATCTAAGTTGTGATAATCCAAGTGTGCATCAAATGCTTATGCTTCACAACATACCTTGTGAAGCCTATCCTCCTAACTGCACTGTAGGGTATGACACCTCGTGCTTCAGAATGGATTATGGACAGCGGATGCACTAATCATATGACTGGTGATCGAAGTCTTCTCATGGACTCAACCTTACGTCCATCCGACAAGAGTCAAATCACATTTGCTAACACTGGTAAAGGCAAGGTACTAGGCCTAGGTAGAGTTGCAATCTCAAAGGATCAACACATGGATAAAGTGATGCTTGTTGAATCCCTTGGATTCAACTTAATGTCTGTCTCAATGCTTTGTGACTTAAACATGATTGTGATATTTGGAAAATATCGTTGCCTTGTACTAATGGAATCTGACAAGTCTCTAGTCTTTGAAGGGTATAGGAAAGGTGATCTATACATGGTAGATTTCTCAGCAGGTCCACAGCTTGCCGTATGTCTTCTTGCAAAAGCTTTAGAATGCTGGCTCTGGCATCGAAGGCTGGGGCATGCTGGCATGAGGAACTTACACACTCTCGTCAAGAAGAAGCATGTCATAGGCATCAAAGGTGTCAAGTTCAAGAAAGATCATTTGTGTGGTGCCTGCGAAGCTGGAAAGATGACAAGGGCCAAGCACCCCTCGAAGACAATCATGACGACATCTCAACCCTTTGAGTTGTTGCACATGGACTTATTTGGCCCTACTCACTACTCCACCCTCACAACAACGGTGTGTCTCTATGGCTTCGTCATTGTTGATGACTACTCAAGATATACATGGGTGCACATAATTCTCTACAAGACTGAAGTACAAGATGTCTTCAGACGATTCGCCAATCGAGCAATGAACAATTATGGCGCCAAGATCAAGCATATCAGAAGTGATAACGGCACTGAATTCAAGAACACCGGGCTTGATCTTTATCTGGATACAATGGGAATCACTCATGAATTTTCTGCTCCATACACACCTCAGCAAAATGGCATTGTTGAGCGCAAGAACAGAACACTCATTGAGATGGCTCGAACAATGCTCGACGACTACAAGACACCAAGAAAGTTCTGGCCTGAAGCTATTGATACAGCTTGTCACATCATCAACCGTGTCTACATCCATAAGCTTCTGGGAAAAACATCCTATGAGCTCCTCACTGGCAAGCCAAATGTCAGTTACTTCAGAGTCTTTGGTGCTAGGTGTTGGATCAAGGATCCCCATCACAAGTCAAAATTTGAACCCAAAGCTCACGAAGGCTTCATGCTTGGCTATGGAAAGGATTCGCACTGTTACAGAGTCTTCAACCTCTTCCACTACAAAATTGTTGAATCTGTGGACGTGCGATTTGATGAAACCAATGGTTCACAACGAGAACTCCTGCCAAGCACACTAGATTAAGCTCCTTCCAGTGAATCTATCAAGCTAATGGGAACTGGTGAAATCATGCCCTCTGAAGCACAACCTGAAGAGGAACTTATCATTTCTGCACCTAACCAATCAGAAGACAATGCACAGACTGAAGACAATCCTACAAATGATGACAATGATCAGCAAGAGCAAAGTCTTCGTCCTGTTCATCCTCGTGTTGCAAATGAAGTACAGATTGAAAAGATAATTGATAGCATCAATGCACCTGGTCCACTTACTCGCTCAAGAGCAACACAGTTAGCAAATTTCTGTGGGCA
Source organism: Triticum aestivum (assembly GCF_018294505.1). NCBI lineage: Eukaryota > Viridiplantae > Streptophyta > Magnoliopsida > Poales > Poaceae > Triticum > Triticum aestivum. Next base: position 25,558,012 of record NC_057807.1, on the reverse strand, counting down.
TTTTTCATTTGTGTCAATATCAGAACCCAAGAAAGTTGCTGAAGCCTTTATGGAACCTGAATGGATTCAAGCCATGCAAGAAGAACTTCAACAGTTCAAGCTGAATAATGTTTGGGAACTTGTCAAGCGCTCTGACCCTCGCAAGCATAACATTATTGGCACTAAATGGATATATCAGAACAAACAAGATGAGCATGGTCAAGTCATCAGAAACAAAGCACGTCTAGTGGCACAAGGATATACTCAGGTTGAAGGAATTGACTTCGATGAAACATTTGCTCCTGTGGCTAGGCTTGAAGCTATTCGCGTACTGCTAGCCTATGCTAATCACCACAAAATCTTGCTATACCAAATGGATGTGAAAAGTGCTTTCCTCAATGGCAAGATTGAAGAAGAAGTGTATGTTTCTCAACCACCTGGCTTTGAAGATCCAAAACATCCTGATATGGTATACAAACTAAACAAAGCACTGTATGGCCTCAAACAAGCTCCTCGCGCTTGGTATGACACAATCAAAGACTTCCTGAAGAGCAAAGGCTTCAAACCAGGATCCCTAGATCCCACACTCTTCACGAAGACATATGATGGTGAACTGTTTGTGTGCCAAATATATGTGGATGACATAATCTTCGGCTGCACCAACCAGAGGTATAGTAATGAGTTTGGATACATGATGCAATAGCAATATCAGATGTCCATGATGGGTGAGCTGAAGTTCTTCCTTGGTCTTCAAATTTGTCAGCAAAGAAATGGCATCTTCATATCTCAAGAAAAATATCTCAAAGACTGCCTGAAGAAGTTCGGCATGCAAGATTGAAAAGGTTACATGATGCCAATGCCAGCCAAACATCATCTTGGTCCCGACGACAATGGTAAAGAGTTCGATCAAAAGGTATACCGCTCCATGATTGGTTCTTTACTTTACCTATGTGCATCTAGGCCAGATATTATGCTTAGTGTTTGCATGTGTGCTCGATTCCAAGCGGCACCAAAGGAATCGCATCACTTAGCTGTGAAGCGAATTCTTAGATATTTGGCTTACACCCCAACACTCGGATTATGGTATCCAAAGGGCTCAAGATTTGATCTGGTTGGATTCTCGGATGCTGATTATGCTGGTGACAAGGTGGATCGCAAGTCAACATCAGGAACATGTCACTTTCTGGGACGATCACTTGTCTGTTGGTCTTCAAAGAAGCAAAATTGTGTATCACTCTCAACTGTTGAATCTGAATACATTGCTGCTGGATCTTGTTGTGCTCAGCTTCTGTGGATGAAGCAAAATCTCGAGGACTATGGCATCAATCTGAAGCAAGTCCCTCTCTTCTTCGACAACGAAAGCGCTATCAAGATTGCCAACAATCCAGTTCAGCACTCGAAGACAAAGCACATTGAAATTCGTCATCATTTTCTCAGAGATCATGTCATGAAGAAAGATATTGACATCATTCACGTCAACACTGAAGAGCAACTGGCAGATATCTTCACAAAGCCCTTGGATGAGAAAAGGTTTTGCAAGTTACGGTGTGAGCTAAATATCTTGGAATCCTCAAATGTCCTGTGATCAGGCACACATCCTAACACTTACGCATGTTGATGACTTTGATGTGCAACACACATAGTAAAGTATATCTTCAATCAATGAAGACTTACATTCTGAGTGTGAATACATTAAAGTGGAATTTGACTTCAGAGCGCCACGATAATTGTGCGCCGTGTCTGGGCCTAATACTTCCTATACGGTGGTTAACGCCACCACCAAATTTCTTAGTTTGAAGTGTTTCACTCATGGCATTATTGTTGAATATCTTCGCATATTGATTTGTCTTCAACTTTCAACTTATCTTCATGATTTACTTCACTATGTTGAGTTGATTGCTTTCTCATATATATATGCTAGTATTCTGTCCTCTACAGCATTCACTTATATAGCTATGTCTTCATTGTTGAATCTTTTGAACTAAGTGAATGTGATCGGACCCTAATCTCTCTATGCTTACTATCTCAAAATCTATTTGTCCAAATCATATGCATTCTGTTGAAACTGTCGAATGTCTTCTCTGTATCCTTGTCAGCAGAAGACACAGAGACAAACATCAAGTCCTCTTTAAATGATTCATTATTATTGTCGATATCCGGAGAAGCCGGAACAACCATCCGACAAACTTGGCGGGCGTGGGAACGTGGGACAACTCTGAGTATGTTGCATGCTTGCCACGTGTCCCACGGATGTGAATAGACAGGGGCACCTGCGTAATTGTGCTGTGTCGCACACCTACTTATAAATACGTGTCCCCTGCGATCAAGAAAACCTTCTTCCACCTCTCCACCTCGTCAAAACCCTAGCACCACCGCTAGCTCTCGACGATGTCGGCGACGAAGCGCTTAGCTGCCGCGACTTCTCCGACGCCGTCCTCACGCTGGCCGCGGGCATCGTCCTCTCCGCCGCCGCCGTAGGTGTCCTCCATCGCCAAGTTAGGGCACGGTGGATTGAACTGCTCGGTCTCCTTTCATCCCATCTAGCAGTTCATCGTGTGGTAAATATAACTCTATTTTTACCATCTTTTTGATTCTCAATGATTCATCCAATTTACCAAAATTGGTTTCTGTCTATACAAAGTTAGATCTATTCTGTCTGCATCTCATACTGCCTAGTATATTCACTTAAGCTTCACATCTAGTTAGATTCCTCACTTGTACTTATTCACGGATTCGTACAAATCTGGAACCGACTCTCAACATATAAGTGAATGTCTTCGCAACATGAGGTCAATGTCTTCAAACTGATTTATCTTCAAAATCTTCTGAGAATGCATATGAACTCTTCCCCTTCCCTCGCATCTCTAATGCTGTCACAGGTACATGTCCGTGGGAGAATCCCTAGGTTCTCATAGTCTGCATTCGTTTGCAGAATTCTTACAGCAACACATTGAATCTCCCGAAGCCAGTTCCTGTCTGACCAGCAAGCGAAAGCCTTTGAAGCCTTTGAACATATTGAAACCGTTCAGTTTGAAGTTCATGGCTACGGAGAAATCTGTCAGGAAGGGTGGCAGACAGCATCGTGGGGGAACTTCAAAGGATCTGCCTGATGATCTTGCTGAAATCTACAAAACAGATCCTGAAGAGGATTACAATCAGCGCAAGACTCGAATCCAATGGATTCGATGCTATTGGGCTGAACAATGGTTCAAGTACAAGTTCGTGACCCATGAGTACGCTGAGAAGAATGCTATCAAGAGTCCTTGGGGTGGTATTCTCTATCGAGGCCTTCCCCCCAAGAACAAAGCTGAAGCCATTGCGCAAGAATTCTATCCTTGCATGGTCCGTGGACCACAGCCTGAAGAAGCCGACCCATCATCATTGCTTTGGTGTCATGACGACAATCTCTTCAAGCGCAACTTCCAGTATGCTAAGGCTTCGGCAAAGGAAAACAAGAAGTCATGGGGATTATACTTCAATCCTGGTCCGTCTGCTCCCCGTGATGATGGCACACGTGAAACTGAAGAAAATAGAATTGGCCCCTTTGCAAACCTTGATGGCCTCATCTCCTACATCTTGGTACAAGGTGCCAAAGTGGATCATTCTGACAATGACGCTGATTTTGATGAAGCCCCAGCTCCTCCTCCAAGGCCGCAGAAGCCAAAGAAGATTAAGGCTTCATCATCAGCTGCTCCTCCAAAAGCTTCTCCTGTGAAGCCACTGGCCACTGCACCTCCTGAAGCCAGTGTGCAGTCTGAAGATCTTTCCCGCATCTCCAAGAAGACGGAGAAGAAAAATAAAATCGTCAAGAGTACTGATCAGGCTTTGACTCCTGCTGCTATTCTGCGTGAAGAGCACATTGATCTGTCCAGCGATGACGATCTTGTAGATGATGCTCTTGAGCAACTGATCAAGAGCAAGGAAGAAGCAGAGATCTTCAACAACTTGCCTCTCTTTGACGTGGCAATCATCCATAACTTCATTGATGAATGGTTTGACACACCAAATCTCAGCTTTGACGATCTGCAACTTCCAATTGGCCTCGGCGTCGCCTTCAATGGCGCCATTGCTTTTGAGCTAGCTATTGCTCAGCGCATCGTCGAACTGAAGCACAAGATTGACTATGAAAAGGCTCAGTTCAAGAAGCATGTGGCCACGCTCAACGTGCAAGATGTCAAGAACTTCAAGATCATGCTTCATGAGCTCAAAGAAGCCTTTCACAAGAAGCGTGAAGAAGCTCAAGGCTCCAGAGAACGCATGAAAAATCTGGCTGACAAGTGTGTGCTTGCCTACAATGAGGTTAAAAAGCGCAAGGCTCTTGGACGTCCTGGCATCGACCCCAGGATGGCTGCAAAGAAGAAGAAATCGACTGTCCAATCTGCACCTTCAAGGCCAGATGAACCTCGCATTGTCTTCCCAAGCAGCATGACTGGCTCGAAGCCAAAAGTCACGTCAACCGCTTCAGAACAGAAGAAGACGAGGGCTGCAGAGGCTGAAGCCAGAAAACGGAAAACCTCAGAAGCCTCTGATGCTGCTCCCTCCAAGAAGAAGCGCAAGACCAAGAAGAGTCGGGCTGCTCCCACAGAGCCCCTTGTTGTTGAACCCATCTCAGTGGTTCGTCCTGCATCTGCATCCCAAGAACTTTGCATGACTGTTCATGAGCCTGCTTCCACAGAGGCTCCTGAAGCTGAAGAGATTCCAGCAGTTGATCCCATCACTGCTGAAGACATTGGTCATCATGACAATGTTGAAGATGATGAAGTTCTTCCTCAAATTGAATACAATGTGGTATCATCGCCTGTTCGTACGAATAGCGAAATCATCAGCATTGGTCGTCCTCTGACGCCAATTTCTCAGGATGCTTCATGGGCTGATCGCCCGCAAGAACAAGACTCCCCCAGCACTCCCCAACAACAACAAGCCACACCATCCGTGCAAGTTGAAGAGGATGAGGACCTTCCCACTCCATCCCCAAAGGCGTCGCCTATACTACAAAGGCTTTGCAAAGGACCAAGGCCTCAAGCCCCTCTTCCGAGCGTTCCAGAAGGAGAAGTGCACCATCAACTTGTTGCACGTCAAGTGTTTTCAAAAGCCACTCCTACTGTGAATGTCTCCGAGTCTGAAGCACCAGCTGCTGAAGACAATCCGGCTGCACCACTCCTACTGTGAACGTCAAGAAGAACGAGTCCCTACTCCCCCCATTCCTGAAGAAACTTTTCATGATGTGAACGTGTCTGTGCCTGACCCTCCAGCTCAGCAAGTGGAGGTTGAAAACCTTGAGGCTGCCACCACCAACACCAATGAAGCCGATACATAGTCATGGCTGAAGCTAATGTGGAGCCTGTGCCAAGCCCCATACCAGAAGCCAATACTGAAAATGCTCCTGAAGCTTCTGATGTGTAGCCCGAAGCCACTGTTGCTGCCACTGCTCCTGTTCCGCCACCAAGGCCCTACACAATCGAGCAGGCATACAACCATGGCGAGCTAATCACAGTAAGATGGCCAGCTCTGGTCCCTCCGCCTATTGTCTCTGGTCCTCAATTTGACTATCACATTGAGCATAGGCCTCAGGTCCAGAAGCCAAAGCCAAGACTGCCAAGGTTTCCAGGTACTGCCACATTTGTCAGGTCCTTTAATGCAAATGGCTTCAAGAGCCACAACAAATTCTTTGACAGCTCAAAGAACCCCTACACGAAGCCAAGAATATCATCAGGTCGGTTCTGGAGTCATCAGCAGCGAAGCTATTACTCCTGTGTTCTGTATGATCAAGGGCGCATTTTCCCTCATATGCTCCTCGACACTGAAGCTATTGCTGGACTGCCATGCTTAGAAGAAGCACTTGACTGATTTCGTGATGTTGGTCTGCTCAGCTTTGTCACAGACAAAGAACATTGGAATGAAGAGCTATTGCTTCAATTCTATGCTACACTCCACATTCGCGGTTATAACAGAGATACGAAGACATGGGTTCTCGAGTGGATGACAGGAAATGTTCATCATGAAGCCAAAGCTCGTGACATCATTGAGCTTCCAGGCCTATCCACTCCTGGAGAGCTATATGAACCTGGTTGTCAAAACCACCGCAATGCACTGGAGAGCATCTTCCATAAGCCTGAACCCAATATGAGCCAGATGTTGAGCATGATGAAGCCTTTGCCACGTGATGCTGAATATCCCAAGGAGTTCTTTGTTGATGACCTTGAGTATCTGCCGCGCATTATATATCATATCATCAGGCGGACTCTATGGCCAATCAAAGGACATTCATCAGCTGCAAAACTTGAAGGAGCCATGAAGACATTGGTCTTTTACATCCTCAATGGCATCAACTTCAATGCACATGATTTCTTCATCAGGCAACTGGCTGCATCTGGATCTAACCTTTTCGGACTGAAGTTCTATGCTCCATGGGTCATGTGCCTCATCAAGCAACACTCTGCTGTCAACTATCAACCATCTGCTCGCAATCATGTGATCTTCCTACCAGAGGTTGATATGTCAGTTGAAGCCATATACCCTGAACCTGCCAAGAAGCCTCTTTGTCTTCAAAATGCTGAACATCAAAGCTTCACTCAGCCTATGGAAGGAGTTCAAGCTGTCACGCGTGTCTATCCGATGGCTGGAAATACTCGTCTGCCTCATCGTGCGCCAACTGAAGCTACTGAGAGAACAGTTGCTCAAAGGCCTCGGAAGCGCTCTCGGGTCCTCAATGACCGAGAACTTCTTATGGCCCTGCATAAGAAGCAAGATAAGCATCATTTTTGGCTCAAGCGTCAGATGCAAAGCCTCTTGGTGGATGTAAATCGCATTCGAAACCTTGCCACCAAGAATGCATTTGTCACTCACGAAACTTGTCGGCGATCATGGAAGAGTTTGATCCTGCTTAGTGCTGAAGCTGATCTTCAAGACGATGGCTTCACTGAAAGATTCAAGTTTGACTCCACTCCTCCATGGAATGCTGTCCTACGAAGAACTCCATCTCTTGAAGACTCTGACTATTCTTCCTCCGCGACAATGGTCAATGCCAATGTGATCGATGCCGAAGACGATGCTACTTCACCACCCCCTACATCTGCACGCATCGACACTGCACCAAGTTCGTCTGCACCGCCAAACGACAACGACAACCCTACTGCTTCAACTACTCCTCCTGAGGACGAGTAGATGCTCTATGTCTTCAAACCTTTTTGGTCAGTACTGACAAAAGGGGGAGAAGCGTATGAGTTTGATAGTCTTCAAGCGGGTTCATAAGGGCGGTTGCTTTATATTTTTGCCTAGTGCCTACAACTCTTGCTTTTGATACACTTCGTCCTTTGAGTTGTAGCACTTAAACTTGATGGTCGTCTGCTACTTATTTGCATTTCCACGTGCGATGATAACTTCTGCACTTAGATCATTCTACAGACGTCCATTTTTCATTATGCATGTCATTCTCTTAGCTATATCATTTCATGCATGATGAATTATCTTCATAAGTTGAAGAGGATCTCCACAAGTACAACCTGCTATGTGCATTTGCATTCCAAAAGCAAATTATTTATATGCACATCTTCAGGGGGAGCCCTTGCCACTTATGAAGACAATACGCTATCCTTTACAATTTCACATACTTCTTTCCCGTTGAAAACTTCAACTAGTTTGTCATCAATCACCAAAAAGGGGGAGATTGTAAGTGCATCTAGTGCCACCCCTAGTTGGTTTTGGAGTATTGACGACAAAGTTGGTTGAGGGACTAATGCGTTTGTGAGAATTGCAGGATAACGCAGGTAGTGTCCCTCATTGATTCGGTTTACCTACCGGAGATGACCCCTAAAAATGTATGAAGACATTGAAGACAATGGTGGTGTGTGAAGATATTCACACTGAAGTCTATGACATAAGAAGACATTGAGTGAAGACTATGGAGCGCGAAGACTGAGTTGTTTTGTTGTTTCCTTTTCTTCTTTGTTGAGTCATAGGAACCACCGTATTGTTAAGTGGGGTCCAAGTGAACTAAGTCAGAGTGACTGAAGTGATGCTCAACACAAATCCTATGTCTTCGAGCGAAGACAATGAGAGCAAATCTTATCCAGAGCTGGATGAGTCAGCTTTGCTTGTAGCCCAAGTAAAGTTGTCGTGTGTGTTTGAAATCTGACCGTTGGAACACGTGTCAGTTCCTTAGTGACCCAGGGTCATTTCGGACATATCAGGTCGGGGTGCCTTGTGGCTATAAATAGCCCACCCCCTACACCATAAATTGGTGGCTGCTCAGAGTTAGTTTACGGCTTTTGTCGTTTTGAGAGCAACCCACCTCGAAGCCTTTGAGAGAGAAATCCTTGCGAGGACAAAGCCCAAACACCCAGAGCCAAAGAGTGTTAGGCATCACTGAAGTCTTTCTGTCTGTGTGACCTGAAGACTTATTACACTTGAGGACTGTGTATCCTCCAGCCGGTTAGGCGTCGCGTTCTGAGCATCCAAGAGTCATTGTGGATTGCCGGTGAACGAAGTCTGTGAAGGTTCGGAAGTCTACCTTGAAGACTTACCAGAGTGGTTGGGCGAGGACTGTGTGTCCTTAGCTCAAGGGGAATAAGGTGAAGACGCGGTCTTCTGAGTTGAATCTCAGTCTCCCTAACCAGACGTACAGTTGTCACAGCAACTGGAACTGGTCCAACAAATCATGTGTCTTCAACAAGTGATTGGTTCTATCCCTTCCCTCCTTTACTTTGAGTTTGTCTTCGTGAAGTCATTGCTTATCTGTCTTATCTGTTTGACTTCATTGCTTGACTACTATTGTTGATTGGCTTCATACTATCTTCCATCCTGATCCTTACTACCTAGCTGCTATTAGTCTTCGTACGTTACCACTATTGCATACTTGACTATGGCTTGCTTTGTGTAGTTTATCTTCCGCTGCATATCAATTAGGTCATTTCTATTGTTTGTCTTTGAAACTTCCATGTTTTGAAGACTTTGATAAAAATTGCCTATTCACCCCCCCCCCTCTAGTCGATAACTACCACTTTCACCCCTAGCCTTCTATCAGCGCGCTGGCGGCTCCCAGTCCTGGCAGTAGGTTGTCCAACTTCTCCCAGTTCTTCGCATTTGGACCTCCATCTCGGTTGGATCTAGGGTTGCTACTTTGTTCTGGTTTGACCGGGGGGCCGGCGACACCCCCTTCGCGGCGCGCTTCCCTGACCTCTTCTCCATTGCCGTCGACCCCCTGATCTCGGTTGAGAGGGCCCTTATTGACTTAGGGCGCCTCGCTTTCCGTAGGCCATTTGGGCCTCCGGATTCCGCCGCTTGTGGCAGCGGATTCGCGGACGGACCCCGTCCGGGGTCGAGGTCCGCAAGCGCAATGGCCCTGGTTCTGGCCTATGCCCTCTTTGCGGTGTCCCCGAAGACTCGAATCACATCTTCTTCTTGTGTGTGTCCGCTCAATTTATTTGGAGCTGCTTTAGGGAGGTGGTGGCTGGGAATTGGTGTCACACTAACTCCCCGACCTATTTGCCGAACTCCAGAACTCCCCCTTGCCCTCTCGCCACATTAGGTGGCTTGAGATTGGGGCGATCGTGTGGACTCTCTGGACGATCCGCAACAAGCTTGTGATACAGCGCACTCCTGTTTGACGGGCTACCCATGCTCTTTTCAAACTGTCTGGCTACTTGCAGCTTTGGCGGCCGCTTAGCCGCCCTCAGGACCGGGACGCCATCTCCGCCTTCATCGCCGACCTTCGTCGATGGCCGTCCGTCTGTCGCCGCCGCCCCTCCGCCAGCCCCGGAGCCAGACTAGACGCCTCACGTGCGCTCCGGCGCCCCTTTTTTTCTGTTTATTTGGGCTTGTTGAGCTGTGCCCTTAGCAGAACCCTCTGTACTCCCTCTTGTGTGACTTGGGTGTGTGTGTGTGTGTGAACTTGTCCATATATATGCGCTCTGTGGCGGTTTGCTTTGTTTATAAAGCAGGGTGAAAGCCTTTTCCGGTTAAACAATTATACTAGCTTGTGTGACAAAAGAGTGGATGATTGGAATGATAATAATAAAGAGCTTATAAGTAAAGAACATAAAGTAAAGCGACTGAAAGTAAATGGTTGGTTGTCTGCAATGGAGTGCAATGGCGAGCTCAGCTGCGGAGAAACTTTGGATCATGATGTACATCAAGTGTGCCAGTGCAACGGTAATACCAGTTACCTTCGGATGATGGCCATTTTGCTCTTTTCCTTTTGCCCCGGATTTCCATTTGCATTCTTGTTTATGATTCTACAGAGGAATCGATCTGTGCCAGGCAGCGAGGAACGCATCCTTAAGGAAAACAAGTGTGGAAATTCTTGATCTATGCCGCCCTACTACTACGCCTCCCAGCACCTCAGTCCGGCCATCAGGCATCGCCGCAGCCGGCCGTGTCGTCCTTCACCTCCAAGAGAAAAAGTTTGCTGAGTATGGTCGCTTCCAAGCACTCCAAAAATGTTGTTGAACACGTCGGACTTGGATCCCGTTGCCGTGAAGATTGTCCAAGCCTACCATGCGGGCATATTGAATCACTTGGCACAGATGGAGGGTGCCAATTGCCAAAGAACGAGGTCTTTGCCATGAACAATCGGATTGGGAGCCGAAAGATAAGGGTCTTTGGCACGGACATTTCACGATGGGAGCGCTGGGCTACGGAAGAAGAAGATTGCGAATTTCAAAATGCGTACCTGCGTGACACGTCTAGGGAAGATGCCCAGAAATGAGCTCAGACTAGATCAGTTTATGCTTTCTTTGGGTAAACTGAACTTCATTGTTAGTTAGGACTTGCTAGCACGACCTGAAGTCTTAATCTTCATTCTTCCCTCTGTCTTTCTTTTCTTTATGTGTTTTTATTTATACCAAAGTCAACTTCGGGACGTGCTCTTCCAGAACGGAGTTCCTCCTTTTAACCCGTCGTTGGCTATTCTTTCTCCCACAAGCATCATTAGCACCACTGCCCCACCCATCGAGCCTAAGCTAACAATGGAGGCGACTGGTCTGAGCGTAGGGAAGTCTGTGCTGAATGGAGCGCTCGGCTACGCCAAATCCGCGCTGGCGGAGGAGGTGGCGTTGCAGCTCGGAGTCCGCCGCGACCAGGCGTTCATTACTGATGAGCTGGAGATGATGCAGGGTTTCCTCATGACTGCACACGAGGAGCGAGACGACAACATGGTGGTCAAGATCTGGGTGAAGCAAGTCCGCGACGTTGCCTATAACGTCGAGGACTGCCTCCAGGATTTCGCCGTTCGTCTAGACAAGCAGTCTTGGTGGCGCCTCCCTCTGACGCTGCTAGACCGCCGGCGCGTCGCCAAGGAGATGAAGGAGCTTCGGGCCAAAGTCGAAGATGTCAGCCAGAGGAACGTGCGCTACAATCTCATCAATACCACGGGCTCCAGGCCCGCTGCCCCTGGTAGGCAGCCCAGCATCGCAGGTGTGTAAATCGCTATGTATCTATGTTTTTTCTTCATCTTCTAAGTAAACGTATCAAATTCGGGTTCACCCCCTTCCTTCGGATCTGCCGCATCCGGCTCTGCTCGCCTTGCAAGTCGCTCACCTGAATCGCTGCTTGGCCCGCGCTCAGCGGCACATCACCTCCTCTGCTCCTGTAGCCGCCTGCAGTCTCAGTCTCAATTTTATCGCGATTTTGGGGTTACTGGCCCAAGCGCGGGGTTGCTGACCAGGCCTTTAGGTTAATTTTAGGTTGCTTTCTTTAAACAAGTTTGGATCTCATTTGGAGAACAGTTATATGTTATCCTCTTAGTGCTCGATGAAAATATGTTGTAAACTGACGTGTTTCCAACTGAAACCAATGAGTGCCAATACAAGATGTATAGTAACCCCTTGTGAACTCGATTCGTATTGGGTAGTGAATCGTCGTGAACCAAGGAATTGCAGGTAACTATGCCTGTTCTTTATCCAGTTATTATATTAATTGGATTTGTGGTCATGTACATCACTTGATGCCCGGGGATGCGTTTTCTTTCATTATCCATAAATTTCTTATAAGTGAACACCGTGAAGAAACATGTGTATGTACTACCTCCGTTCCTAAACATGTGTATGTAAAGATTTCACTATGGACCACATACGGATGTATATAGAATTATAGATGCATTTAGAAACGGAGGGAGTATGTGATATTGGAGCATGCCTGGGGACTGATTCCTTCAATACAAATCATGTTCCTGCAGGTGAAATAAGCAAAGTAATCACCAAGTTCCCTATGATCTATCTGACCAAATTAATTAAGTATCTATAGTTCATATTCTTTTATGAGATTGTTTTAAAATGCACTAATGAACGTTGGAGCAACATTGATTACTCGATTCTTATTTGATCCATCGACACGCACAATTGCAGGTACAACAATGCTTGGCATTCAGGACGCAACGAAGCAGGAAAAATCAAAGGTGGATCTTGTCCAGCTGATAAACAAGAAGGGCACCGACCTAAGGGTGATCACAGTGGGCGGAAAAGGTGCTGATCTTGGGCAGACACCGATCATATGGGCAGCTTACGAGGATCCAGAGATCAAAAACAATTTTCCGTGCCGAGCATGGGTGAGGTTGATGCATCCTTTCAGTCCAGAAGACTTCGTTCAAAGTTTAGTGGAGCAGTTTCACACATCAGTAGGGGTTGACATTCTGCTGGAAACGAAAAAGATGGGGCAAGAGTTAGCTGAGGAATTCAATGGATATGTCAATGCCAAGAAGTTCCTGATTGTGCTTAATGACTTATCAACCATTGAAGAGTGGAATCGGATTAAGAGGTGCTTCCCAAACAATAAGAAAGGGAGCCTGATAATAGTGTCCACAAGGCAAGTTGAAGTTGCAAGCTTATGTGCAGGACAAGAAAGCATAGTATCTGAGCTCAAGCAATCGTCTATTGATCAGAATATTTATGCTTTCTATGAGAAGGTAACTTCAAAGTTCTACCGCTTGTGCTCTTCTAGTTCAGCCTTTGATTTAATTATAACTGCATTTGCATTTAAGTCATACTATTACTTATTAGTTTCTCTCTATTTGGAGATATATACATTAACTGTATCCTCATTGTCCAAGTTCAAAACTTAGACCACCAATAAGTCCAATAATACATACTCCCTCCGTTCCAAAATAGATGACCCAACTTTGTACTAAAATTAGTACAAAGTTGAGTCATCTATTTTGGAACGGAGGGAGTACATTATATGACAAAAAATTGATTCCACTGGATTCGTATTCAAAGCATTTTCTTGTGATGATGTTTTTAAAATTATTAACAAAAAAATTACAGTCAAAGATTGAATGTAGACAGTCAATGACCACATGTGTGAGAAATTAGTTAGGGTTTGCTTATCTGGCTGTTGATGATCTGTTTTCGTTATCAATAGCTAGCTATATACACATTGCCCCCCAGCAATATGCTGGTTAATAAAGGACAAGGGTACTAAGCATGTCGATTATTGTAGCACAATAGAAAACCATCTCAGTAGGGGTGGCGCATGTAGCAAAAGATTGAACATAAACAGTCAAAATATGTCATATATTTCTGAAAGTAAGAGATCAGTTAACAACAACCACATGAATGAGAGCGATTCATTAGAGTTTACCTTACTTGGCTACCGATGATCTTATGTTTTTGTTATCAGTAGCTAGCTATATACACCTTAGTTCCTAGCAATATGCTAAGGAATGGAGGCAAGGGAAGTAAACATGTTGATTATTGTAGCACACTAGCAAAACTATCCTAATTGGGGTGGCGACTGCAGCAAAATACCAAAGTGCAGTAGTTAAATTTTTGAAACTGCTTAACATATCTCGCTTGTGCCCAGGGTTCTCAAGATGGAACAGATTTAACGATGGTTGCCGGGCCTAGCTCAAAAAGTGCAGTCACCAATGGTACAGACCAATCTCAGGGTGCTGATTGGAATCATGCGATGAGAAAGAGCTTCAGTTGCGCTATGTCCATGACAACTGCTCTAGAGGAATCACATCTTGTTGGTCGAGACAAAGAAATGAAAAAGATCAGAGATCTTATTTTTGCTGAAGCTGGTGAACAACTTGAGGTGATCTCTGTGTGGGGAATGGGTGGTCTTGGGAAAACCACACTGGTCGGAGATGTCTATCAGCAGATCAATTGCAAGTTTGATAAGCATGCTTGTGTCACAATCATGCGACCTTTCATTCTTGAGGAGCTCTTTGGGAGCTTATTTATGCAACTAGATGCAGAATCTTCTGAAAAGAAGGATGTGGTGGGTTTGTTGGGCAATGCAAAGAAAGCATCACCACCGATGTCTCTTGCAGAGTTGGTTAATGAGTTGGCCAAGCTTATAGAAAAAAAGAGGTCCTTGATTGTTCTTGATGATGTGTCATCTACTGCAGAATGGGACCTGATAGTGCGAAAATTCCCTAAAATGACAAACGGAAGCCGGATCATAGTCACTACAAGGGAAGAGAATATTGCTAACCTTTGTTCAGTGAAAAAGGAAAACATATATAAGCTTGAAGCTCTGAAAGACAGTGATGCGCGTGTCCTCTTCACGAAAAAGGTGTGTGGATAATATAAGTTGTTCCATTATTTTTGAATTGAAATTGAATTATAGTTAAGCACATTGCTGCCTGCCATATCCATTGAAAATGATACTATTACATTTCAGAGGAGGTGATTGACCAGGCTATAAAGCATGCCGCAAGGTTACATATAAATTATACCGCGCATATTAGATCTCCCCTCCCCCGTCCCTCTCATGTTGCCTCTGCTCCCTGAGCATGTCCTACCTGGCCGTCTCACAAACCCCAACTATCCGCAGCTCCCGCGACCTACGACTGTCATGCTCATAGCTTATCCTCACTAGCTTCCAGGGGGGCATGGCAGAGCATCATAGCCATGGAGACAGTCAACAGATAGCTCATGATAAATGGACACACTCTGTAAAAAGGGGTTTTGTCCCTTTTATAGCTGCAGTGCAGTGCAGTGATGGTCGGCTCAGGCACGGTGGAGCGGCAGCACGGGCGTGGGCGGTCTCTGGCTGAACTGTAGCATGGAGGTTGGCTGTAACGGTCCTAGGCAGCTTCCACCAGGCTGCAGGTGCCTTGACCAGCTGGAAGTTGTTACGAAGCTGGGGGCAGCATCATTGGGGCAATGTGGCACCTGATGCTTCCTGACCAGGGCAGTGGCCCCAGAGTGCAGCCGAGGTGTGGTGGCAGGTGTGCATGTAAGGGATGTAGGGGCGGAATGATTGTCAGTCGACTTCTCTGATGCCAGGGCGGCGGCCCCAAGAAGCGCCTCGGTGGTGGCTCCAGGAGGCGGATCTCCGGTTTGGTGTTGGATGGGCAGCGGTGTTACCTGAAAGTACTGCAGGATCGTTTAGTGGTGCAGCAACATGGGTGGGGCTTTGTCTTTCCGGTGTTGACCTTCCCTTCAGTGTTACGGGCATGGCCGTTGGCACTTTTTCTAGTGGCATCAGATGCTGTTGCAAGGCGCGTTGGGCTGCCCTTAAGAAAGTTGGTTGAAGGTGGCTATTGTGGCACTCTGGGTGAAAGTAACCGTGTTTTCGATGCCAACGACAGTGGTACTCTAGGGCACCCTCATTCCTTGGTGGCATCGTCGTGGAGCCTCAGTACCCTTCTATCCATCCGGTCTAGTCCTCTGGGTGAAACCCAGATCTGGCTTTGCCGCTTTAGATGATTAGGATTTGGAGTTGTGATCCTCGGGCGGCATGCGAGTAGTTGTTGGCATTGCTAGCAGGAGTTCGGCAACTTCAGATGCAGCCAGTGTGCAAGCGGCACTGATTAGGATTGTGGTGACTTGTTATCTTTCACGGAGCTGGAAGGGCGTATGCCTGCTTTCCTTTGATTCTGGCTTCTGTCTTTTTTTCGCGAATACGCAAAGCTTGTGTGTCATTCATTGATAGGGGGAAGGGTTTTTGTACAGAAGAGGTTGGTAGAGGGCACTAGGACTAAGCGTACACAACGATTGGCGCCAGACCTAGTGCGATCATGATGGAAAATGGGTATGCTCAGCCCCAATAAAGCTAATGACGCCTATGGTATGATGATCGCTAATCCCTTGGCCCCTGCCTTGGCCCATGAGCGAGCCTCTTCTTGGATGTCATGGAGAAGCTTAGTCGTAGAGGGTGCGGCGCCGTCGAAGATTCTGGCTTCTGTCTCCGGTGTCAAGGTACAAGCAGGTGTTGAGGTGCTCTTTTTTTTTCTGAGGAGCTCTTTGTTGATGTGTTTGTATCGAATGGCAGTGCTCTATACCTAGTAGTTTAGTAATGGTACGGAGTTGTTGTGGATTTTGGCCCGTTCTGCTTTAATTGACTATGCTCTGTAAGATTTTTTGTTTGGTTCGCTTATAAACTGGATCAATTCTCCTCTGCTAATGGAATTGCAGGAAATCCCTACCCTCTCAGCGAGGTTTGCAAATAAAGATATGGATGTTACTAGACAAATACCTTGTTCAAAGTAAAATTTACTCCATTAATAAATAAACCTATCCAATGTTGTTTTTTTCCACCGATCTTGGGTGTATGTACTACTGTGGTTTTATAAACCAAATAAGCATTTTCCATGCTGTTTCTTGAAAGAAACGCCACAGCATTGTACCACATAGGCTCCAATAAAGAGATCAAAGTGAAGTATTATATTATATATAATATAAA
Organism: Triticum aestivum; assembly: GCF_018294505.1. NCBI lineage: Eukaryota > Viridiplantae > Streptophyta > Magnoliopsida > Poales > Poaceae > Triticum > Triticum aestivum. The sequence goes on along the minus strand of NC_057807.1, from coordinate 25,541,407 downwards.
TTCTAGAGTACTGAATAAATTACACTCCGCCAATTTCAGGTATTTAAAGAGACTGCATATCTGGATGAAAAGCATCCTGAGCTGATTGAACAAGCAGAACTGATCCTTAAGAAGTGCAGTGGACTTCCTCTTGCAATAGTCACTATAGGTGGGTTCTTGGCAAACCAACCACAAACAGTGGTGGAGTGGAGGAGATTGAATGAGCATATTAGTGCTGAGTTGGAGATAAATCCAAAGCTTGGGACCATATTAGCTGTGCTTACTAAAAGTTATGATGGTTTACCTTATCACCTGAAATCTTGTTTCTTGTATCTCCCCATCTTTCCCGAAGACTACAAGGTTAGTCGGCGGCGTTTGGTGCGGAGGTGGACGGCAGAGGGTTACTCAAGGGAGGTACGTGGTAAGTCTGCAGAGGGAATAGCAGACAATTACTTCATGGAACTTATAAGTAGGAGCATGATCTTGCCATACCAACAATCAATTCGCAGTAGAAAAGGAATTGACGCTTGCCATGTCCATGATCTCATGCGTGAAATTGGCATTTCCAAGTCAATGGAAGAAAATCTAGTGTTTAGGCTGGAGGAAGGTTGTAGCCTGAACACCCAGCACGTTGTGCGTCACCTTGCAATAAGCAGCAATTGGGAGGGAAATCAGAGTGATCTGGAGAGCATAATAGATATGTCTCGTGTACGGTCAATAACAGTTTTTGGAAAGTGGAAGTCATTTTACATTTCTGATAAGATAAGGCTGCTCCGAGTGCTGGACTTGGAAGGTACCTCAGGTGTATTTGATCATCACCTTGAGGACATTGTCAAGCTTTTTCACCTAAAATACCTTTCTTTAAGAGGATGCACTCCTATTTGTCACCTGCCAGATTCTCTAGGCAACCTAAAACAACTTGAGACACTAGACTTGAGAGGTACACAGATAGTCAAGCTACCACATAGCATCAGAAAACTTCGGAAGCTAAACTATCTTCGTGCTGGTAAGGAACCCATGGACGAGGACATCTCGTATGAACAAGTTGTAGAAGACTTGCCAGCGGTGATGAGGAACAGTGCATGCCTTTTGACTGCCTCGTCGATGGTACTTTGTGCACGTTGTTTTGCAGGCTCAGATTTTAACGGTTATAACCACCGTGACTTGTGCAGTGCCTTCTGTTGTGTGGCACTCCCTGTTGTTGCGATGAAGCTGGACGCACATGGTGTGGTAGTGCCAAGAGGGGTGAGAAAACTGAAAGCCCTACACACACTAGGTGTTGTGAACATCTCACGGGGGAGGATCATTCTTCAGAACATAAGAAGACTCAGTGGGCTGCGGAAGCTAGGAGTGACTGGCATCAACAAGAGAAACAGTCTGGAGTTACAATCAACAGTTTCTCAACTCAGTCGCCTGGAATCCTTGTCGATGCGCTCAGAAGGGATGCCTGGATTATCTGGCTGCTTGGATGACATGCCCACTCCTCCAGAAAACCTGCAGAGCCTTAAACTGTATGGCAATTTGGTCATATTGCCTGCATGGATCCAGACACTCGGAAATCTTGTGAAGCTGAAGCTACGCAACTCTAGGATATTGGACCACAGAACAGCCATACAAGTCCTCGGGGAGCTGCCGATGCTAGCCATCCTGTGTCTATGGACGAAGTCGTTCGAAGGAGAGGTCCATTTCAGTTTCGATCAACGGGCATTTCCGAGCCTGGTGGTGCTGCACCTGGATCACCTAGATGGCCTCAAATCGCTGGATTTTTCACTGCGAGGGACACCTAAGCTTGAGGTATTGCAGCTTTCTGAGACCTATATCCAGGAACGTTGTAGCGGGCTTCAACACCTCCCAATGCTCAAGGAAGTTGTGCTCAAGGGAGACTACCCATGCGTCGAGAAATTGCGTGCCGACCTTGCCAAGTTCCCCAATCGACCCGTTGTCAAGTTGAACTGAGCTGGGCTCCAGAATTGATCATCTAGTCAAGCCAGTGTTGCTGTCTTATCATGTGATATGTACGTGGTGTATAATATTGCTTTCTCTTGTTGTACATCAATCTGAATTGTTTTTTTCTCTTTTATTTCGCTGGGGAATCTTATTTATTTCATGTGTTTAACTATGTGCTTGAATGTAAGCTGCATATAACTGTTGTGGACTTGTGGTATCTGGATTAAGGGCAAAGTACTTCTCTGTGAGCATCGATCGTGGTGACAATGGGTCTTTGCTCGTCTTTGTGCTTCTTGGGACCATGCATGGTGCTATTTTCTTTTCCCTCTTCTTTTTTCCAGTCCAAATTATGGTACTCCCTCCGATCCATAGTACACCCTCTGTAAAGAAGTGATCTAAACGTTTTTATATTTCTTTACGGAGGAAGTATTTATCTTAGATTTTTCTAGATACGGGTGTGTCTATGTACATCCGTATCTAAAAAATTGTAAGACAAGTAATATGAATCGGGGGTAGTAATAATTTCTAGCGTATCTTCAGTTCAGGTTAGAGGTTTGTTTTGGCACTCTTTTTGCGGGCACAGGTGGACGATCACCGAGCATGGATAGATACTGCAACTTCCACATTCATTAAACTAGTAGACTGCCCGTGCGTTGCCACGGGCTTTTAAAATTTGTATTGGTTGCATTTAAAATTTATAGATGGAAAATATAGCCAAAATAATTTTAACCTACTTCGCTTGCAATGTATTTTGATAAAAAAATGTAATTCTACCCTATACACAAAAGGGTTATCATATCTGATGCAGAAAATAAAGATGGTACACAAACATTGACCTCTTTATTGTGCGTTGCATTACAAATGATAACAACACTTGAATGTTTTTTTTACTTTATGCTTTAGATCGATTGTCTCGCGAAAGCGTGTGCATTGCTATTATCTCCATTAATTAAAATAAACACATGGATGATTTTGTTCCCTTTAAACAAATGTTCCAAGATGTTACAACCAGAAACTTAATTGCAATGTGCAATTGGCTAGCAAACTATTGCATATGAATTTGGGCACTTGAAACCATACAATTTACCATTTAGAAACTGCTGCAGCAAAACACATCTTCTAGAACATGCTACTCCTACCAATCTTGGGAGAGGTAGATACATCAATCTTTGATAACATTTATTGATTAAAAAATTATTGGCACTTATTTATATATTTATAATAACTTTTCAGTTTTATTAGAATTATTTAACTTCAGATTTGGTGTATCGGCTCAAAATGAATTTCACATAAGACTTGAAAGGAAATGTGTGTATTGTACTATGAACTATGATGTAAAAAGGAAGCGACCAACTCCTATACAAATACCAACCGGAGAAAAACCCCAATTGTACATACACTAAGACATTAACATCAAATATAAGGGTGAAACGGTGATTGACATGCATCATCTATTGTGAATAAGCAGGCTAAAACTTGCCTAGAGAATATTGCTCACAACTCACAAGTTTACAACATTTTTTTTCTGTAGTAGCACAAAAGTCGAATAATACATAGTAGGATTGAGGAGAAGGAGGTCTATAATATTAGTCTTACCGATTGTTCATTATTCTATTAGCAACTAAAAGAGAGGGAGGGAGGGAGGGAGAGAATCGGATCTCGAAATTGTCTCCATGTGTCTAGGCTATCCGAAAACCCAAGCCATATGTGAGGAGGAATGGGGTCAGGATCAGGCCAAGGAGTCAGAGGTGTGAGTATCATCTGAAAGCTTTGTGGATAAATAAGGACATAGAGAGCTGTTAAGTTCAAGGAAACAGTATGGCTCCCCTTACACAAAGTCTAAGTTCACCACCGCTAAATGTATAAAAGGGGAAAATACGCTACGAATAAGAAAAACAACAAATAAAGATAGAAAGGTGTTAAGTTCACCACACTCTTTATTTGCTTACTGGAGAAATAAGACAACATCCCTGAGAAAATTTTTAATTTTATTGACAAACGAATTCCTCCCGGTTCTTAAAAGAATGCCTATGTGGTTGACCTGGAAGGCATTCCATAACATGTATATTTGTCTCAAAATCAGAATGGATGATAGAATTACATCAAGCAGTTTGTCCATTTCGAATATACAACTATTCTAAGGAACTGTGTCAATAAATTCCCAAAGAAAATATAGCATCTGATTCCAGGAAATGTAATAGCACACTAAGTCATAATTGTGAATGCGTAGGAATCTGGAATTATTATTTCTTTAGAAAAATGGACAGAGGAAATGAGCACGGTCCAATGCAGGTTCTACATCTTATATTTTATGCGTGTTTTTACAAATAATTTATCAGAACACATAGGAAGAAGATATGTTTGAGTAGGTAACAATATGTTTTAGAAGATGATGGCTTCCTAATACTTAAGCACAAAACTGAACCTACTGAACCGTGGGGGGCGAATCGGAGGTACAGTAGAAGAATGAACAAATAGATTTTATTTATATTATCCACACCCTACATGTACAACAATGAGAAACTCCTCGTGAACCAAGCTTACAACAGTGAGCATTGAACAATCATACTCTCTTCTTGCTAGCCGGTGCTGAGAACACTCGTGCAGCAATTAGTACCGCAATGTCCTCCTAGATAGGTTGATGAAGATTGCCAACAATGAAAATATCATCTAGTACATAGGTCTGAAAATTTCACCATTGGTACTCATGGGAATTAGTCAGTACTAAAAAGAATGTATAACTCTTGCAACAAATTTCATACAACTTCATTGCTGGTTCTTCAATGTCAAAATTTCAGCATATATGTGAACATTAAATAGACTTCACATACCTAAGTAAATTATGAAAAACACTCATGTTGCAGTACGGCTCCAGTGTCCTCGTCAGTTTTGGTGCACCTACCACGTACTCACAGCTTGGGGCGCGACCCCTACATCCTTGGTGGCGGCCAAGGCGCCCACATCCACCTACATCCATGCTTCGGCAGGAACAATATAACAAAAAAAAGTATTGTGGACCAAATGTTTATGGAATTTTGCAGCATGATATAGGCTACAAACGGGTATGATAGGCAAGAATCCTCAAATTTCCATTGTACCATAATGTCTAGCTTAGGAATATTGTTCTGTATCTTCTTATTTGGCACTACACCAACATTTAGCATGACGTCAACGACCACATAACGCCTTCATCACCGGTTAGTGATCTGATCATGTCTCTTACTACCTGAAAGCACAAATATTAAAGTCTATTGTTAAAGATATATTCTTAACATGTCAATAAGAGGGAAAAGCAATATGGCAATTCAATGTCTCATCAATCCTGCTAGTTGGCAACATCCCAGGTGTTGATCAATTTTAAACGTAATCTTTAACTACAAGAACTACAGTACAATTCATCATTTTTTTTTCTGGGCATGTTTGCCCCTGAATAAGTGATAATACAAGGACAAACTTAAAGTATGCTAACGCGGTATAGTGCCATCAAGCATGGATAATTATCCAAGGACGAACTCATGTTCTGGCCATTTTTTACCCTAAACGATGCATGGAGCGACCAATAATAAATAGATTAGAAAAATTGTGCATCTCGCCACCACTCTGTCCATGTAGGGCGAGCGCTAGCATTGGTACCATTTATCTAAACTCTGATCACCAGTACGTACAATGATTAACACGAATGTTGGTGCAAATAGAACTCACTTGTGGTGAGAAACTGAATAAGTGTTGGCGAAGGGTTGCGGGAGCTCGAAGGGGTTGGTATCACTAAACAAGTTGTTATTCAGTACAACCCCAAGAAAACTTTAGAAATGATGTTTCTGTCCACCCACATAAATAAAGAGATAAATATGTGATCACGCGGCAAGCCTGATAAGCCCCTCTAAACCAATCACAAAAAAGAAAGATCAATATGTGACTTCTTAGTAATTAACAAACCCGGAGTTATTCTCTTCTGTCCACGGTCCGCCCGCTCCCCACCCGCGTTCAACCTCTCACGCCTCGTCCATCCGCTCCCAGCTTACTCCCTAGCTCCATGGTGCCCATGCTCGCCCATGTGTGTACTGTCAGCTAGCTGGTGGGACCAACTCGTTCGGCTCCGTCCGCTTGGTGCCCGAAGATTAGCACATGGATGCATCCACCGGCAGTACCACCTGCACATCAAAGAACAGTGGATTAGTTAGTACGTCAACAGTGATAGAAAATATAAAACTCACACAAATGGAATTTGCAGAAATCAACAAACACTAATCTGAATACCTTCTAAATCTCACATAGTGCACGGGGTGCTCTGAAAGTCTGAATATCATTGTGTTACAGAAACAATGTTCCTCTCTCAGTCTACTGGGTGCTCTTAGACAGGGCCACCTCATTGTCGACCGCTCCTGCATCCCTCACCCTGTAAAACCGGGTCATGGCTTACTCGGAATTCATGAATGCCCGTGCAGCGCCAGCGAAATAGCTAAGGAAATTATCGCCAACTGCATCGCCTTCCAGCAGATGGTCATTACGAAGGATCGATGTTGTTGCCCCTATTCCACTTTCAATATGATGCATCCAGATTCTTTTTACAATAATTTCTCACATGTTTCAATTGAATAATTTGATTATGCGAACCAATTAATGAACCCGAGACGGATTTTTATTGCTACCTTGAAGTCATACTGTATGTTTCAGTGGTGCTGCTTTTTCTTTAGGCAGCTTCCAGAACGAGTGATAAAGTTTTTTGGGCCTGCGTCGCAAATAGGTTTGGCCAGATGCTCGACGGGTTTTACGACCAACTATAGGAGTGTATTCATCATTTCCATTGGCATGACTGTAATTTGTGAATCAGAAAAAATAGAAAAGCAAACTTTAATGTAAAATATAAAACAAAATAAAAAAGAATCCAAGTAATTAGATTAGTAAAAATAAATACATTCGATTTGTTTCATCGATACAATAAGCACATCAGTAGGACATTATAATCATGGTATATACTTGCTTCCTTTTTTTATGACTAGTAAAATTGCACGTGCAGACGCACGTATCCGATTAATGCACCAAGAATAGACCGTTTTACAAATAATAATGCGCACAAATACTTCATGGGGTAAATTATCATTTGTCGTAACATGTTTTCATCTAGAAGGGACGATTGTCAACAGTTCTTCGCGCTATTTCATACTTTGTTAAAACACATTATTTGCTTGTTCATAACTTCCATGTTATACTAAATTCTAGTTAGATTCTCAGTACAGAGCCTTCAAAGTCCATCTCTTTGTGTAGGACGTGATAACATTCTCTAGCTGAAGATATTGTTAGAACATGTTCCACAGAATTTGTCTTGTGAGTATTGTTAGAACAACTATGTGACAATAAAGGCAGATAACATACTTGTTCAAGTAAACATCTGCAGTATATCCAAATCATTGTACAAATATGATAAATTATTCATGAGTCATCACATACGGGTGAAGTTTCTTCCAGCCTACAAAGCATACATAGGACAACACCATCAAGTATTCTCAAACTTCTTATGATACCTGTAGTATGACAACACATGTAGTATTAGAACACAAAGGGGAAACGTCCTCTGGGTGGCGGTACACTTGCATATTATGTAGTGAGAATTCATAAAAATGTAAAGAAGGCATATCTCTGCAGAATTCATGAAAACGTCTTTCATTTGGTATCGTAGAACTTTTTTGCTTTATTAATGTCTACAGGTGCACCTCGGATTAAAAAGATCAGAGTGCACAAAAATGACATATCACTGACTAAACGGGTGGCTAAATCCCAAGCTCTCTGTAGAAGTGGAATGTGGAATTTGACCCAGAGTAGCTTTACATTGCAGAGACTATCAGTTAGTAAAGCACACTAAACATAAGTACTAAATGACTTGGGTCCAACAAACACCAACAGCATTTACTTGCTCCAAGAATGATGATAGATGTGAATTATGTGAAAGAACACAGATAACCATGTAAAGTATATTGTCAATACATGAAACATCTTGCATTTTCTTGGAAAAGGACACACGAACTCTTATCATGTCAGGAAACCTTCAACCGACAACAGAAGTTTGTCATAATACAGATTAATCCCAAGAGAAAATATACTAAAGAATAAATTTATCAGCATAACGCAAGGAAAATATTTCCAGACTTGCGTATATAGCAGCATTGAGCATAATAATAAGAAAATGATCCAGAAGTTCAGATGGAGAGAAAAACACAGCGTTCTGGAGTGTAGACACCAAAAAGCATCTCCGGATGAAGTGGTACTTACTTTAGGCTCATTTCTGCAAGACTCAATAGGAGAAAACGGATCTTGCGAATTTCTTCTATATGTGGCCTCTCTACAGATATAGTAAAGGCTTAGAAGGCATACAATGCCAATGATCTTAGGGAGTCCACAGAGTATTGGTAATAGTTTCCCATCAGTCTCAAAATATTGTATTAGAAACAAATAAAGTTCTGTTTGTACTTCGTAACTTGAATGTGCCCAAATATGTGGGTTCAGCAAATTTGTGAAAGAGCATATTTCAATAGAACTTCGGACATACCTGAAATAGCAGATACATTAGTAATATACACAAGTCCAAGCAAGAGAGATATAGAGATCACCAAGTTTGTAAAAAAATTCAACATGTACTTCAGTGCAGAAAGAATCTTAAAATTTAGTAGCTGCGGTGAAACAGATTTGAGAAAGAAACCTAAAATGTATGATGTATCAGAAGAGGAAGAAATACAGAGATACTGCCGACACAATAATTATGTCCTGCAGCAAGCACCGCGGGCATCACTTTGTACCGCCCGTGATGGTTGCCTCAAGCTTGCTCTTGTCAACACTATCAAGTACATAAGACACACTGAACAAAGTCCTATTATTGCTAGCCTGGAAGAAGACAAGAACGCAATATTCAATTCTCTGGTTCGAGTAATTGGCCAAAAGAAGATAACATGATGTTCAGAGGCTAATTCGTACCTCCGCCTTCAAGCCAAAAATCATCTTTGATGAAATACCATCCCTTGCATCCTAAATTCCCAAAGGATGAAAAACTGCAATTATGAAGGAATGATGACACAATTCTTAGGGTAGCAGCAATAATGAAACCTTTTTATATGTGGTAAAATAAGTAGTAAGAAAGAACATGTAATGTGCCTCGGCATTTTACAAAGTGTGGTACAATCTCTCTGTTTCATATGACAACAAATCTGTTCAGCTGTAAATATGGAGATGCTTTCAAGACACTCCATTGGCTCAATTTTCTCCAAATGCTTGGCAGTAACCACCCAGGTTTATCCATTCCAACCTTAACCCCACATCCTGCAAGTGAACTACTTTATCAAGACAATGAAGAGTATTTTGAATTATAAGCAGCCATCTAGAGCTTGCGCTATTATAATTCTCTTACTTGAAAATGATCTATGCTTATCTATTTGTAGAAAGGAATTAGAATAGCGTGTTTGATTAAAAATTGCATAGCACATTTTTTTTCCAATTCCGGAGTGTTATTTCTTGCAATCTTGAAAATGCTTCTATTGCACATTAACAACATTGAACAATTCGTCATAAAAACTGCAAAATTCAAAAGAGAACCGTTCGTTTCCAAACAATCCTACACTGAAAAAATGCACTCTGTCGACTTGTTTCCAAACCATACAGGGTAACATGAACATTTCAATTAAAAAGTTACCACACCTGTCTCATTTGAAAATTTATCTCTTGATTCAATACCACCATCGAGGCACCCAAAATTTGTACCGAATACTTTTTAGTACCTACGAATAATGTAAACATAATCTTGCTAGAGAGTTTGAGGGCTTAGTGCGAGATCTCAAATTCCACAATACCTAGCCCTGAACCTAGTAAAGAGGGGACAAACTAGGGCATGCCACACTCAGAACCTCCTCCCTTACACCACACGTACATTTTTAAAGAAACCCATGCATGTGAAATATAGAAGGGACGTGTATGTTTTAAGGGCAGAACTGGCACCAGCAAGTTTGATTCAAGCTTGCTGAAAATGCGGCATGTCTTGCAAATAAACCATTGGGAGACTGGGATTAACCCGTCAATATTGGACGTGCAGAAAATGTTGTTTTGAATACATCACCAAAATATTTACAATGATTAAGCTATGCATCCGAGGCAATAGTTTTTGTCAGTGACACATTTTCAGCACTAAAACAATGGTTATTCCTTCCAACTATGCTTAATCTAGTGCCGATAATAGGTTTAACACATGCAATTTGCAGTCTCAGCAAAATCATCTCATAGCCACCAACACAATAAATATATTACCTCAGTTCAGCTAGCTAGTAATTGTCCTTGCTACCATGATATTGCAATGCCTCCTAGTGTTCCCAATAAATATGAGCAGAATAAATCTACAAAGAATATCATAGGAACTTAGAAACCTGAGTGTTGTAGATGGCATCAGTTGTGGGAACATCTTGTGCTGACAGGGTAGTAGATAAGCACGTATATAATGAAAGTACAATCTAGGCATGCATGTGTGTGAAAGCCTCTACAACAGGAAATGCCATCTAATGATTTAGACATGATCTGATTAAAGAAGCAAAGATTCAAAGTTAGCAGTTGATACAAAATGTGCTGAAAAAGAAATTATTTGAGAGAAACTATTCAGCAATGAGCCTGATGCACCTTATTAGATGAAAAGAAACTACATCATATACCCTGGTAAATTTGAGAAGAGAGATATTGCTAAGCTCTGTAGATCTTACCAGAGATTGGAAAGTAATCAATTGCAGTAGCATTGCATAAGAGATAGTGCACTGATCTCTTCAGAAGCTTTCGTTCTTATTTACACCACCAGGATCTAACAATCTGGTCGGTAGCTGGTTTTGCATATGTGATATTTTCTCAATTGTTGAAACACAGCAATCTTGGTTCCTGGTTCAGTAGGTCAGTCTAAATAACCTGGACGTCAAGTCTCAACCAGTTTGTTTATAATCGTGGGACGATGAAACTTGCAACCTGCGGTTCAACAAGGATAAAATTTGCTCTTTACTCAAAAAGATCAATTGTTTTTCATCTTCACTATTATAGGAACAATGTTCCGAACTGAGGAGGTGGGGGTGGAGGGATTTGCATTATCATAATCTAAAGTGTACATCGGTGTGGCAGCGGAATAATTGGAAGTCATGGATCTACGATAATACAAATCCACCTTCAGTACAATGTAGTCCACCAGAATGTGGTCCACCGTAGAAAGCCCAAACTTACTGAGGCAAATCGTCTAAAGGAAAATGAAACTCACCATGGGATGGACGTTCCTCACCATCTGCCGACCTACAGCAAGGGAGGAGTGAGTAGATGGCGGCGTGTTCGTACTTGTGGTGCACCCGACTCGGTGGCGAGCAGTTCCGTCAAGCACGGTGATGAATGATACCGACTGCGGTGGTGACCATCTGGCTAGGACCACGCACGGCAGGCCAAGACATTGAAGCCCTCATCCACCTGACAACATAACAAATAAAGATTTCAGTTCAGTTTTCGATCTCGACAGGTGAGTATGAAACTTGCATTAACACTTGAACAACAACTATTTGTTTAATGTAAGGAAAACACACTTTGCTTCTGTAACCATATCACTGAATACAGTCTACTGAAAGAAAAAAACAAGCAAAAAATACAGTAACTTCACAGCCGTAGCCATAAGAGATGTCACAGCATAACAAAATCTCCTCTTTAAGAAGCTTGTAAACTGTAATACGAATGTGCAACTGAGAGTAAATTAACTAAACGAACTTACCTTTGCCATGAAGGTTATGATAACAGTGGAAGCCAGGAACGGGATGACATTGGCGTGCGTGATGATTAGGTGTAGCCCCTCGACCTCGGCGAGCAGCCTGACAAGCACCCTCTTGCGTCCTAGCAATGGATCCCCACCATCACGTTGCTCTCCGAGATCCTCGCCTCGTCCTCGGCTACGGGAGGCGGCGAAGGGCGCGGCGGGGCGGCTCCCGTGGCGACCTGCAGCGAAGGGCGCGGCTGCGGGAGAGGCGGCGAAGGGCGCGGCGGAGCAGCTCCTGCGGCTAACGGCTGCGCGCCGGCTGCGAGAGAAACGACGGGGCGGCGAAGGGCGCGGGAGGAGGAGGGGGAGGTCGTGCGGTAGAGGAGGGGCTTCCGGGCGAGAGAGGTCGTGCTGTCGTGCGGGTAGCGGTTGTTTTTTTTAACGGCGGGCAGATTAGCCATCGATGGATTGCGGTGGCTTATTGCGTGGTTTGCCGTGTTAAACACAGAAGGATTATGGGCCGTTAGATTTTAACGATGAATGGGTGTGATTGTTTGGATCTGCTCCTCTCTTTTTTTTATAGAGTAGTAGATACAGATACACGCATACTGGAAAATGCAACAACAATAGATAACAAGATTATTTTAGCTCACCTTCTTCCATTGTTGCTTTATCATCAGTTCATCAAAAGTGAAATTAACCTATGAAGATAACCATGTATACTGAACACACGAGAAAAACACAAGTTTAATCCATCGGCTTTAGAGATCCTTGACAGATGCCATCAGGTTGAGAAATTTGATGTTATGAATAAGGCATGAAGAAAATTGTCTGTTGGTCAACATTTGCAGGAGTAAGCTGGATCAAGGATGAGTTTTCGCCATCGGTAAACAGGGACTTCTTCATGTACAAGCTGTAGAAATAAACTTTAGCATTAATTACTGAATAGCATACAAAATTGTCTAATGTACTGCAAACTATAGAGCAAAATCACATTGTTGGAACACCAGTGGCACAAGGCACTTTGTCCAATTTGTGCTCCCAAGGGTAGTTTCCAAACTCTGACACCGCGGCACCATCACCAACTTACACTCGCTTGTCAGCGCAGCTGTGATGGCCCTTGCCGGGGCTCATACCTCCGAGTCATGCCCCTCTTTCCAGAATTTGTCCAAGGTGCCTAGAAAAATAATACTTAACTAGCTATGCCCGCGTGGCGGCACGTCGCGCCTATTGATACATTATGTGAGAAATTTTGTGTATGATGATACTATAATTTATCTATTAATTATTCAACTTTTATCCCTCACTTTATTTTTATGTTATTTTTATGTTATGGTGTATGTAAAAATTATACTGGTACGAATGATGAAATCCTTCGTAAAGAGTAGTTTTATTTAATGCAAAGAGAATACATATTGATATAGCATGATGATATTTTTATTCTTTGGTACTTCATAGCATCCTTGTTCGACTGCCCGCTAGATTTGTGCCATTAATGAAATGATGTAGAGCTCCATCGATACTTTATGTTGAAATTACATACATGGTAAAATGAAGACACGTGAGTTAATTTTTCGAATGTGTTAAAAATCAGAGCAGCACTTCCTGACCTTTTCACTCGGAAGGGTGCAGAACATAAACTACCTGGCTATCTCAGTCCATGTTTATCTCAGGAAGAGCCAATGTAGAGGCATGAAATGATTACAAATGACATGACAATAAATAACCCCATAGATGTTGTAAATATATGCTTATGCGGAAAAATAATAATTCAGTATATTAAGAAAAGTAAAAGGAGGGAAAGGGTGTCATATTATGATATACTATCACTCCACATACATAACCAAACAAAAATGTGATACTAAGATCAAATAGAATCTACCACCATCAACAACATTTTAGATATCATCATTTTTCGGTCAATTTATCTTATTAGTCCATGAAAACCAGGATTTGTGAATTATATTATCCCATCGTTGACCCTGATTGAACGCTCGATAATTGATACCATGAGTTATATATAACAAATCACCTCATTCCCCTTTTTTGAATGCAGCTGCAAAGGATACTTCCCCTTCTCTCACTATGGAGTCTCGAGGCTTTCTCCATTGTTTCTACATGCAAAGATTGGTGACCACCTTAAATTAAAAAATTGAGGATAGAACCAACAGATCAGTACACAAGTAAATAAGGCAGGCTCCATATCACTAGTAGAAGAAGGGTCAAATGTGAGACACATTAATCCCGGTTTGTAACAGAACCGGCACTAATGTGTCCATTAGTGCCGGTTCCAACGGCTAGCCGGGAGGAGCTCGTTAGTACCGGTTTCTGGCAAACCTTTAGCACCGGTTCGTGCCACGAACCGGTACTAACGAGAGTGGTGGCAGGATGTTGTCAGAGTGGGGCCCTTCCAGCACCTTTAGTACCGGTTCGTGGCACGAACCGGTACTAAAGGTCGTCCTATATAAATCCTTCGTCCACCCGCACTCTGTTCTTCCCCCTTTCCCCTCTCCCTCTCCTCTGTTCTTCCCTTCTTCCTCTTGAGTTCATCACAAAATTTGCCCCAAATTTGTCAAGATTTGCAGGCCCTCATCCATTCAAATGATCACCAAGGTTAGCAACTTTGTCCTTTCATCTCTCATTGCTAGATTAGCTCTTGTATTGGTTTATATAGTGATTAATTGTGGGTTTTAGTAATTTGGGAGGAATTATATGTGGTAGTATTTGATTTATATGCAATTTGAGGTCAAAATAACACTTAGTTTGCATATGTAGGTGTGGTTTACTTAGTGCCTTCTAAATCTCCATCGTAACCACCGTCGATCGCCCGCACCGTCCCGTCGCCGACACCACCTTGTGGTGAGCCTCTTGTTCATGAAATTTTATATAAAAGATTGATGTTTGTGTGATTTGGATATATAGTTACTCGTATAATAATTATCTTACCCGTACGTTGTTTGTTATACATAGTGCCATGGTTTTGATATCCGTCCCTGTCGGCCCTCGTCCTTGTTATGATTCGGATGTGGTATATTCTCTTTTAAAACTATTTGTTGCATTTCGTGTTTATGACAAATTATGCCCATCAAGTTGACATAGATATTTTTATCTAGGAGGTATGTGAACCGGAAATTCCAACCGACCCTGTTGTCGAGAGGTTAAATTTAGTTAAAAGAGAAAACGAGTACTTGAAAGAAAAATTGAAAAGAATTGAGGGGGAGAAGATGGAATTGGAGTTGCATGTTGCCGATGTCATCGATGATCACAAGATCAAGATGGAGAAAATGCGCTTGAAGATTAGAAAGATTAGAAAATATGCCATCGATAGTGAGGCTTGGTATCATTGTGTTGTTGGATCAATTGTTACCTTAGTTGCGATCTTGATCGCATTTTTTGTTGCATTTAAATGCTTTAGCTAGAGAGTTATTTGTTTGTTGCATTTAAGTGTTGTATGAACTTGTATTAATTTGGTCTATTCGGTGTTGTGTAATGAAGATGAGCCGGCAATGGATGTACGATGACCGATGCTCTCCCCAGTTCGTTGAGGGCGTGCATACTTTTCTGCTTGCGGCTGAGGCAAACAAGCGGGTGGATGGTTTTATGCCTTGTCCATGTGCTGGCTGTAAGAATGGTCGCAATTACTCTACGTCAAGAACCATTCACGTCCACCTGTTTGAGTCCGGTTTCATGCCCCACTATAATGTTTGGACCAAGCACGGAGAAAGAGGGGTTATGATGGAAGACAATGAAGAAGAAGAGGACGACGACAGCTATCCTGGCCATGGGTTCACTGAATACGATGATACAACAATGGGGGAAGAAGCTGAGCCGGTAATGCGGGAAGAAGCTGAGGCGGCAATGCGGGAAGAAGCTGAAGAAGAGGCATCAGATGAGCCCGTTGATGATCTAGGTCGGGCCATTGCCGATGCAAAGAGAAACTGCGCAAGTGATTTGGAGAAGAAGAAGTTGCAGCGCATGTTAGAGGATCACAAAAAATTGTTGTACCCGAATTGCGTAGGTGACAAGAAAAAGCTGGGCACCACACTGGAATTGCTGCAATGGAAGGCAGAGAATGGTGTATCTGACAAGGGATTTGGAAAGTTGCTGATAATGATAAAGGATATGCTTCCAAAGGACAACGAATTGCCCGAGAGTACGTACGAAGCAAAGAAGGTTGTCTGCCCTCTAGGGTTAGAGGTGCAGAAGATACACGCATGCCCTAATGATTGCATCCTCTACCGCGGTGAGTACGAGGATTTGAACGCTTGCCCGGTATGTGGTGCATTGTGCTATAAGATCAGCCGCGATGAGCATGGTGATGTCGAGGGCGAGCGCCCCAGGAAGAAGATTCCTGCCAAGGTGATGTGGTATTCTCCTATAACACCACGGTTGAAATGTTTGTTCCAAAACAAGGAGCATGCCAAGGCGATGCGATGGCACAAAGAAGACCGTAAGAAAGACGGAAAGTTGACAGTACCCGCTGGCGGGTCGCAGTGGAGAAAAATCGAAAGAAAGTACGGGAAGGAGTTTACAGATGACGCAAGGAGCGTATGGTTTGGTCTAAGCGCGGATGGCATTAATCCTTTTGGGGAGCAGAGCAGCAACCATAGCACCTGGCCTGTGACTCTATGTTTGTATAACCTTCCTCCTTGGTTGTGCATGAAGCGGAAGTTCATTATGATGCCAGTGCTCATCCAAGGCCCTAAGCAACCCGGCAACGACATTGATGTGTACCTAAGGCCATTAGTTGAAGAACTCTTACAACTGTGGAATGGAACAGGTGTACGTGCGTGGGATGAGCACATGGGGGAAGAATTTGACCTAAAGGCGTTGCTGTTTGTGACCATCAATGATTGGCCTGCTCTCAGTAACCTTTCAGGACAGACAAATAAGGGATACCGCGGATGCACGCACTGTTTGGATGATATCGACAGTATATATTTGAATAGTTGTAAGAAGAATGTGTACCTGGGACATCGTCGATTTCTTCCGAGCAGGCATCCCGTAAGAAAGAAAGGCAAGCATTTCAAAGGTGAGGCGGATCACCGGACGAAGCCTCGCCACCATACTGGTGCTGATGTACATGATATGGTCAAGGATTTGAAGGTGATATTTGGAAAGGGTCCTGGCGGACAACCTGTTTCAAAGGATGCTGACGGACGCGCACCCATGTGGAAGAAGAAATCTATATTTTGGGACCTGCCATATTGGAAAGACCTAGAGGTCCGCTCCGCAATCGACATGATGCACGTGACGAAGAATCTTTGCGTGACCCTGCTTGGCTTCTTGGGCGTGTATGGGAAGACAAAAGATACACCTGGGGCACGGGAGGACCAGCAACGTATGCACGGAGAAGACGGCATACATCAGGGTCATGCAAGCTACGCTCTTACCAAAGAAGAGAAGGAAATCTTCTTTGAATGCCTGCTCAGTATTAAGGTACCGTCTAGCTTCTCGTCGAATATAAAGGGAATAATAAACATGGCAGAGAAAAAGTTCCAGAACCTAAAGTCTCATGACTGCCACGTGATTATGACGCAACTGCTTCCGGTTGCATTAAGGGGGCTTCTACCGGAAAACGTTCGATTAGCCATTGTGAAGCTATGTGCATTTCTCAATGCAATCTCTCAGAAGGTAATCGATCCAGAAATCATACCAAGGTTACAGAATGATTTGGTGCAATGTCTTGTCAGTTTCGAGTTGGTGTTCCCACCATCCTTCTTCAACATCATGACGCACGTCCTAGTTCACCTATGCGAAGAGATTAACGTTTTGGGTCCTGTATTTCTACACAATATGTTCCCCTTTGAGAGGTTCATGGGAGTCTTAAAGAAATATGTTCATAATCGTGCTAGGCTAGAAGGAAGCATCTCCAAGGGCCATCAAAATGAGGAGGTCATTGAGTTTTATATTGACTTTATTCCTGACCTTAAGCCGATTGGTGTTCCTGAATCGCGGCATAAGGGCAGACTGGATGGAAAAGGCACGCTAGGAGGAGAACAAATAATATGTATGGACGGACATTCTCTCACTGAAGCACACTACACAGTTCTACGGAATTCCGCCTTGGTGGCTCCGTATATGGATGAACACAAGAATTTGCTACGCTCCAAACACCCGGAGAGGTCTGATGACTGGATTACATGTGAACAAACCAGGAGTTTCGCCAGCTGGTTGCAGACACGTACCATGCATGACACCTCTATTAAAGATGACTTGTACTTGCTGTCCCAGTTACCATCTTTGAATATAATGACTTTCAAAGGGTACGAGATAAATGGTAATACATTTTACACGATCGCCCAAGATAAGAAGAGCACCAACCAAAACAGTGGTGTCCGCTTTGATGCAGAAACCAAGATGGGAAAGGAAACATATTATGGTTATATACAGGACATATGGGAACTTGACTATCGACGTGGTTTAAAGGTCCCTTTGTTTCGGTGCAAATGGGTCAATATGACACGAGGCGGGGTAACGGAAGACCCGCAGTATGAAATGACAATAGTGGATCTCAACAATCTTGCGTATGCAGACGAACCATTCGTCCTAGCCAATGATGTGGCACAGGTTTTCTATGTGAAGGACATGTCTACCAAGCCAAGAAAAAGAAAAGATAAGAAAGCGAATGCATCGTACGATGAGCCAAAGCGGCACATAGTTCTTTCTGGGAAGAGAAACATCGTGGGAGTGGATGACAAGACAGACAAGTCAGAAAATTATGAAAAGTTTGATGAAATTGCTCCATTCACAGTGAATATTGACCCGAGCATCCTGTTAAATGATGAAGATTTTCCATGGTTACAGCGCAAAGGGACACACGCGAAGAAAAAGTTTCACACTCAAAGATCTGGGATGTGATCGGCTTCACTAGCTATCATCACTTTCTTCTGTGTTTCGCACCCAGAGGGGAATCTCTGTAATAGTTAGGGTAGTTATGTGTTTTGGCATTTGAAACGCGAAGAAATTTTATGTGCAAACAAGTTTACACTAATTTCAAATAATTCAAAATTTAAACTATTCAAATTTGAAAACTACGGGCACTAACAAAAAGTTTGTAATTTTTTGTACCTAAAGAGGCTGTGTCAGCCTCCGGTCAGGCTATGGCCCCACCATCACCATTTAGTGACGGTTCGTACCACGAACCGGTACTAATGAGGTTGTGCCAGGTAAGGCTGGGGCCCCACGAGCACCTTTAGTACCGGTTCATGGATGAACCAGACGTAAGTTGTTTTTTAGTCCCACCTCGCGAAGTGAGAGGGACTAGGAGCGGTTTATAAGCCCTGAGTGCAGAGATGATGAAGAAGAGGATCAATGCTCACGTTGCTTAGCTTCAAGCCTTCAGAAATACGGTAGACTGCACGGAGCTATGCGTAGTGCAGTTTACACTATTCCGAAAGGCTTGAAGCAAATTAACGAGCATTGCACCTCTTTTTTATTTTTTAATAACTTATTACAACTCCGGACTTCTTCTGTTATGGCAAAAACTAATTGCACGTCGACATTTCTTTTTTTAAGTTATAATTCCAGACTTTGACCATCAAGTTTTGCAGAAAAGAAAAAATAGCAGAAAAGAAAGAAAAACTATAGCTGAAAAGAAAAAAACTATATAAAAAAACTACTCAAAAATAAATAGAAGAAAATAAATATAGCAGAAAAGAAAAAACTACTCAGAAATAAATAGAAGAAAAAATAAAGCAGAAAAGGAAAAAAAAAATATTTGCTATTTTTCAATCGTTTACAAAATGACCGTGAAATTGAAAATCACTACAAAATAAACTCTGAAAATGTTGAATTTTGGCAAACTAGATGAAAAACTACTCACAAATAAATAGAAGAAAATAAATATAACAGAAAAGAAAAAACTATACAAAAAACTACGCAAAAATAAATAGAAGAAAATAAAGCAGAAAAGAAAAAATGTTGAATTTTGGCAAACTAGATGAAAAACTACTCACAAAAAAATAGAAGAAAATAAATATAACAGAAAGAAAAAACTATACAAAAAACTACGCAAAAATAAATAGAAGAAAATAAAGCAGAAAAGAAAAAAACTATAAAAAAAATTGGGGCGCTGCCCTGTGGGCCTGATAGGCCACAGGTGTGTAATTACAGGCCTTAAAGGCCCAGCAGACTCACAGGGCAGCGCGCAGAGTTTAGGCCCACAAGCCTGCTATACAGAGGAGTTCGAAATGGTAGCCGCGGCTGGGTTTATAAACCAGTGCGGCTGCCCTTCGCCCGGCGAGGTGGGACTAAACTTTGGGGTGGCAGCGCGAGGCCTTTAGTACCGGTTAGAGCCATCAACCGGTACTAAAGGGGGGGGGCCTTTAGTACCGGTTGGTGCCACCACCCGGTACTAAAGGGGGTCGCTTCCTGCCGCTTGGGCTGGCCAAAACTGGCCTTTAGTACCGGTTGGTGGCACAAACCGGTACTAAAGGCCCCTCCTATATAAACAACACCTGCGAAAATTTCATTCTCCCTCTGTTTCTTCCTCTGTTTCCGTCGTCTCCGTCGCCGTCGCCGCCCCGTCCCCGTCGCCGCCCTCGTCTCCGTCGCCGCCCTCGTCCCTGTCGCCGCCCTCGTCTCCGTCACCGCCCCAGGCCCGTCCCCGTCGCGCCGTCCCCGCGTCGCCGCCCCGGCCCGTCACCGCCCCCGGCCGTCGCCTCGCCGTCGCCGTTGCCCCGCTGTGAGCTCTCCCCCTCTAACCCCTCTCCCTCGCCCCCGGCGGCCACCATGGGTGCCGCCCGTCCCCAAGCCCATACACACACACAAGCATGATGAACACACACACACACATATGTACGAATTAATGCATGTATATATTAGTATATACGTATTTTGTATGTTTAATTAGTTTAGATTATTATTTTTTCACTATTATATATGTATGAATGCATGTTAGATGGATATAATTAGTGTTTAATTAGTATGGAAATATTTTATATAATGTTGTTTTTCAGTTTTTTAATGGATATGTATAGAAGTTGTGTTTTTTGTTTTTAGTGTTAGATGCTTAATTAGTATGAAATAGTATATAGATTTTTGAAATAGTAGAAATGTTAGAAATTTTAGTTATCAAAATCCAATCATTAAAAAAATGTTACTTTGTGCGGGCATATAGCTAGTATTTGTTCTCGACGATGCCCGGCCCGCATCCTCGCCGTCGACCCGTCCGCGACGACGTCCAGCCGACCCATGTCCGGGACTGGGCTCCGCCGGGCTGGCACTGGGAGGTGCTGCCTGGAGGGGCGCGCCGCTTGATGAGGAACCCGGCCCCGGGTCCCGTCGTCGACCCTGATCTCGTTTGGTGGCGTTCGCGTGGGCCAGTTTCGGTGCGGAGGGACCCGGCCCCGCCGGAGGTGGTACGTCGCCGTGTTAGGGAGGAGGACGAGCACGTCCATCGCTACATGGTTGCGTTAGAGGGCGGCAGGTTCTCCAATACCTGGCAGTATCTTCGGGGATCTCACTTCAGCTATGATCCTGTGAGGGTTCCTTCTCTTTGGGTATCCACCGCCCGCGCCGCAGGAACCGTGAGTGTCCTAGATTCTTCTGTAGTATTCGATCTTTAATTAGCTAGCCAGTGATGTACTATTCAATATTATATATTATTCGAGACGATGTATTCGAGATTATATCTATTATTCTAGACGAAGTATTCGAGATTATATCTATTATTCGAGACGATGTAATTTGAATACTAAATTGTTTTATATTTCTTTTGGATTAGTTAAATAAAAGCTATGGCAGACAATACCGATAGAGAGGGAGAATAGACCATGTTCGATATGATACGCAGGCTAGATGATGATCAGAATGAAGAAGATTATGACGGCTCCGAATTTCTAAACAACACCGGAGAGGGTGATATGATATTCGATCGCGACGACCGAATTGATGAAGTCATGAACTACGATTATGACGATGACGAAGAACATGTTGATCCTGAAACAACAAAGACCGGCGAGGTATATATTTATATAAGCAGGTATCTGGTGATCATCACATGTTTTAAATGACTTGAAGATATATTAACTAATCGATCTTTGTTCTTTCAGACATCCGGATCGAGCAAATCTTCAGGCAAAAGGACGAAACGAGGCCTGAACAAAAAGTTGAAGGAGGGCGTAAAGTACAATATCGAGGCAGTCAGACCTAATGGCGAACCATTAGCGCCTAAAAAGATTGCGGACAAGTTCGTTCGTCAGTGCGGAGTTCTTGTGAAGGACCAACTCCCGATCTCCCTTCAAGAATGGAGAGAGCCAGCAAAAGACAAAAGACAAAAAGGCAAAGAGGACGCTTCTCCACATCCAGATGTTACTTTTGTCGACAAGAATCAAAAAGATCTGCTTTGGGATACTCTCATGGAACATTTCACCCTACCAGATCATTTCATAGAAGCAGATGTGCAGAAAGTCAAGGACGCTGCTCTTAGGAAGATGGCGGTTGCATTCAAGAACCACAAGAATCGTGAATGGGACAAGTACGTCAAGGGAGGAAGGAAGACTCCAGTATTCGAGGGAACACTAGAGAACCAACGTGCTATATGGACGATTTCGTGAAATTCAAGGATTCGGAATTAGCTAAGGAACGGTCGAGAATAAACAAGAAGAATGCCGAAAAAAAGGATAAGTTCCATAAGCTGGGGCCAGGTGGCTATGCGGTGGCAATGCCTAAGTGGGATAAGTCTGAGAAAGAGATGGAGGATGCAGGTGTCACTTCGGTTACTAAGAGCTGGTCCCCCAGGTGCAGGACTTGGTTCTATGCGCATGGGGGGGAGTTGGACCCGAAGACAGGCAATGTTTTGACGAAGGCAAGTCTGAAGGGAGCCGATGATGCGATACTTGTTGCAATAGAAGAGGCACGATCGGGGGTGTTCCAGCCCAACAGAGAGAACGACGAGCTTACGCGTGCCCTGGGAAATCCTGAACACCCGGGAAGAACACGAGGCATGGGCGCTATTCCGTGGTATGAGGGGTTTTCAGACTGGAACACCGACTACAGAACCCGTGCGAGAAAGAAGATTGCGAAGGAGAAGAAGAGGAAGATGGAGGAGGAGCAGAGGAAGCGGGACTATGAACGCCTTCAAGGCCTAGAAGCAAGTCAAGCGGAATTGACAGTCAAATTCCAGCGGCAGCAGGAGCAGATCGACTCACTTACCCAACAAAGGGGGTCTCAGCAGCTGCAGCTTCTAGCGGATGATCCAGCATTGGATAGCACCACCCCATCCATGCCGAGAAGCAGCGCGGGTTCCGCCCCGGACGATGCAATGTTGGGTAGATACCCCGTGGATGACATCACGGAGAACACTAACTGCGAGCTATACGTCAAAATAGCGAACATATCCATGAAGGTGGCGGACGCCGTTGATTTTACAAATCCCCCCGAGGCAACCTTCCATTGCAACCCGATTCCAGCGGGCTATGCTCGTGTCTTGGTTGATGAGGTGGTGGACCCACCATATTCGGAGCTACAGCTTGACATTCCTGGAGGTGACGACGAGCGCTTTCTCGGAGAGGCCAAACATCGTATCATCCTATGGAAAAAGGATTGCATCATCTTTCAAAGGCCACCGACACCGCGTCAGCCGACTCCTCGTCGAAGTCCGCCACCGAGTGAGCAGTCTCCCGCTCCTGCAAGTCCACCAAGTCCGGCAAAGTGTCAGGCCACTCCTCCTCCAAGTCCGGCAAAGTGTCAGGCCACTCCTCCTGCTCCAAGTCCACCACAGCGTTAGACGTCCACTCCTCCTCCAAGTCCGGCACAACCTCAGGCCACTCCTCCTCCAAGTCCGGCACAGCTTCAGGCGGCCACTCCTCCTCGTCCAACTCAGCCCCGTCAGCCGTCTCCGCCGCCTCAGCAATCGCAGAAGAGACGCCCCGTAGCTATGGTGCGTAGCGGTACGAGTCGAGGTAGTACAGGAAGTACAGGCGGAGGCAAGCGATATAAATATGGTCCAAGCCTCACGCCTCTTCCGCAGAGGGCTTATGACAGGTCCGAGGAGGAAATCGCAGCCATATCGAAGGCCGAGGTGGAAGCCCATTTTGCATCGAAACCGCCACCGCCGCCAAGGGAGAAAGTGCCTGAGGAAACGATTGACCACTTCATTCGTATGGCTCAACCACCATCTCCCAAGCCTGTTGACACAGACTATGAGCGCCACATCAGGAAGTTAAATCGAGCACGTCTACGTAAGGAGGCGAGCGCGGGATCGAGCAAACAAGAAGCAACTGTCAAAAAATGCGGGAAAACCATTCCCCGGCTGGGAGAACAGGCGGCGCAATCGATCCCCTCGCTTGTTGTGCCAACAACATGTGACAGTATGCGCGCCCAATATTATTGTGGGCAAACAGTTTACGTTCCTGAGGTGAGAAATGTGGTAATAATGGAGGAGCATATAATGCAGGCAGAAGTTCTCAAAATCACTGTTGGACAACTCCTCGAGATCGAGCCCATGCCTGTGCTTAGAGAGGATGAAATAAAACGGAAATATGTCCGGGGCCAACCTTTGGTCGAGCCAGACAAGGTCAAGAACCTCCCAACGAGAATGTATGAATTGCATCAATGATACAAGAACATTACCAAGATTTCAGATTGATTGTCCCTCATGGTGAATGTCAAGGAGGATCATTACTTCCATGAGAAAGCTCTGTCCGTTGAGTATTCTGAACTGTTTCAGTTATACAATCAAGACGCACTCGACAAATCTATCGTCAGTTGCTATTGTCTGTAAGTGATTTCTTTCTGTAATTTAAGTCTCAAGCTAGTTGTAGTGATCCTTTTGATCAATCATTACCTGTAATTATCATCACTATATTCTTTTCTGTGGTATTATGCAGGATGAAGATGTATGAAATGAGAAAAGCTGGACGCTATGGCATTGAGTTCATTGACCCAAACACCGTTAATGAATACACATGGCGGATAAATCGACATCATCAAAAGGACATAGAGGACAACATGCTAGAGTTCTTAAAGCGCCTCAAATACAATGAAGATATACTACTTCCTTACAACTTCCAGTGAGTCACACTGTCTTGTACTACAAATTCTCTGTTTTTGCCTACTAGCTAGCTACATGTTTTTGCTTACATATGCCCGCTTAATTAAGACATGCAAATGTGTGTGCATGCAGATTTCACTGGGTCTTGTGTATCATTAAAGTTGACGACGGAACAGTTTAAATACTAGACTCACTACTCAAAGTTAAAACTGACTATAACATCTTGTTTGGGATAGTCAACAGGTAATTTCAATCATTATTAACTATATATCTCAGCCTATTTAGTTCGTCATTTCATGATATGAACTATTTAATAACCCCTTTATTCATTTTCTTTGTCGGCGGGCAGGGCTTGGGAAAGGTTCATCAGCGTCACGGATGGCGAATGGAAAAAAAAGCTTCAATGGTTTCGACCCAAGGTAAGTAATTAAGTAGTACTAGCTAGCTAGCTAGCTGCCATCTCTTTAATTATCATGCTTGATTAATTATTATCTGATCAAATTCCATTCTCGTAAAGGCCCTGAAGCAGGCGCAGGGGACTGATCTGTGTGCATTCTGCGTTTGCGAGAACATTCGCATGATGGCGTCCGAAAGGAGCAGATCTCAAAGACAGGAATGTGTACGCTTGTCAGAACACTATTCACAATTTTTACATCATTATTGATATCTAGTCACACAACTAATATACATGCATATTGATCTCCTTCTTAACAGTTCAGAGAGGTGCGGGAGAAGCTCCTAGAAACGGAGCGCGTAGAAGCACTTCAAGAGGAAATAGCGGGATTTTTGCTCGACCAGGTCATCGAAGAGAGAATACTATTACCCGCTACCGCCCCCATGAAAACCACTTCCAATTGTCATCGTGCTCCGAAGGCACCAATTAGGCTAATGTCACTGCCTCCGAAGGCAACATGCATATGTAGGAGAAATTGTATATAGCTAGCTATACATTTGTGTATGTGTGAATTAATTAATATGGTGGTTTGTGAGACATTGATGATATATATATGCATGATTGGTTCTACTAGAAATTCTATTTATATATATATATATATAATATATATATATATATAACGTGTATAATGTGTAGTATCGTAAAATACCAACAAATGAAAAAAAATTAAAATGGAAACACAAAATTAAATGAAAAAGAAATCATAAAACTAAAAAATCCCAAACCTTAGATGTTGGAAATATGCCCTAGAGGCAATAATAAAAGCATTATTATTATATTTCCTTGTTCATGATAATTGTCTTTTATTCATGCTATAATTGTATTATCCGGAAATCGTAATACACGTATGAATACATAGACCATAGCATGTCCCTAGTGAGCCTCTAGTTGACTAGCTCGTTGGTCAACAGATAGTCATGGTTTCCTGACTATGGACATTAGATGTCATTGACAACTAGATCACATCATTAGGAGAATGATGTGATGGACAAGACCCAATCTTAAGCATAGCACAAGATCGTGTAGTTCGTTTTGCTAGAGCTTTTTCAATGTCAAGTATCTCTTCCTTAGACCATGAGATCGTGTAACTCCCGGATACCGTAAGAGTGCTTTGGGTGTACCAAACGTCAAAACGTAACCGGGTGACTATAAAGATGCACTACAGGTATCTCCGAAAGTGTCTGTTGGGTTGACACGGATCGAGACTGGGATTTGTCACTCTGTATGACGGAGAGGTATCTCTGGGCCCACTCGGTAATGCATCATCATAATGAGCTCAAAGTGACCAAGTGTTTGGTCACGGGATCATGCATTATGGTACGAGTAAAGTGACTTGCCGGTAACAAGACTGAACGAGGTATTGGGATACCGACGATCGAGTCTTGGGCATGGAATGTACCGATTGACAAAGGGAATTGTATACGGGGTTTGATCGAATCCTCGAGATCGTGGTTCATCTGATGACATCGTCGAGGAGCATGTGGGAGCCAACATGGGTATCCAGATCCCGCTGTTGGTTATTGCCCGAGAGCCGTCTCAGTCATGTCTACGTGTCTCCCGAACCCATAGGGTCTACACACTTAAGGTTCGGTGACGCTAGGGTTGTATGAATATAAGTATGCAGCATACCGAATGTTGTTCGAAGTCCCGAATGAGATCCCGGACATCACGAGGAGCTCCGGAATGGTCCGGAGGTAAAGATTTATATATAGGAAGTCTTATTTTGGTCGCCGGAAAAGTTTCGCACTTTATCGGTATTGTACCGGGAGTGCCGAAAGGGGTCCGGGGGTCCACGGGGGGGGGGGTCCACCTGCCCCGGGGGGCCACATGGGCTGTAGGGGGTGCGCCTTGGCCTATGTGGGCCAAGGGCACCAGCCGCAACAGGCCCATGCGCCAAGAAGACTTGGAGAGGGGAGAGTCCTAAAAGGGGAAGGCACCTCCTAGGTGCCTTGGGGAGGATGGACTCCTCCCCCCCTCTTGGTCGCACCCCTTCCTTGGAGGAAGGGGCAAGGCTGCGCCCCCCCCCCCCCCTCTCCCTTGCCCCTATATAAAGGGAGGGGAGGGAGGGGCAGTCGCACCCATAAGCCCTGGCGCCTCCCTCCTCCCTGCAACACCTCCTCCTCCTCCCGTAGTTGCTTAGCAAAGCCCTGCCGGAGTTCTGCTGCATCCACCACCACGCCGTCGTGCTGCTGGATCTTCATCAACCTCTCCTTCCCCCTTGCTGGATCAAGAAGGAGGAGACGTCATCCGCTCCGTACGTGTGTTGAACGCGGAGGTGCTGTCCGTTCGGCACTAGGTCATCGGTGATCTGAATCACGGCGAGTACGACTCCATCAACCCCGTTCCATTGAACGCTTCCGCACGCGATCTACAAGTGGTATGTAGATGCAATCACTCTCCCATGACTCGTTGCTAGATGAACTCATAGATGGATCTTGGTGAAACCGTAGGAAAAATTTTAATTTTCTGCAACGTTCCCCAACAGTGGCATCATGAGCTAGGTCTATGCGTAGTTCTCTATTGCACGAGTAGAACACAATTTTGTTGTGGGCGTAGATCTTGTCAACTTGCTTGCCGCTACTAGTCTTATCTTGCTTCAGCGGTATTGTGGGATGAAGCGGCCCGGACCAACCTTACACGTACGCTTACGTGAGACCGGTTCCACCGACTAACATGCACTAGTTGCATAAGGTGGCTGGCGGGTGTCTGTCTCTCCCACTTTAGTTGGAGCGGATTCGATGAAAAGGGTCCTTATGAAGGGTAAATAGAAGTTGACAAAATCACGTTGTGGTTATTCGTAGGTAAGAAAACGTTCTTGCTAGAACCCAATTGCAGCCACGTAAAAGATGCAACAACAATTAGAGGACGTCTAACTTGTTTTTGCAGCAATTGTCATGTGATGTGATATGGCCAGAAGTTGTGATGAATGATGAATGATATATTGTGATGTATGAGATCATGTTCTTGTAATAGGAATCACGACTTGCATGTCGATGAGTATGACAACCGGCAGGAGCCATAGGAGTTGTCTTTATTTTTTGTATGACCTGCGTGTCATTGAAGAACGCCATGTAAACTACTTTACTTTATTACTAAACGCGTTAGTCATAGAAGTAGAAGTAGTCGTTGGCGTGACAACTTCATGAAGACACGATGATGGAGATCATGATGATGGAGATCATGGTGTCATGCCGGTGACAAGATGATCATGGAGCCCCGAAGATGAAGATCAAAGGAGCTATATGATATTGGCCATATCATGTCACTACTTTATATAATTGCATGTGATGTTTATTATGTTTTATGCATCTTGTTTACTTAGAACGACGGTAGTAAATAAGATGATCCCTTACAACAATTTCAAGAAGTGTTCTCCCCTAACTGTGCACCGTTGCTAAAGTTCGTCGTTTCGAAGCACCACGTGATGATCGGGTGTGATAGATCCTTACGTTCACATATAACGGGTGTAAGACAGTTTTACACATGCAAAACACTTAGGGTTAACTTGACGAGCCTAGCATGTACAGACATGGCCTCGGAACACGGAGACCGAAAGGTCGAACACGAGTCGTATGGAAGATACGATCAACATGAGAATGTTCACCGACGATGACTAGTCCGTCTCACGTGATGATCGGACACGGCCTAGTCGACTCGGATCGTGTAACACTTAGATGACTAAGGGATGTCAAATCTGAGTGGGTGTTCATTAAATAATTTGATTAGATGAACTTAATTATCATGAACTTTGTCTAAAATCTTTGCAAAATATGTCTTGTAGATCAAATGGCCAACGCTCATGTCAACACGAACTTCAACACGTTCCTATAGAAAACCAAGCTGAAAGATGATGGCAGCAACTATACGGACTGGGTCCGGAACCTGAGGATCATCCTCATAGCTGCCAAGAAACAATATGTCCTAGAAGCACCGTTAGGTGACCCACCTTCTCTCCCAGCACTGCAAGACGATTTGAACGTTTGGTAGACACGTGTTGATGATTACTCCCTCGTTCAGTGCGGCATGATTTACAGCTTAGAACCGGGGCTCCAAAAGCGTTTTGAGCATCACGGAGCATATGAGATGTTCGAGGAGCTGAAACTAGTTTTTCAAGCTCACGCCCGGGTCGAGAGATATGACATCTCCGACAAGTTCTATAGTTGTAAGATGGAGGAAAATAGTTCTGTCAGTGAGCACATACTCAAGATGTCTGGGTTGCACAACCGTATGACCCAGCTGAATATTAACCTCCCTGATGAGGCGGTCATTGACAGAATCCTTCAGTCGCTCCCACCAAGCTACAAGAGCTTTGTGATGAACTACAATATACAGGGGATGGTAAAGACCATTCCTGAAGTATTTTCTATGCTGAAGTCAGCAGAGGTTGAAATCAAGAAAGAACATCAAGTGTTGATGGTCAATAAGACCACTAAGTTCAAGAAGGGCAAGGGTAAGAAGAACTTCAAGAAGGACGGCAAGGAGGTTGCCGCGCCCGGTAAGCCAGTTGCCGGGAAGAAGTCAAAGAATGGACCCAAGCCTGAGACTGAGTGCTTTTATTGCAAGGGGAAGGGTCACTGGAAGCGGAACTGCCCCAAATACTTAGCGGATAAGAAGGCCGGCAACACTAAAGGTATATTTGATATACATGTAATTGATGTGTACCTTACCAGTACTCGTAGTAACTCCTGGGTATTTGATACCGGTGCCGTTGCTCATATTTGTAACTCACAACAGGAGCTGCGGAATAAGCGGAGACTGGCGAAGGACGAGGTGACGATGCGCGTCGGGAATGGTTCCAGGGTCGATGTGATCGCTGTCGGCACGCTACCTCTACATTTACCTACGGGATTAGTTTTGAACCTCAATAATTGTTATTTAGTGCCAAGTTTGAGCATGAACATTGTATCTGGATCTCGTTTAATACGAGATGGCTACTCATTTAAATCCGAGAATAATGGTTGTTCTATTTATATGAGAGATATGTTTTATGGTCATGCCCCGATGGTCAATGGTTTATTCTTAATGAATCTCGAACGTAGTGTTACACATATTCATAGCGTGAATACCAAAAGATGTAAAGTTGATAACGATAGTCCCACATACTTGTGGCACTGTCGCCTTGGTCACATTGGTGTCAAGCGCATGAAGAAGCTCCATGCTGATGGACTTTTAGAGTCTCTCGATTATGAATCATTTGACACATGCGAACCATGCCTCATGGGCAAAATGACCAAGACTCCGTTCTCCGGAACAATGGAGCGAGCAACCAACTTGTTGGAAATCATACATACCGATGTGTGCGGTCCAATGAGTGTTGAGGCTCGCGGAGGATATCGTTATGTTCTCACTCTCACAGATGACTTGAGTAGATATGGGTATGTCTACTTGATGAAACACAAGTCTGAGACCTTTGAAAAGTTCAAGGAATTTCAGAATGAAGTAGAGAATCAACGTGACCGAAGGATAAAATTCTTACAATCGGATCGTGGAGGAGAATATTTAAGTCACGAATTTGGTACACACTTAAGGAAATGTGGAATCGTTTCACAACTCACGCCGCCTGGAACACCTCAGCGAAACGGTGTGTCCGAACGTCGTAATCGCACTCTATTAGATATGGTGCGATCTATGATGTCTCTTACCGATTTACCGCTATCATTTTGGGGATACGCTCTAGAGACAGCTACATTCACTTTAAATAGGGCACCGTCAAAATCCGTTGAGACGACACCGTATGAATTATGGTTTGGGAAGAAACCTAAGCTGTCGTTTCTAAAAGTTTGGGGATGCGATGCTTATGTCAAGAAACTTCAACCTGAAAAGCTCGAACCCAAGTCGGAAAAATGCGTCTTCATAGGATACCCCAAGGAAACCATTGGGTATACCTTCTACTTAAGATCCGAGGGCAAGATCTTTGTTGCCAAGAACGGATCCTTTCTGGAAAAGGAGTTTCTCTCGAAAGAAGTAAGTGGGAGGAAAGTAGAACTCGATGAAGTACTACCTCTTGAACAGGATGGTAGTGCAGCTCAGGAAAATGTTCCTGTGATGCCTACACCAACTGAAGAGGAAAATAATGATGATGATCAAGGTACTTCGGATCAAGTTGCTACTGAACTTCGTAGGTCCACAAGGACACGTTCCGCACCAGAGTGGTACGGCAACCCTGTCCTGGAAATCATGTTGTTAGACAACGGTGAACCTTCGAACTATGAAGAAGCGATGGCGGGCCCAGATTCCAACAAATGGCTAGAAGCCATGAATCCGAGATAGAATCCATGTATGAAAACAAAGTATGGACTTTGACTGACTTGCCCGATGATCGGCGAGCGATAGAAAACAAATGGATCTTTAAGAAGAAGACGGACGCGGATGGTAATATTACCATCTATAAAGCTCGACTTGTCGCTAAGGGTTATCGGCAAGTTCAAGGGATTGACTACGATGAGACTTTCTCTCCCGTAGCGAAGCTTAAGTCCGTCCGAATCATGTTAGCAATTGCCGCATACTATGATTATGAGATATGGCAGATGGACGTCAAAATGGCATTCCTTAACGGGTATCTTAAGGAAGAGCTGTATATGATGCAGCCGGAAGATTTTGTCGATCCTAAGAACGCTAACAAAGTATGCAAGCTCCAGCGATCCATTTATGGGCTGGTGCAAGCATCTCGGAGTTGGAACATTCGCTTTGATGAGATGATCAAAGCGTTTGGGTTTACGCAGACTTATGGAGAAGCCTGCGTTTACAAGAAAGTGAGTGGGAGCTCTGTAGCATTTCTCATATTATATGTAGATGACATACTTTTGATGGGAAATGATATAGAATTCTTGGACAGCATTAAGGCCTACTTGAATAAGTGTTTTTCAATGAAGGACCTTGGAGAAGCTGCTTATATATTAGGCATCAAGATCTATAGAGATAGATCGAGACGCCTCATAGGTCTTTCACAAAGCACATACCTTGATAAGATTTTGAAGAAGTTCAAAATGGATCAGTCCAAGAAGGGGTTCTTGCCTGTATTGCAAGGTGTGAGATTGAGCTCGGCTCAATGCCCGACCACGGCAAAAGATAAAGAAGAGATGAGCGTCATCCCCTATGCCTCAGCCATAGGATCTATTATGTATGCCATGCTGTGTACCAGACCTGATGTAAACCTTGCCGTAAGTTTGGTAGGAAGGTACCAAAGTAATCCCGGCAAGGAACACTGGACAGCGGTCAAGAATATCCTGAAGTACCTGAAAAGGACAAAGGACATGTTTCTCGTTTATGGAGGTGACGAAGAGCTCGTCGTAAAGGGTTACGTCGATGCTAGCTTCGACACAGATCTGGATGACTCTAAGTCACAAACCGGATACGTGTATATGTTGAATGGTGGAGCAGTAAGCTGGTGCAGCTGCAAGCAGAGCGTCGTGGCGGGATCTACATGTGAAGCGGAGTACATGGCAGCCTCGGAGGCAGCGCATGAAGCAATTTGGGTGAAGGAGTTCATCACCGACCTAGGAGTCATACCCAATGCGTCGGGGCCGATCAAACTCTTCTGTGACAACACTGGAGCTATTGCCCTTGCCAAGGAGCCCAGGTTTCACAAGAAGACCAGGCACATCAAGCGTCGTTTCAACTCCATCCGTGAAAATGTTCAAGATGGAGACATAGATATTTGCAAAGTACATACGGATCTGAATGTCACAGATCCGTTGACTAAACCTCTCTCGCGAGCAAAACATGATCAGCACCAGAACTCTATGGGTGTTCGATTCATCACAATGTAACTAGATTATTGACTCTAGTGCAAGTGGGAGACTGTTGGAAATATGCCCTAGAGGCAATAATAAAAGCATTATTATTATATTTCCTTGTTCATGATAATTGTCTTTTATTCATGCTATAATTGTATTATCCGGAAATCGTAATACACGTGTGAATACATAGACCATAGCATGTCCCTAGTGAGCCTCTAGTTGACTAGCTCGTTGGTCAACAGATAGTCATGGTTTCCTGACTATGGACATTAGATGTCATTGACAACGGGATCACATCATTAGGAGAATGATGTGATGGACAAGACCCAATCTTAAGCATAGCACAAGATCGTGTAGTTCGTTTTGCTAGAGCTTTTTCAATGTCAAGTATCTCTTCCTTAGACCATGAGATCGTGTAACTCCCGGATACCGTAAGAGTGCTTTGGGTGTACCAAACGTCACAACGTAACTGGGTGACTATAAAGGTGCACTACAGGTATCTCCGAAAGTGTCTGTTGGGTTGACACGGATCGAGACTGGGATTTGTCACTCCGTATGACGGAGAGGTATCTCTGGGCCCACTCGGTAATGCATCATCATAATGAGCTCAAAGTGACCAAGTGTTTGGTCACGGGATCATGCATTACGGTACGAGTAAAGTGACTTGCCGGTAACAAGACTGAACGAGGTATTGGGATACCGACGATCGAGTCTTGGGCATGTAACGTACCGATTGACAAAGGGAATTGTATACGGGGTTTGATCGAATCCTCGACATCGTGGTTCATCCGATGACATCATCGAGGAGCATGTGGGAGCCAACATGGGTATCCAGATCCCGCTGTTGGTTATTGCCCGAGAGCCGTCTCGGTCATGTCTACGTGTCTCCCGAACCCGTAGGGTCTACACACTTAAGGTTCGGTGACGCTAGGGTTGTATGAATATGAGTATGCAGCATACCGAATGTTGTTCGGAGTCCCGGATGAGATCCCGGACATCACGAGGA
This sequence comes from Triticum aestivum, assembly GCF_018294505.1. Lineage (NCBI taxonomy): Eukaryota > Viridiplantae > Streptophyta > Magnoliopsida > Poales > Poaceae > Triticum > Triticum aestivum. Next base: position 25,507,543 of record NC_057807.1, on the reverse strand, counting down.
GTTCCGGAATGGTCCGGAGGTAAAGATTTATATATAGGAAGTCTTATTTTGGTCGCCGGAAAAGTTTCGCACTTTATCGGTATTGTACCGGGAGTGCCGAAAGGGGTCCGGGGGTCCACCGGGGGGTCCACCTGCCCCGGGGGGCCACATGGGCTGTAGGGGGTGCGCCTTGGCCTATGTGGGCCAAGGGCACCAGCCCCAACAGGCCCATACGCCAAGAAGACTTGGAGAGGGGAGAGTCCTAAGGGGGGAAGGCACCTCCGAGGTGCCTTGGGGAGGATGGACTCCTCCCCCCCTCTTGGCCGCACCCCTTCCTTGGAGGAAGGGGCAAGGCTGCGCCCCCCCCCCCTCTCCCTTGCCCCTATATAAAGGGAGGGGAGGGAGGGGCAGCCGCAACCATAAGCCCTGGCGCCTCCCTCCTCCCTGCAACACCTCCTCCTCCTCCCGTAGTTGCTTAGCGAAGCCCTGCCAGAGTTCTGCTGCATCCACCACCACGCCGTCGTGCTGCTGGATCTTCATCAACCTCTCCTTCCCCCTTGCTGGATCAAGAAGGAGGAGACGTCATCCGCTCCGTACGTGTGTTGAACGCGGAGGTGTTGTCCGTTCGGCACTAGGTCATCGGTGATCTGAATCACGGCGAGTACGACTCCATCAACCCCGTTCCATTGAACGCTTCCGCACGCGATCTACAAGTGGTATGTAGATGCAATCACTCTTCCATGACTCGTTGCTAGATGAACTCATAGATGGATCTTGGTGAAACCATAGGAAAATTTTTAATTTTCTGCAACGTTCCCCAACACCACGTGGTTCCCTTTACCAACGGTTCGTGCTGAACCGGTACTAAAGGGGGGGGGGGCCTTTAGTGTCCACACTTTAGTGCCGGTTATAGAACCGGCACTAAAGGGCCTTACGAACCGGTGCTATTGCCCGGTTCTGCACTAGTGTATGTGAAGTAAATTTGCAAAATCAATGTTATGACAAAAGATAACCAGTGGAAAAGGACAATATTATCCATTGTTTGTGAAAATGAGGATAGAACAAACAGATCAGTGGACAGTTAAATAAGGCAGGCTCCAACATATGTGAAGTAAATTAGCCAAATTAATCTTATGACAAAAGACATTCAGTATAAAGGGACAAACACTAACGATTTGATTGTGGTTGCACTTTGATGTAAACAATCTAGTGTTCTGTAGACATGAAAAGAAAATGACCAGTCGCCCTCAATTAAACAAGACGAAGCATAATAATTCGGTACTTCAAAGTCTACTTTCTAACACTGCATATAATAAGGGTATAGTAATTAAAGCAATGTACGAACTACCTTGCCTCATATATAATATAAGTATAGCAACTAATTATTCTTGCTAATGATTTTCTAAAATAGGAAACCCAAATGTGAACTAAGCATCATAACAAAACAAAAGCAAATTGGCAAAAAAAAATAGTATAAATCATTCCTTGCTTCATTGTGTGTCTCAATCCCATAATTCCTGCATGGATCAAGTTACCCTAATATGTGAGCAAGGATCAAGCTCAGCTATTTGGTACCAAGGTAACATAAAAGGCAAGCTTTGAATAAAAATTATTAGAAATGATAATAGTAAAATAATAAATGAAGTATCATTTTTTTGTTTAAGAACCCAATTAATGTACAATCCAAGTATATGTAGTCGCTAAGTATTTCAGTTAATATTTTGTCAAAATGAAAACCCAATGGGAAAGTAGACATACATAAACTTCGTATAGTCGCTTAGTATTTCACCCAATATTTTGCCAAAATGGAAAACCAAATATCTTCCCTTGAAATAGGCAGTTCCATGCACTGCTCTGTAAACATGAGCCAATATCGATGAAAATAAGTAATGACCTGCAGTTTGCCATGGTTGGGCTATATCGAGAAAAAGGATACTTTGATGGCGACTACTGGGTGCCGGTGCGCCGGCCGAAAGTTTCGGCCGGTCAGCCCCCAACCGCCTGATACCTGCGTCCACAGTCGCTCGATTGGATCCCACATCGTCTCTTTCCTTTCCCTCGCCCATCAAAGCTTCGCCGCAGAAAACAAAAACAATAGCGCCGTTTGCTCGCATCGGGCAACACCCCCCACCCCCCTACCCCCCACCTGCTGACAGATCGAAGTTCCCCGCCGGCTTGCCTCGCCGCCGTCGTCTCCAGTCGTCTTTTTTGAGCTGAGAAGAAAAACCATAGGGAGCCATGGCGGCTGCCCCCCTCCCCTTCCGCATTGTGCAGCATGCGTCCGTCCCCCTCACAGTCGGCAGTAGCCTCCCGTGCGCCGCTCGCCGGTGTTGCCCAGCCTGCCCCTCCCCTTCCCGTCCCCTCCCCCTCACCCACCAGCAAAATCGATGGTGATGATGCCATGGCTCATCGTGGTAGCAAAAACAACAATGGTTCCAGCAAACCCAAAAACACCCGTAGTACCAAAAAATGGAGCCGGTTCTAGCAAATCAAAACGCTAGTTGTAGCAAAATGCAATAATTTGGCGTTGATTTCCAGCAAAAACTTAGAAATTGTATGGTAGCAAAAAAGGAACATAGTTCCAGCAAAACACATTGCCGGTTGTAGCAAACCAAAAAAATGGTGCCAGCAAAATTGTCTGGGAAAACATGATGTCCCTGCCGACGGTCTCAATCAAATATGTCACCAATCCAGCAAAAAACTTGCCGGTTGTAGCAAAAAAAAAAGCCGGTGCCAACAAAATCAAATGGACTGGTTCTCCGATTGGAAAAAAGAATGACCTGAGCATATGAGAACTTAGTAGCCGATGAAGCAAAAAATGCATCGGTTCCAACAAAATAATGCATTGGTTCCAGCAAAAGTCAAATGATGATTCCAGCAAAAGAAACCGTTACAGCTCAAAAAGGAAAAAGGTACCAGCAAAAATATTGTTGGGTTCCAGCAAACCAGATCGCCGGTTGTAGCAATTTTGCTCGCCAAGCCCCCATTGCAAGGTGGGGAAAGAACGCCGGTTCCAGCAATTTTTTTTGCTGCTTCCAGCAAAATGAATCACTGGTTCCAGCATCGTGGGATCGTGCTCGCCTGCCTTATGCCCGTGGTAGCACTTCTCGTCGTGGGTCGCAACACGCCACAACAGCGGTTCCAGCTCCTCCGTGGCCGGTTGCAGCACGCCGCACCGGGGCACAGTGTAGGTAAACATCGATTCCAGCTCGTCGGGGCGCCGTTGTAGCATCTCGTGGCGCGCAGTGCAGGGTGCCGTTGCAGCTCGCTGGGCGCCGCTGTAGAATCACGCTCGCCGGATTCTCTCGCCAGGAGACAGATTCGTTGCCTTAGCTCGCCTGAGGAGCGGAGAGGAGGGGGAAAAGCTCAGCGGAGGAGTTACGCCGGCGGGGGAGATGGAAGAGGAGGAGAAAGAGAAGCGTCTTGTGGAAGAAGGAGAAAGGAAAGAGTGGTCAACAGCGGTGGGGAAAGGATAAGACGAGGCTGAGCGGTCACGTGATGTGCAAGTGGGCTTAGTAGCCAGGATGTGTGAGCGATCGAGCGGTGCGACCGGCCCAAGCTTCGGCCGGCGCACCGTTCTCAAACCAGAGTGAAAGACTTTTAAAACACTCTTAAGTTAGTCAGTTAATCAGGTTTTGCTGAAACAATCATTCGCCAAAGTCTTTCACTCTAATCTTTTATGAAACAACTCTAATCTTTTATGAAACAAGAGTTTCTGAGCTGCGGCTCAGCTGCTTTGGAGTTGTGAATGCGTTGCTTACACACTCACAATACTTATCAAATTGCTATTCATCGATTCCTCACAAAAATGTTATTCAGTTCCTAGAATCAATGAAGGACTGCATAAAATAGTTGAAGTAATGCCAACAACCATAATCCAATTCCACGGTCCATTTATATGAGTGTACATGTACGGTCTGCTACATACGACCTTGCTGTGAAGTTTGAAGGCTACACCGACAGTCATAAATAGCAGCCAAGCTGTGTGGACGCTAGCCTGCAGATTCGTAACCGTTGTATCCACGGAAACTCACCGACCACTCTGTGCATGACTATGGCGTACGTCCCTTCGTGGCATAAGCTAAGCAGCCAGGCTGTGTGGACGCTACCATTGTCGACAGTGTATTCTCCTCGAGAGGACTGCTGAGCTGAACGGCCTGCGTGGAGTCGCGCGAGGGCTGTCATGGGGAAGGTGATGGCCGAGGAGCCTTGGGAGGTGGCTCCGTCAATCGAGTGGCCGCTCCGGGGCTCGCTATGTCCCGCTACATCCAGATGTAAGATGTAGAGAGACGGTGCCCGCTTCTGCAAGGGAAAGGAGCCCCGTTACGTCGATACCCAGCGCCAGCGGCCTGATGCCTCGACATCGTTTGTCTCATCGCCCGCCGCAACCACATGTGAGCTCTGCCCGAGGCCCACCGCCCACGGTCAACCTGCAACTGCAAGCCACCGGCACCGCCGCGCGCGACGCGCTGCATGAGCCACTCCAGAGCCTCATGCTTGGCTCCCAGTGTCACGCATGTCCTGCGCTGGCCGTCGCCATGGCGGCGGAGCACGAGTCCCAGCGCAAGCCGCACCGCGCGCCCTCGGCACCTCGCCGTCCCGCCTCAGTGGCCTGGAGGGCTAGGCACCGCCTTCGGGCCCTGCTGGCCCTGCCTCCTACCCAAGACGCACACAAGAGGAAGAACGGAGAGGGCCTCGCCGGCGAAATCCACCTCGCCTGGACTTCCGCTCCGAAGACCTCGTTGGTGACCAACATCAGCATCGAGACTCACCTCGCCTGCAACAGGATGTTGTGCCTCGAGCGGCCGCCCGCTCCTCCACGTTAGCTCCCCATAGGGCGTCTCTTCTGTAGCACCTCGGGGTAAAAGTTAAAACGCGGAGGGGAGCACCTAAGAAGGGGAGACGGGGATGGCGGTTGCAGTTCGGATGGCAACCAGTGGGCACCGAAGCGCCCATCTTGCGCGCCTCCTTGCCGGCCACGGCCAGGGTGCTCTGCCTTGTGCTAGCCCGGCGCCATCGCGTGCAGCTCGAGGTCCATCTCTCCATGCATCTGCATGGGATCCACCAGATGAGACGCTCCAGTCTAGTGTGTTAAAGATGAGCACCATGTATCAGATCACGTACCTCGCAAAGCTTGTCTGCTGGCAGATGGCTGCATGAGGACGGCGCTAGGAGGCGAACCGGAGCTCGGCGGTCAGGCGGAAAGGGCAGGGAGGAGGTGAGGCAAGACCGCCCATGGTGGAGAACCTTTTATAGTCACCTACGGCGGTGAAGCGGTGGAACTGAATTGACAGGATCCTTCTCGAGAGAGCAAGAGAATAAGCGGCCATGCATCCAAAGATTACCAGAAACAGCAAGCACATGCACGTGGCCTTGTCAAAAGCATCCCACGGTATAGCATGCATGCAGCCCAATAGAAACAACCTGCAGGCCGACAAACCGAAAAGTTTGACCAGAAACAAATCGCAGGAAAATCGCTAGACTCACCCCAAGACGTACATGTCCACGTCCCCACTAATTGACGTGTCAGCCTTCGATTGGCCCGAGTTTTACTGATTGGAAAAAGTCAAAAAGCTGATAAAAGAAACCTGGCTAGGTTTAGTATATTTAGAATTAACCTCCAATGAAAATAATAATACAGCATGTCAGGATGGATAGCTATATGACTGTATTAAAAATTACTCTAATGTGACACAATGGTTTGAGTAGCTAGATATTGTGGGTCATCTATTTAATTTCAGGTCTTACTTCCTGCTTACTGCACGAACTTCCTCGGTGGGAAGCATCACAGTCGTCCGCATACAGGTTCACCACCTGAACTTACACGCACAAGAGATGACCTGATGCCCGATGTAGCCACATGCATAGCAGAACCACGGCAAGCGCTCGTACTGAATTTTAAGCCCCACCCTTGTTCTCTTTTCCTTGATCCTTGCTATCATCGCAACTGAAGTTTCCGGCGCCCTGTATATACAGGAAAAGCAACCCGTACACGAACAAAGTTCCGTAACTACTCTCCCATCATGTAGTTCAATTTGGAGGATTGTTCTCATGTCCTTGCATAGAGCACGTACCACCACATCTGTTCTCCAATTCATCGAGACATCAAGAATGTGTACCCATATCCACAGCCAAAGTGCACAAATTAAAGTACTTATTACCTCCCAAAAACGTGAATGTCAGATCCTCTTTGTCCTTAACCTCCAAGCATCTTCTAGCTCATCAAACAGAGTATGTGGTGTTGGTTTCTTCAGAGAGTACATGAGCATATAAGAAATTCAATTCAGAATGGTCCACGGCTTCACATGTTCATGGATCACTCCTTCCTCCAGATCGATTTTCAGCGAGTGCTTCCTCTTCCACTATGATGAGCAGCCGACAGTCTGCCCCTACGGGGCCCGCCGTAGAAGATGTCGATGGCAACGGGGACCTGACCGACATCACCTCCATCATCCCGGACACAACGTAGCCTGATTGTTGAGCACCTTCATGGTGGGTATCCTCACGGCCCCTTGGACCCGCAACATCTTCTCCTTGCATCCTGTCGCTAGATCGTAGCAAACTGCACACACACACACACAAATCAGGTCAGATGCGGAGATAACCAAACCAGAAGAAGTGGAGGAGTCAGATCTCGGGGTTGAGAGAGGGGGTGGCCATGAGTCAACCTGCACAAATGGAGGCAGCCATGAGTCATCCTCAGAGCTGCATCGTCCGTCCACGCGCTGAACATAGGGAGCAGCGTCTCCATGGCCTTCCTTGTTGTGCACAAGCAGAGATGAGTCGGGCCTGCACACAACAGCACGCACGCACACATCAAATCGAGAAGAAGAAGAAGAAGAAGCGAAGGGGATGCACTCACACATCAAATGCTCTTCTTGGAGGGGATCCTGCTGGCTTGACCTGCGTTTGGAAGGAGGGTCTAGGGTTTCGGGCAGCGGTTGAGGTCGGATGCGGCGGCTAGGTCCTCTGCTGCTCGCTGCGGCCCAACCATGGTGGCTGCTCGCTGCAGGCCAACCATGGTGGCGGCGTGAAACGGGGCTCCTCTGCAGCGACCGGAGAGGAGACAAGATGGGGGAAGAAGAACACAGTTTCTCGGCTGCCCGCGCGGGCGGGGCGAGCGCGTGGCGACCGGTGCAGGTGAGGTGAGCGGGCGCCGGCGTGAAGGGGAGGCGGTGGGCGGGTCGAGGCGGGGATGGGTGGCGCAGGGGACGGCAGGTATGGGCGGCGGGGCTGTCCGGCGGTGTGGGTGTGTTGTGCAGGGGTCGGCTGGTGTGGCGGCAGCTGCGACTCGAGACGGGAGAGGTAGGGCTAGCGAGGGATTGACAGAGGGAGTCAAAAAACCTACGAAAAAAAACCAAGGTGGGAAGGAGGACGAAAAAAACTGGATGAAAATGGTGGGACGAAAATAAAACTCGGAACGCGACCTACCAACTGAGACATTAGGAGTAGAGATGACCCATGGCACCACTTGCGTAAGTTTTTATGGCTATTCTTAAATTTCTTGTTTCATGATATGTTTATATCCCAATTGCATAGTTTTGACATTAATTTTTATCATCTTTCTGGACTAACCTATTAATTCAGTGTCAACTGCCAGTTGTTACTTTTTGTCTGTTTTTGGAATTTGAAGAAAAAGGTCAAAGCCCAAAAAAATCAAATAAAAATATGACGCAAGTTTTCAAGCCAAAAGAGCCACTAGGCCAAAATCCTACCTTGAGGGGGCCAATTAAGAGCCCACACGGTCAAGGGCTGAGGCGTCTGGGGTCCTCGGACCTCATCTCCCCCACCTCTCGGCACCCCTACCTCTATATACGCTCAAAAACACTTAACATGTTTTTGCCTTAATGTTTCAGTCTTCACCATTTTCTGATCCGAGACCATTTTTGTTTTAGCCCTTTTCCAGCACCCTGTCGGAGGGGGAGATCGATCTTCATCAACCTCCATCATCCCATGCTCCTCCTATGATGATGTAGAAGTAATCCATTGCGTTCTATCTCCCTTGATTATGTGAGTTTCCGATAATCATTGTGATAATGGGCTTTGTTAATATAGTTGAAATATGCAAGTTAACTCTTCAATATGTTTGTGGTGAATTTAATCTTGCTCGCGCTATGAGTTTCTTTACGTTAGATTGAATCTTTTGGGGATCAATGAGATCATGATATGTAGAATAATTTCTGAAGATGCCCGTAGTGACAATGGGGTGATTATGGCTTAAAGATTATAATCATACATATCATGAGGTGATTGTTATGTATAATCCGATTGTCTGTTAGTGACGTTGGGACTGCCCTATGGATCAATATCAGAAAGACAAACTTGGAGGTGTGCCTAGCCATACATATCCCTAATATTTGACTCCATCGCAACAAGCAAACGCTTCAGCAACCGGTGCATTTGGGAGAGCACCATATGTTTTTTTTTGACAAAGAGAATATATTAATATCATGGAGATACCAATCACACCCGGCCTCTGCACCAACGCAATGTCGTAAAGACATTAAGAATGCACATAGCCAAAAGACAACAAGAAGAAGCTCGCAACAGTGATCAATTCCTCGTAGCTGCAACACGAACCACCAGTTAGGCAACACCCGAAGTTCTAATTCTCCAAAAGCGACGCCTCCAAGAAGGAAACAGTGCAAAAGCACCGTCATCGCCCGATCCTAGATCTTAGATTTTCATCCTGGAGAAGATCCGCGCTCTCAAAATAATGCCTTCAACAAGGTCACTGCCAGGCACAACCAATTAAGGCAGTCATTGGACTTTCACCCTGAAAGCTAAGACTCTGTACTCCGCCTGTGCTGTCACACCCACTTGTTGATGCCACTGCCACGAGTCACGAATCACCAAGCAAAGTCCTCATCGTCGAAACTCACTTTTCCCCCTTCGTCACTCGCTCGGCTCCCGCGAGCTGACGGGCGAACCAGCGCCGCCCCCTTCCTCTGCCCCTTCCCTTCCTCCCTCCCCCCTCGCCGCCACCGGCCAGAGGGCGCGATCGGTCGAAGCCCGGCGGCGGGAGTCCTTCCTCCTCCCTCGGTAGGTGGTCGCGCGGGACACGCCCACTGGGTGAGGAGCCATGTTGGTGCAGGGCATGGCGGCGCGGTGGCTGCACGGCGGCGGGGATGAGTGTGCTCCGCAGGCCCTTTAGTCGGGTCTGCTGGGGTTCACCCTCCTTAGATCTGACGCGGCGGATGCCATGGTGGCACGAGGCAGCCTCCCTTCCAGTGGGTGCATGCGTGCCACCTGGTGGTGGTGGGCTGCGGGGGTGGTGCCCGATCTGGTGGTCTTGCTTCAGCTCATGACACGGGATAACCTAGATCTGGCGGCCGCCATGGCAGGCGGCGCGGGCTATGGATGGCTTGGGCTGTGGTCGGCGGCTTCTTCCTTGCCGCTGGGCGAAGGTAGCAGCGGTGTGGTGGCGGTGCGGACCGGGGTCGCTCTGGGCAGCTTGGTGGTGGCGTCCGGGGTGGCTGTCTGGTGGCGCGGGTGCGTGCCTGGCGACTTCGATGTCTGGAGCTCGTCGGGCGGCACGGGTTGGGCAGTGGCCCGGTGTGGCTGCTGCTCCGATCGTGGGTGGCTCCACGTCGGCTTGGCAAGTCGGCTACGGCGACGGCTGGCATGCCCTAGCGTCGGCTCGTCCGTAGGCCTCTTGTATTGGCCTTCAAGCTGTCTCCTCGTCCTCTCCCAACTATGGCCCATTGTTAGTCTCGCGCTAGGGCAGCAGGGCCAAGCTCGTCTCGCGGTCGGCGGTAGGACCGTGCCCGTCTCGCGCCTGGCAGCAAGACCGAGCCCGTCTCGCGCTTGGCAGCAGGGCCGCGCCCATCTCGCGCCCGATGCGGCAGGACGAGTCGATGGAGGCTAGTTTGCCACAGGGTCCGCTCATCTTTTTGGTTGGGGTAGCGGAGGGTATCGAGTGAGGTGTTGTCGAGGTCTTGGATGGTGGGGCGGCAGCCCTGATGGTGGTAGCGTGGTGCTCTTAGGCAGAGCACGTCGCTCGGTGTTGCCCGGCGGCCATGGCCGTGTGGGCGGCGTGGTAGCCGGGGCGAAAATCTGCTCTATCTTCGGACGGACCAGCGGCGGCGTTGCTCGTTCCCTTCTTGAAGGCATCGTCGCAGCTCTCATTGCCCGTCGTGTGGCTCCTGGGGAAACTCTGATCCTTGGATCGGCGGCGCTCCGGTGTCGTAACCTTCCTGAAGGCACGGTCTTGGAGCTCACGGTTCGTCGTATGTGGCTTCATTTCTTCGCGGTGGTGTGGTCACTGTTGGAGTCCCCGGTTGCTCTTGTAGTGCTTGGGGTCATGTTGCTGCGCTCAGCGCCTATGTATCCTGCCTTGGGTGTATACGTGAGTGGTGATGGCGTGCGATTGTACCGGATTGTTGTGGGACGTTGCTTTATATAAAGCGGGCGGAAGCCTTTTTGGGTAAGTCCTCATCGCCAAGCAAAGTCCCCATATGTTCTTCTAGCCCTTGCTGCAATAAAACTGCCCCTAGCAAATCTAGTTACCATTCTTGTGGCTCCGCAAAAAGTGTTTTGGTCGAAGGCATCATCCACGTTCACTTTTAGAACACTAACAGGAGGAGGGCACAAGTTACACACATTATCAGATGCATATTTGTGAACCACAGCCTTTGCCTCTATAAAAAGGTCAATGGCTATATCCTGAGCCCATTTGCAATCGGAACAAACTTTTTTTTTACATAATCAAATTTATTCCTCAAATGACAGTCATATCGTTTACAATATAGGGAAGAATAAAATCAGGGATATCGGAATCCGAAAATTCAGACAAGTGTGTTTTAAAAGAATGTTTAGGCAGACTACCAGCTACCTGATTGACTTCTCGGCAGCAGTAAACATAGCTGAGGCAACCATGCTATCAGACTAAATAACAACCAATAGGAACAAACTATCCAGAGTCATCAGAACAAACTTTCCAGGAAACAATCGATATAAAGCAATCTACTTACCGGGAACATCCTGAGGAGCTAAGATACCTTCAAGGTCTCCGATTATTGAACTTGTCTAGAAATGATCTGTCAGGCAGCATTCCAGAAAGCGTTGGCAGTTTGGAGCTCTTGGAGTCCCTTGACCTCTCATGGAATGAACTTTCAGCCAGGTGTATCCCTACCACCATTTCAAAATTGAAGTTACTCGGCATGTTAAATCTCTCCAACAATCTTATAAGGGGTGTCATACCCACTGGAAGTCAGATGCAGACATTTGCAGATCAATCAATTTATGGCAACAATCTGGGGCTTTTCTGGCTTCCCGTTGAGCACAGCTGTGTTCGAATGAAGTAACTGAAGACCACCAAGAACTTGGAGATCATTGGCATCGTTTTCGGTTCTTGGTCCTGGTTTGGAGCTCTGTCTTTAACTCAGGCCATGGAGGTTTTCCTTCCTCCGATTTCTTTATAAGTAAGGCAGTAAGTGAGCTTCTCAATTCTCATATCCTCAGGTGTAATGTTAATTTTTTTTTTCTGTACAAGCTAAATAATTTCGAACTTTTCAGTATCTGTAGCAGCTTCAGAATTTCTGGAATTACTTCCTTCCTTTGGTGAGGGAACTTGTACAGCATCAGTTTTGAAAAAAAGAAAGTTTCTGAGCATCCAATGCTGAGGCCGTAGACTCTTTTTACATCTTCACGATTAGCAAATCTGCAGATAAAAAGGTAACTTAACATCTACTCCCTCCGTGCCTAAATATAGTTTAGCCTACCAAAATGTCTTATATTTTGGTACAGAGGTACTGGTAGATTTTATCCATTTCCCTGACCATGTTCAAAAAAACACAAAGTTTAGGGCATTCATACTGTAATTACACGAGGCAGCAGAACGTAAGAAAGAAAGATGAGCAACATCATATGAGTGGAATAAAAAAGAGTTCGGAATATAGCATGATTACCAATACACTAAAAAGGGCTGTAGGACTCGACTATTGAAAGCGCGCTTCGAGTAATAACAGGATTCTGTGAAAAATAACAGGGCCATAAGAACCGGGACGGAGTGGGGGCGGCAGGAACGCGATGTACCGGCGACCAAGAACGGGAACGAGGCAGGGTCAGGGGATTTGGGTGAGAGGCGGAGCGGAGCTGCGCCTGGATGCGGAGGAGGGAAACCTGGTAGGCGAGACGGCTACCAGTACCAGGAGATACAGCAGCGTAACTCGGCGCCCGCGGGAGCAGCAGCAGACAGCGGCAACGCGGGCCGCCGGAGGAGCGGCGGCACCGGGCGGCGCGGGAGTGAGTTTAGGACAAAAAGAGACCAGACCTGACCGCTGCTTGCGCCTCGGTGGACCTCGGTGGACCTGCCTAGACCAGCCCGCTTCCTCCAGCACGTGAATGGACAGGCCCACTTAGGGCTTAGGTGCAATGTTTCCACCGATCTTGGAAGGTTTTAGAACCTTTTCCTGATATTTCTCCTGCAATTGCTTTTACCGGTTTTACTTTTTTAATTTTTTATTTCCCCTCCATTCTGATTTTATTTTATTTCTTTACTTTATTTTCTAAATTTTTAAATCCGTGAAATTTTTGGAAACTCGGGAACAATTGTTAAATTAGAAAACATTTTTCACATTTTTTTTAGTTCATGAACATTTATCAAATTCATAAACCTTTTGATTTCATCAACATTCTTTTGAATTTGCAAATATGTTTTGAATTAATTTGCATATATTTTTTGAATTCACAATTGTTTCAAATTCATGAAAGTTTTTCTAATTCATGAACATGTTTAAAATTTTCAAACATGTTTCGAATCCACGAACTTTTTTTGTATTTTCCAAGATATTTTCAAATTCATGATATTTGTTTTAAAATTGGCGAACATTTCTTGAATTAGTGAACATTTTTTGGATTAGTGAACATATTTTGAATTCACAATCTTTTTAGTTCAAAAACATTTTCTGGAATTTTCTATTTTGGAATTCGTGATTTTTTTCTAAAATTCATGAACAATTTTTTAATTAATTAAAATGTTTGTAGTTCATGTTTTGAATTTTGGAATATTTTTTAAAATTCTAAATATCTTTTTATTCGTGAAAAATTTTAAATTCATAATATTTATTAAAATCTACATTTAAAATTTAGAGTGTTTAAAAATAAAACTGACCAAAATAGAAAAACTACAAGAAAGAGAACCAAAAATTGCAAATGGTGCACGGTCATCCAAAAAAATTCTACAACACACAAAAAATGTTTTTTAAAACACACACACACACACATGTATTAGTATATTATGTATCTGCAAATCATGTGAATGAAGAAACACATGATTACCCTGTTGCTCCACATAGCATAATGAAATACGAAAGGCGTAATGTATGCACTATAAAAATGTATTGACAAGTTGTAACCCGTTTGAAATTCATATCATTATCACTCAGTCATGTACATCATATTGAGGTTTCCTAAGAGTTTGGACCGTCTTTTGCATTCCATTTTTATCTGTAAATTCCAATTTTTATCCCATATTTTGACATTTTTTTTACAGGGATTGCATGATTTAACGAATTTTCATCCGTTTTACTCCCTCCGTTCCTAAATATAAGTCTTTTTAGATATTCCCCTATGGACTACATGCGGATCAAAATAAGTGAATCTACACTCTAAAATATGTCTATATACATAGGTTGTAGTGAAATCTCTACAAAAAAATATATTTAGGAATGGAGGGAGTACCACTTTTAAAGAAAGTTGTGCCACATTTTACCCTTCTTAATTTTTAGCGTGTTCTATCATGCGGGTCTCAGTTGTCACATAACAATTGATGTGCCACATCGATGATTTTCCTATGCAGCTAGTTTCCTCCTCGCGCCCACCCGACAAGTTCAGCCTCCAGTACGGCTCCACGTGTCAGTTGGCTAGGTGCATCATAGCTTATAGCCCCTAAGGAGGAGTACGTGAGGAGTGTCTGCTTCATGAAATTTCACACTTGTGGTCGAATGTGGCGATTGACCAGCATCAACTTTTGTAGGGAAATTTGAGTAATTTTTGTTTGGATTCTTAGTATAAGACGGTCATACGAAAGCAAAGACCAACACTTGCCTTAATGAGATGATATGGGCTTGGCCAACAGGCTAGATTGATCAATCGTAAGGGCCTGGTCGATGGCTATGTAAAGACTGGATAGTTCAACTGCAAATGGCCATTTACAAAATTACATGTACCTACTGCTTATGTTAGGGTTAGATTTTCGTTGGTGGCGACGGCGATGACTTGGCTTCTGAGGAAGCGGCAACAGCCGTTTTCACTTGAATTGAAGCCTCCGAACCGGAGTCAGAATCAACTGGGTGTAACAGCTAGGATCCGCTTGACAAGACATGATAAAAACAATTAAAACAGGTATAATGTGGTACAATTATTGTTAAATGGGTAAACCGGATGAAATTTCTTAAATGGGGTAATTCATGTACAAATGCCTAAATAGGAGGTAAAAATAGAATTTACTCATTCTTATTGTATATAAAAGACCTCTCTAAATCAGATGTTCTCTTTATGAATTGAGAAAAAAGGAATGTTACAAATACAGAGAAAATGCAATACTATCTTTAAGGAGTAAAAGCAATTAAATAAATTTCTAGTTTTATGAAGCAAAGAACAATGCACTGTCGTTCCAAATCATTTGAACTTATAGGTTTATCCTAAGTCAGTCTTCTTTGTGTTTGATTGAGTCTATAGAAAAAAATATACCAACATATACAACACTAAATTAGTTGCATTGGATTCATAATATATAAAGTTGGTCAAACTTATTGTGTTTCTACATAGGTTATGAGACATCTATAACTTCCTTCTGAATGTGATGATTTTCTTAGTATATTTTTTTTACCTTTTTGGTAAAAAATATATATGTTACATAGCTCTCTCCAATGAGTGAAAAATGGCAAAACTGGCCCTTAACCCATATCAGGAAGTTCAACCACAAATGTCTCCTCCCACAAAATTTAATTAGATCTGACTAGTTTTCTCAACAGCCTACACTTTGGCATTCAGGTAATACATATAAACGCTACTGTCAATGACGTTTAGCCCAGCCCACGGGTCCAGCCAACCCGATTGACCGGCTCATGTAAATTGCAGGATCCGATTTCTTATAACTCTTTCGTACATAATTTGTTTGGTTTATAAGGTGCAAATCTTTTCTGCGGTTTTATATAAATACTCTTACTGAGTCCGACCTAATGGACATTTTTCTTTGTTTCAATAACAACTATGACATAAACCAAATTCTTCAAAATAGTTGTTTTTTTGTTCAAATTTAGTGCGTCAAATATGTATATATGGCTACAATTATTAGACTTAAAGTATACATAGGGTTGGATATTTTAGCCGAACACGTGTTAGCCAGACCTACTATATAAACACAATGCGGAGTAGTCAAAATAGATTAGACACTAGATTACCAAAGAGACGTTTCGGATGCCCGGGTGTCTGGCCGGCCTGGGCGCGATGGTCGAGATACGTCTGATGACCTTCGTCGGATCTGTGCTATGTCGATTATATATATAGAGAGGAAGGAACATTCATAGTCATGCCCTAGTAGACGTAGCTGATGTCTTTGTTTTCAATTCGTGTAATATTCAAATGCTAGGACAACTAAAGGGGCTCGAGCACTTTTTACACTTGCTAAAAAAAAGATAAGACCCCTGAACAAAAGAAACGAACGGAGCAATCATACACACGTGCTCGGGACAATTGCCACGCGTATATTTCAGTTCATTTTGGTTCCAGAAGGAAAGGTAATACCAGTATAATTCTGCACGATGGAGACATCTTATCTTATCTTTTATTAATATTATCTTTGGGTTTGACTCGTACACGGCAACGACCAGCGTTGTGGACGTGCGTGCAGCGGGTGGTTCTCTCTTCTAGTTCTAGCTATGCTTAATTCCTGATATAAAGTAGATCATCAACTTGTCTGGTGTTGTTCATATCATGCGCTCACTTTTCTCTTACTTCTTCTATCTATCTCTTCTATTTTATCTGAGAAATCTCTGCTAGATATATACTAGTGCATGCACCACATCTTCCTCCCTATCTCTCTTCGTCTCGACCAACAACCATTTCATTGAAATTTGCATCCACCAAGTTGCTAAGTGACTCTTGATGTATATATATGTTGCTGTCATAGAATATATACATCCCTTCTGTTTCTCAAAAATAAAAAGGTACATCTCCCTTGTTTACTTGTGCTCAGGACACCTACAAAAACATTTTCCAGTATTTAAAGAAATCTCGTATTTAAAATGGCGAAGACCTACAAGGTCAACCATGCATTTTTTTAGGACAACAGCACCATCTAAAAAAAGGTGGTATTAGAATCCAATGAGAAAATATCTCTTCCTTTTCCAGAAAGTATAGATGTTGCGTGCGTACATAAAAACATATATGTCATGAGGCCTGTATATATAACTTGTGGGAATGCTATTTTTTTTACACGATGCTACTCTTTTCTTAGTAGGGTTTCCCTTTTGGTAGAAAATTCTATGCTACATAGTTCGCCCCCATGACGAATAAACTTTCCTGCTTGATCTACTACGCAATCAATGTTTAAAGTCATTACCAATCACTTCTCTTTAGTTTTTTCCCAACAAGTTCCTCCAATTCCATAAGAACCTTTTTTTTAACATGGGCATTGTTATATATCTTGCCCGTTAGCAATGTTTTCCTTTTCTCAATGTGGAAAAGCTTCAAGAACAACGAAAACTCTTTCATAGCGTGCACGATATGTAGCAAGAAGGAATCAGTTGTTTTGTATTGCTTTGAGGTTCAAATGCTATGTTTCCAACTCATTGCATTCCTCTAAATTAGTTTCACAATAGAAACTATTTCTCTATATTATAGGGTTTCTTGCCCTTTTCTACACTCCTTGCACTTTTAGTGGTCCCCATGATTCTTAATACTATGCAATATATGACAGGTGGTGAAGGCAACTATCGACCGATCCGTCATCAAGATGCTGTCTTGAACACCGCTTTATGTTTGGGGTGAAAACTATTGTCTGATCTTTATTGATCGAGTTCAGGAGCAACGAACTTGCGTCATTACCTTGTTGAAGGAGTTTTCTACTTCCTATATTGTGTTGGTCTTTGTTGTCTGGTCTCGGCAACCAGGATGAAAATCTTTGTCTAGGCCGTCCCAGGTCGGACATATCGGCAATGGCACGAAGGCGTCTATCCCTCTTGAAAGTGCTAGCTACGGAAGAAGTGGACTTAGTGGTAGGTGTTAATTTCATATCTTGTAAATGTTCTACTGTGGTTGCCTTTGTTCTGTATTTGCTTAATAATAAATAAGAATGTATGTGTACATCGCAATGACGTAGAGCTGTAGCTTTTAACCTCCTTTAAAAAATGGGGGAAGTATTTTACAAGTTGACATACTTGTAGGCATAAATTCCATTTGACTGTTGATTTCTTTTAAAGTTTGGTTCAATAATTTCATTTTTCTATTCACAAATGTCCAATGTTTTCACTCAAATTCCATATATAAATGGCACACAATTAATTTAATTTATTGTTTACTGATCTTCCACTGAATTCACTAAAATTTCACATGTTTAAGAAACATTCCACATAATTCAAACAAAATCAATAATGCTGAAGGATGCCAACAATCATTCTAAAAGGTTCTTACAACTTACTCTTCATTCATTCCTGATTCAGAAATGCTCTACAAACATATCACGCCATGTTGTAAAAAAGATTTCAGATATATTGAACCATGTTT
This sequence comes from Triticum aestivum, assembly GCF_018294505.1. Lineage (NCBI taxonomy): Eukaryota > Viridiplantae > Streptophyta > Magnoliopsida > Poales > Poaceae > Triticum > Triticum aestivum. Next base: position 25,489,834 of record NC_057807.1, on the reverse strand, counting down.
CACTAGAAGCCATCAAATTCCAGAGACACTTCACACAAAAATAGAAGCAAGTGAAATAGATAGTGAAGATTTCAAACAAGAGTACGCATTTTACCACTCCTCACACAATTAGAATGCACGCCACTCCCGTCATTTTTTTTTTGCGGATGCACTCCCGTCATTATTGACCTGCCATAGCACGAATTTATGTAGGCACGCAGGATAAGAAACTGGCTACCAAATGGATATTTTTCTTGTGTATACATGACGCATGCGCACCCACAGGAAGCTAGCTAGAGACAGATGCATGCCGCAACTACGGGCTTTCAGAAAAAATGAAACTCCATGGGCACTAGCACCCACGGTTTTCTTGATATAGAAGAAGCATCCCTCATGAGAATTCCAGAAATTCGTCCCCGACGTGGATCGAACTCTGGTCGTTAGGTTTACAATCATGCGCCCCCAACCACTGGGCTATGCCCACGTCCTCAACTACGGGCTTTCAGAACACACACGTACGTTACGTAGCCTCGGACTAAACTGAATGGGGTACACCGTACACGCCACACACCTGCATGCCAGAGGTCAAAGGTCAAGATTTCCTATAAAGATAGCATACTATGGCTAGAGGCCGGGGTCCTCCTGTGAATTGCTAGTGCGCTCCAAAAAGAAAGTCAAAAGAGCCTTCATTGCGCTTTCATGGGCAAAGCTTTCTCGTTGCTCTCATCACAAAGCACGTCACATAGATGGATGGATAACTTGATGTGTCATCACGGTGGTTGTCTTCTCCGAAAAAATCAAATAAGATACTTACTAGTATAGCCGGTGAAGTATTTCTAGGGGAAGACCCTAAAGAAAAGGTATTTCTAGCTAGGGGAGAACTTTGGCATCTTGCAAAGAGCAAGCATTGGGACGTACCATGGCACATGTGATGCGGATGTCTCTTGCTAGCTTGGAATTGCTTGTACGCAGGCATACTATTCTCCTAGCTGTCCGGCAAAACCGATGGTCGAGGAATTCCTCTCCTGCAAAATGCACATGGTGGCAGCTGGACGGCATATCCATACCTTCTTGCATGGTCCACCCCATCCCTTTTTTTTTCTTGCATATCTCAAATTTGATTATCTTTATTTAAAATGCCACGATTAGGAATTTTTCTGTCACATATTTTTTATTTTTGAAAAAACAAGCTCTGGTGATAGATCACTTTATATTATAAAGTCAATGGGCCGAACAAGGATATATAGTGTTGAAGAAATCCTCAAAAGCTGATAAAAACACACGACAAAACACAACAAAGATGCGAAAAACACACACGGGTGCATTAGCATACGCTGCCAGTGTCGCCGAGGAGAAACGTAGGAGATTCACCGGCACGCCCGATAGTCACCCACACTCAATGACGACGTCCCCGACAAGGTTACGTTGCCATGCGCCGCCACTGTCGTGCCTGCCGACGCAGACGAAGATTTTCACCCAGAGTATTGAAGGGAAAGGAGAAGACCAAGGCGGCGCCCCAAGGGGATTCCGACACCCACATGCATCACCACCGCCGGCGTCAAAACACAAAGCTTTCGCTCAGGCCCTCCATCCACGGCGCCGCAGGAACCGCCCACGGACCCATCTTGACGTGGGCCCACCACGACGCCGCAGGAACCGCCCACGGACCCATCTTGACGTGGGCCCACCACGACTGGCGGATAATTCAGATCCAGGTCAGGGTTAGTCCTACACCGCCGGCGACAACTTTGCCACGATCAGGGTTAGTCCCGCCATGAGGATCGCTGCCCCGAGATTCATGCATTTTCCTTTCTTTTTGCTAAAAGTGAAAAAAAAAACTTGATTAGAAAACTTCCCCACCACAGAGTATTTCCTAATTGTTGTTGTGCTTAACTAATTTCCTGTAGTGCTTGACGAATGCCAAACACAAGTGATATGTTCTTTTTGTAGCAATTGTTTTCCTAGAATAGCATATGTACCCACCAATCCACCGATGAGGAACTAGGCCATAGATAGGTCGAAGAGAAGGACGCTGCTTCATATCGAACGCAAAAGACTTTCCATGGAGTTACTTTTGCGGCTTGCTTATCTTCGAAGGATGGATATAAGCTCGTTCCGCGGGTGATTTCTTTTTTTTAGAAAAGGAGGAGGAACCCCGGCCGCTGCACCTGGACGATGCTTGTTCCGCCGGTGATGGTGAGTGCAACACATGTACTCCAGTTGGAGAGAGCCCTGATGATGGCGATCCCGTAGGCCAATCCACGTGTCAAGAACACGTCCTGCCAGATGGGTTAAGGAACCCAGTATATTAGCTTTCCCAAGATCACGATCAAGAGTAAATCACAAGCACAAAGCACACGCTTAGCTTTGAATAATGCCTCTACTTTTGGCTCCACTAGGGAGCTTTTTCGGTCGGAGCCCTTGACCAAGGACGCAGACTAACCTACCCATGATTAATTAGCTGGGTTGCACGCATGTCTTGTACTACTACTTTAACTTAATCAACCTTGCTTTTTGTCCTCTTGTAGAAAATTTGTGGAGTATAGTATGTTTCTTAGCGCCGAGGCTATATGTGTGGGCTATCCAGCCATATACTCCCTCCGTTTCAAATTAGTTGACCTCCATTTGTGTAGATACAGATGTATTTAAACACTAAACAAGTATATATACATTTGTATTTAGACAAATGAAAGTCAAGTAATTTGGAATGGAGGGAGTATATCTTTACTGCAAGTAGTTTCATCCTTGTGAACTAAGCAACTTGATGTGTTTACTCCGTGAAGAAGTGCAAAGCTAATGTGTGTGGAAATTCAAACCCGTGCTTCCCGGTCGAAATGGTTGTCCACTTATCCTCGTAATGTAAAATGGATAATTTCGAATGAAAAGTAGACGTGTAAATGTCTCAGTTCTTTTGTCTGCTTATTATAACATCAGTGGAGATTAAGAACATGAGTTTGTGTGCCATATGTAGAAGGGTAAAAAGCTAAAAGAAAGTTATAACTATAGATCGAGCAGCAAATTTTGGCCAGCACGTTTCTCTATGAAGAATTGCATGCAGATACAAGGCATACAAAAGTATATGTGTAATACTCCCTCCGTTTCAAATTACTTGACTTTCATCTGTCTAGATACGAATGTATCTATACTTGTTTAGTGTCTAGATACATCCCTGTCTACACAAATGAAGGTCAATTCATTTGGAACGGAGGGAGTATGTTTTGGATTATTTTATCATTTTATACTTTTATACATCTATTGTCTATATATCCTAATTTCACCTCTCCTAACTTATTTGTCGCTATAGATAGCATTGTGCCATGCCATCTAGGAAAAACGGGTCATCTTCTAGAACACCGCGACATGCAAGGCCACATTATATTTGCGGAGCATTGACCCCCCCCCCCCCCCCCCAATAGTATCGCGACGCCGCCGCACAGGGTGAGGCACATGTCACCGACTACCCCTGCATGCCCGTTTGCAATTATGTCGGTGTACTATCTATTTCACCCCTTCTAACCTATCTTTGGCTATAGATAGCATTGATTCATGACATACACGGAAAAGAATCATTTCCACTACATTAATACGCACTATTTTTTGCTTGCTGTTGGAAATACCACGACATGGGAGATCACACCATGGATGGATGTTATATAACGAGGTTCGGTCGAACCCTACATTTGCGGAGCGTTGATTGTGAGCTCTCCTCCCTATCGTACCACTATGTCGGCGCCGCACGGGGGTGGGGCACATGTCACTGACTACCCCTGCATGCCCGTTTGCAATTACGTCAGCGTACTATCTATTTCACCCCTCCTAACCTATCTTTGGCTATAGATAGCATTGTTCCGTGACATACACGGAAAAGAATAATTTCCACAACATTAATACACACTTATTTTTGTCTGCTGTTAGAAATAACCACAACATGGGAGATGACACCATGGATGGATGTTATATAACGAGGTTCGGCCGAACCCTACATTTGTGGAGCATTGATTGCGAGCTCTCCTCCCCATTGTGCCACTATGCCGCCGCCGCACGGGGGTGGGGCACGTGCCATGACTACCCTTGTGTGCCTGTTGCAATTATGTCGGTGAAATACCTATCTTAACAAGTATGGTGGCGCTACATGCCGTAGGATACACGATTCGACACCGACACTACCGACAACTTATCCACGGTAATTACAGTGCCAAACACAACCTCACGGCTACAACATTCATTTATGATAGCTTTTCGATGTGTCACATTATGATGCTTCATCTGTTTCGAGGTATAAAATGTGTTATTTGTCTCCAAAAACCAAACTTGGTCAACTTCAGAGGCGTTTTATAGGGGGGAATAATATCAAGATGATCTATAACTCTCTCTGTAAACTAATATAAGACGATTTAGGGGACGTGGAGTATTTGCACCCGAGGTCAAATGCTCCTGGTGAACAGTAAAATCAGGGAAAATAGTAAAAAGAAAGTAAAAAAAAATCTGATTTTTTGTGTGGTAACCTTCGACAAATTTTCTATGTGGTTGCAAAAAATTATCATGAATGAACATTCCAGGAAGTCATGGCAAAAAAAAATAATACTCCAAAAATACTATTTTTGAAAGCATTTTGGACTACTGATTTCTTTTTGCCATGACTTGCACACTGTCATTTTATTATTAAAATTTCCAAGCATAGAAAACTTTTGTCAAAGGATACCATAAAAAAAATCAGAATTTTTTATTTTTTTGAATTTTCTTTCAATTTTACTGTTCACTACAATATTAAACATATATTTTCAATATGGATCTAATGGCACCGCTTTAGAGTTGTATATTTTGACCATTTTAGGCTTAAGCTTGGTCAAAAATAGAGAAGTTTGACTTTATTAAAAGAAAAACAATCCTCCACCCTTATTATATACTACCTCCGTTCCTATATATAAGTCTTTTTGGGATTCCAATAAGGGGCTATAAATGAAGCAAAATGAGCGAATCTACACTCTAAAACATGTCTATATACATCCGTATGTAGTTCCTTATTAAAATCTTTAAAAACGGAGGGAGTATAAGTAAGTATTTGAAGAGCGGATGGGGTAATACTCCCTCCGTTCCTTTATATAAGGTGTATTTGTTTTTTGATAAAATTCCAGAATGTAAGGTGCATTTCTTCTAATTCCTCATAATTCCCTTGTTAGCCCTCCAGAAAAAGGGAAATTATCTCTCTCCTGATTGTCTGTATCTCTTCTTGTAGCAAAAGAAGGAAAGTATCTCTCTCTCGATTGCATGTATCTCATACTTTCCTCAACTAATTGATTTACTTAACACTAGCAAATAAATTTGCCAAGGATAATTTCGTCCTAACATGTTTATAATTCCGTGACTTGGTCACCGTGCCAAAAATAATACACCTTACATAAAGAAACGGAGAGAGTATATCGCAAGGAATTATCCATAGTAACTAACCGTCCATAACCGTTTGGAGTTGGCCCAAGGGAGGCAATAACAAACAATGTCCTCCAACCTGCTCCATCGGTCCACGTGTATCGCGGCCCTTGTTCTGGCATCCGACGGCCGCCATCAATCCAAACACGTCACAGAAACAAGAAACCAACATAATAAAAACTTATCCACAACCAAAGATTCAATCAATAACCCCGAAGCCGACCGGCGGGCCCCACCGCGCCCTGGAGTAAATTTACCGTGCCACTTTTTCATAACAGGGAAAAAAAAGGTAATATAACAACAAATTACGAGAATGGGCCTCCTCCGCCCCCGCGTGTGTGATTATTTCTTTCTTTTCCCTCAAAAAAAAAGATTATTTCTTTCTTCCTCACTCGCCTCCGTCCGGTCCGCCCGCTGCATCTCCTCCCTCCTCGTATATTCTTCTTCTTCCTCCTCCCCTCCTACTCGTCCCAATCTCCAACGAACTCCCCGAATCCCGCCCCGCCCCGACACAAATCCGCTCCCCCCTTGTCAATCCCGCCCCCCGCCCCTCGCCGCAATCCGTCCCGTCACGCCCGATTCCAGCCTCCCCCGCCCGCGCAATCCGCTCCTAAAGCGCCCTTCTTGGACGACGGAGGACTTCCCTGTTCGATTAGGCGGTCCTGAGGCTCCTGCGCCGGAGGTAGAGGCCGAGGGGGTGCTCTGAGGCTCGTTGATGCTGGCGATGCGGTGGCCGTGGCCGCCGGCGGCGAGGAAGTTCAGCGTGCGGCTCGTGGTGCGCCGGGCGGAGGGCCTGCCCCCTGCCCCCGCGACGGACGCGGACGCCGAGGCCAGGATGGCCGTCGAGCTCAAGTGGAAGGGCCCCAAGGCCAGGTGGAAGGGCCTCCGGGTCTGCCGCAACCGCACGCGCCTGGAGGCGCCGGCGCCGGCGGCGGATGCGGAATCCTCCGTGGCGTGGGACGAGGAGTTCGAGGACGTGGTCACCCTCACCGCGGCCTCGCACCGCAAGCCCGCCGCCGCGTTCCACCCCTGGGACCTCTCCTTCTCCGTCCTCAATGTGAGCACACTCCCCTGCACCCCCTCTCTCTCCGCGTACTGCTACCGCTCCCTTTTTTTTCCGCGTCAAAATTAAAGTAATTTTGATATGTTCTTGACGTCGTAATTGGATCGATGGATTTGTTATTTTGACGATTTCCCCACCCGCACTTTGTGCCGATTCTGATTCGATTGGATCATTGGGTTAAAAGTTTCGCGTGGGTGTTTGAATCATTCCTGTTTGGATATTTTCTTGGAATTTCATCCCCGGTCATGGTGATGGCGAAAGTTTTGACTTTTTTCGTTGAAAAAGTCAGTCTCATTGGTTTTTCGTTGAAAACGATATCTTATTTATAATTCGTTTAGATCTTGCCTTTTAGAACAACAACAACAAAACAATCCAAGGCAACAAACCCAAGCTTTTAACAAAATATGACCATTCTAAATTTGAGTATAAGCTTTAACAGAATATAACAATTTATAAAATTGATTATAAGTTTTTTTTCCTGAAAAATGTGCAAGCAGTGTGGTTGGTGCTGGTCTTTATTTCAGTTTTTGTGACGATGGGATTATTGATCTTAGCCACTTTTCTGTCCTTTTTGGCTATTGTGATGTTCAATGATTAGGATTATGGTGGTTAGGCCATGTAGTTGTCATTTGGGATCGCCAAATCGGTTTAGCTTTATTGCAAATTTTCAATAGCTTACTGGTAACAATGAGGTGTTTTTTAGCCAGCATATGTTTGTCTAGGCAACTGAGTTATTTGAATATATGAAAGCCTAGCTGTCGTTTTAATGATAAGTATCTATGTTGTTCATATTAGTAGCTTCAGCTTTGCTGTCGTAAACTAGGTATGGTACAAGGAGAAAGCGATATAATGCAATATACAATTAATTATACTCTTGTCGGGCTTCGCAAACTCAGGAGAGATTGTCCATACATGAATTGATTAGGCTTATTGTACTTGTCCTGCCAATTGTTGCTTTGTGAGCCTTTAGACAAACACCGACACAATGAAAAAATGTGATGCCGTGCCTTGTTGTCCCAGCTGTTTCCACTAGTTTGTGATTGGCGGTATTGCCATTTTGTCGCGTTGTTTGCTTGGTGATTCGCCGTTGTGCCATTTATTGTTTTGAGTACACTGTGTAACTGGAAGCTAATCTAGTGGGAGCTTGCCAGTTGCCACCCAATTATCAGGGAAAAGAAACGGATAGCTACAATTGGCGCCATATACCCTCTACTGTACTTCTTCACCGACACATTTAAATTCCTACGAGGCAGGCTACCAGTTCTGCCGAGTTAAACTAGTGCAAAATGACCGCGTCATTTAAATCTCTACATGGCAGGCTCCTGGTTTTGCTTAGTTAAACTATTGTAAAGTAAATTGACCACAGCGTTCAAATCCACATGAGCAGGCTACCAGTTTTGCCGAGTTAAACAAGTGTAAATTGGAATGTGTAGAACACTTTGCATCTTCTTTTGATTAGTCTGTTCTAATGCATTCCTGCACTTTATTCTGACCTCTCAATGGTTTGTTTCTATTGTTGCAGGATTCAAATAAAGGCCCAAAAGGTGAATTAATTTTGGGAACTGCATCACTGAACCTAGCAGATTACGCATCTGCTGTTGAAGAGGAAATTGAGATTATCCTCCCATTGTCGGCGCCCAATGGCACTCCCGAGTCTTCCCCATCACTTCATGTATGTTGGTGATATGATGCTATAAACCAGTGACACTTTCTTGTCCGATATATATTGTTTTCTCATTGGAACACGATATATCATATAGTCAACCAGTTTGTTAATTACTGTCCTTCTTTTTCAGCTCACTCTGAGTTTGGTGGAACTAAGACTTCCTCAGCAATCACCAGATGCAGCACAGCGTTCTGTTGCTTGTGTCCCATTGTCACCATCTTCTGGTGACTCCGTTCCTTCTGGAAAAGATGAGCATTCTGTTATTAAAGCTGGGCTGAGAAAGGTGAAAATCATCACAGATCTTGTGTCGACTCGAAGGTCTAAGAAGCCTAAGAGAGAGGATGACAGCAGTGATAAGTATGTTCATAGTGACGGCGCCGAATACCCTTGTGTTATTGACTCTGATGATGATCTAGATGATAGACAGAGGGATGATGACTTAGGGGGTTCAACTGTCAGGAAGTCCTTCAGCTACGGTTCGCTGCAGTCTGTGAATGTAGCTGGTGGCCTCTTTTATGCACATGCAAGGATTGATGGAGAGCACGAGGACTGGATATATTACAGTCACCGTAAATCTGATGCCGGCTATCATGTAGAGAAAGAGCCATCATCCACTTCGGAGGAGAATTCCTCTGTAGTTATTCGGCGAAAAAGGAGCATACTTCCTTGGAGAAAGGTCAAACTGCCGAAGAAAGGGGAACCTTTATTGAAGAACAAGAATGGAGAAGAGGGTGGGGATGATATTGACTATGATCGCCGGCTATTAACCTCTTCTGGTGAATCCGTTTCTGGGGTACCTATTTCTTTCATATCTTGGACATGATTCTTGAATTTCACTTTCTGTTTACTGCTTTTGTGCCCATTTCCCTTTGTTTTTCTCATCGTTGGAGGCTTGCTGATATAGCATATGATCTTTCTTATTTTCAGGGATCAAGTGGTTCTGTTAGTACTATGGAGTCAGTATTTGGCGATGACAATTTTGTTGTGGGGAACTGGGAGTCAAAGGAGGTACTTAGTCGTGATGGGCATTTGAAGCTTTCCACCCAGGTGTTCTTCGCATCAATAGACCAGAGGAGTGAACGGGCTGCCGGGGAGAGTGCCTGCACCGCACTGGTGGCTGTCATCGCGGACTGGTTCCAGGCAAACCAGGAGCTGATGCCAATCCGCTCACAGTTTGACAGCCTCATCCGAGAAGGGTCTCTAGAGTGGAGGAAACTTTGTGAGAATGAGACCTATAGAGAGCGCTTCCCCGACAAGCACTTTGATCTTGAGACGGTACTTCATGCCAAGATCCGCCCACTCACAGTTGCTCCTAACAAGTCATTCGTTGGGTTTTTCCAGCCTGAAAGTGCAGAGGATGGCAGTGGGTTTGACTTCCTTGACGGTGCCATGTCATTCGATAACATCTGGGAGATCAGCCAAGCAGCGGAGGCTTCTTCTACTGAGAAGCCTACTCTTTATGTTGTCAGCTGGAACGACCATTTTTTCGTCCTCAAGGTCGAGGCTGACGCGTACTACATCATCGACACACTTGGTGAGAGGCTGTACGAAGGTTGCAACCAGGCATACATCTTGAAGTTCGATGACAGCACCACAATTCACAAAGAGCCCGCTGAAAAGAAAGAAGGCAGCCCTGATTCGAGCGCACACCACAAGGATTCTGCAGAAAGCTCCTCCACCGAGCAGGACAGCGGAACTGACGACACCGAGGAGAGCGAGCTCGTGCTCAAGGGCAAGGAGGCGTGCAAGGAGTACATCAAGAGCTTCCTGGCCGCCATCCCGATCCGCGAGCTGCAGGCCGACATCAAGAAGGGGCTCATGGCGTCCACGCCGCTGCACCACCGCCTCCAGATCGAGTTCCACTACACCGAGGCGTGCCCCAGAGAGATCACCCTCCCGGCCCCGGCCCCCGCGGTCGAAGCCCCCTTCGAGTTTTGCTGGCCCGACCCGCCGCCCGCCATGGAGTTTCCCCTCGCACCTGCAGTCGCCGTTGTATAGTGCCCGCCGCCATGGCCGCCGAGAGCTAATCGACCGGCGTTTAACATACAGAGAGTGAGAGTGAGAGAGAGAGAGAGAGAGAGCCTGCTTTTTCAGGGCGAACCCTGAAGTGAACCGGGTCGAAGATCTGGCTTCGTCTCGGGTTTGCGCCGTTTGCTGTCTAGTTAGTTGAGATGAAACCGAACTGACTAGTATAGGTAACCGAACCGAACCGAACAAAATTCCCGTTTTGCTGTGTGTGTTTGCCTTCACTTTCTCTGCCAGGCTATGATGGGAGGAGCTTTCATCTTGTACAAAGAAAGAAGAATGCTGTCTGCTCCTACCTGTCGCCCTGAATTGAATTGTGATGGGACCTGCCTGTAATCATCCTCCTTGGTAGATCCTCAATGTTAATTATGTTAATGTTAATTATTATGCCATGTTCCTTTCTTCTGAGAGATACTTTCGCTACTGCTTTGAGCTTCCAGTTCAGGGGAGCTTGTAGCTTCATAGGTCTGGAAATTTGGATTGAAGAAGGGGACATGTTTAGTTCAGAAAAGAAAGGAAGTGGACATGTGAATGCAAATACACTAGCTAGTACTAATTGAGTTGGATCATCTTGTGAACATGACATGATCCTTGGATGATGAGCAGTTCTATGTCTGCATCAGTGCAAAGATTTATCAAAACGAGTGAAGCCTCTCCCTGTCAACGACTGCTTTTCCGGTTCATGACAGGCAACTGATCCCATCCACCACAAATATATTTCTTTTTGGTTGAGTGTGACAGGTGAGCTGTAGCTGCCATTGTGGAACTGTTAGATGCAGTGTGTACATCGTGTGTGTACATGTGACAGGTCAAAGTCAATCTTTATTTGTTTATAGGATTTTTTAAATATATATATCTGGTGTATTTCAATTTTCATGCTAGCTGGCATCACTTTCCTGGAGTCAACTCTGACCTGTAGACACATGCTCATCAGATTCAGATGGCCCATGGCTAAGCTGAAAACAAAACAGAAAAACAATACTAGTGCAGCAAGTAAAGCACAAGCTACAGCATTTACCTTTGGCAAGATTTTTTGTAGGCGAAACATTTTGTCTACCGTCAAATGCTTGTAAAAATCTTGCAAAATTCCTACCAAAAATCTAACCGTTCTAACAAAAGGATCTGGAAAATGCAGAGGGTTTACCAACCAGGCGGAATAGCAATGCACTCTACCAATTCATGGCACCGAAATAAAAGCAAACGGGAGATTGGACTTGTTGTTTGGTTACTGCGTCTACCCGATGGGAGATGGTAGTTCGAGATATTTTCAACCGGTTTGGATGACGGTCATGTAATAGGATAGGCATGTAGTGCTCCTATTGTTTTGCCAGCCGGTTGTGGCTTTGGGTCTTTCCTCTTTTGCGCTTTTGTTGATGTTTGTACTACGACCTTTCGAGACTTTGTTACTGGATTATCCTTTTAATAATATGAGCCGTATGCATCGTTCTGATGCAGAGGCTGGGGTACATCCCCTTTTCCCAAAAAAAAAATGGCATCGAAATAAAAGCAGCATTATGGCCAGGTCAGGCTCAGGCAGTAGTGCTTCCTCACAGCCATTGCAGGGCTGAAAAAGTTGGCATATGGGGGGCCTTTTTGTGTGCTCAAAGCCATGCTGATTAATTGTTTGGTTAATTGGCTTACTGAAGTATTAATGGGTCCAGTTAAGTACACCCGTACCTGTTGCATCTCTAATCATTCTATCAACTGAATAAAGGATCAATACCCCCTCCGTCCGGAAATACCTGTCAATATATATATGGCTTTCCACCCAACCTGTTTGAGCAGTAATTGAATCCCTGGTTCAACACTCGAATTCACATCTAACAAGCATCTGTTATGCTGACTCCCCACAAAAAATCCCTGGTTCAACACTCGAATTCACATCTAACGATCATTCTATAACTAAAATAAGTCTAGATACAACCATTTCGGGGACAAGTATTTTTAGACGGAGGGAGTAGTTAGAATTATCGCCATGACATTTGTATTACAAGTGACAATAAAAAAAAACCGGCAAGAACATTACTACTATATCTGATCCATGAGCTCCATTCAACCTGGGCAAGGAGAGGCATTTCTGGTTTCTCTTTGTGATGCAGCAAACAGATGCTGAGACAGAGAGATTACATGGGCTATTTCTGGGTTTCAACTCATCACAAAGAGGCCGCTCAAACTGTCCTGGAACAACAGAAAACTCACTCGCCTTCCTACTTGAAGTAGGTTCAGAGTTGAGAGCCTGAAACTCTGCAAGTGAAGCAAGCTGCATCACAATTTTACCATGAGAAGATTTTTGCTAGGTGAAACATCTCCTTCATTGAGCCGCCAGCCACCACCGGCCTAACCGCCGGCCCTCACCACCCACGTCCAGCGGCACGGAGCGCCGCCTTGCCTCGCCGCCCTCCCCGGAACCACTCCCCACCGCCGGTCCTCCGTTGCCCCGACCATCCCTATAGGGCCCCCACACTAAGCTTTTTCTCCGGCAGATCCCCACACCACCGCCCCCATCCTGAACCCTAAGACAGACACTGGGGTGATGACGGCGGCCCCCTCCTTCTCTTCGGTGAGCCCCCCCCCCTCCTTCCTTTAAAAATTGATTGACGCCGAATTTGAATCAGCTGACTGATGTGCAGCTAAACAGATCCAAAACTAGTCCAATATTGTCTTATATCTTTTTTTTACCAGCTTTTGAGGATTTCTTCCACACTATATATGCTTGTTCGTCCTATTGACTTTATAATATAAAGTGATATATCATCGGAGCTAGTTTTTTCAAAAAGAAAAAAATGTGACAGGAAAATTCCTAATCGTGGTATTTTCAATAAAGATAATCAAATTTGAGACATGAAAAAAAGGATGGAGTGGACCATGCAAGAAGGTATGGATATGCTGTCCAGCTGCCACCATGTGCATTTTGCAGCAGAGAAGAATTCCTCGACCGTCGGTTTTGCCGAACAGCTAGGAGAATAGTATGCCTGCGTACAAGCAATTCCAAACTAGCAAGAGGCATCCGCATCACATGTGCCATTGTACGTTCCAATGCTTGCTCTTTGCAAGATGCCAAAGTTCTCCCCCTAGAAATACCTTTTCTTTAGGGACTCCCCCTGGAAATACTTCACCGGCTATACTAGTATCTTAATTGCTTTTTTCGGAGAAGACAACTCCATGACACATCAAGTTATCCATCCATCTATGTGACGTGCTTTGTGATAAGAGCAACGAGAAAGCTTTGCCCATGAAAGCACAATGAAGGCTCTTTTGACTTTCTTTTTGAGGCGCACTAGCAATTCAATTCTCAGGACCCCGGCCTCTAGCCATAGTACGCTATCTTTATAGGAAATCTTGACCTTTGACATGGGACAGAGGAGATTACAATTTTTTTCTTTAAAGAAGTGGTTTGCCGGCTTCGATAGGGGAGTGGCGCAATGGCACGTGGCGACTAGTTCTAGCAACGGTAGTGGTCGTTCAATGGTCTAGAGACCTTGATGTAACATTTTAAGATTTTTTCACTTCTAGTGAGCTTTTGTAATAGAACTGGATCTTTTTCCAGTATTACAACAAAAACTCAATCTTATATTTCAGAATTGAGGGAATATTGGGTTTGGTGAGGAGATAATTGAGTCTCTTTTCTTCTATTTATAATGCGGTATTTTGGTGGGCCTTTAATGGTGAGATACTATGTTAATTATCATTTAATCAATTCATATTTATGTGGGATATTTTTTGCGTTAGTGGTTGAATGTACTATATAGGTGTTAAAATATCACATGTTAGCACTTCTTTTTTCTAGGTGATAAGAGGGTGTTTGGGATTGATATGTTTTTATAAGCTGGTTGTTGCTGATTTATTTGAAAAATTGTTGGCCGGTCGAAATGTGAACGAAATCCAAAATTGAATACCTCAATCAAATGAGAGTGCTCTAAAATTAAGGAGCATAGTAAATTAAAAGAATTGAATAAGAGTGCTCGAGAAATTCTTGACGCGGTCAAAATCAGGTGATCAAATTTCAAATTAAAGACCTCAACTGTTGTGAGGCCTTAAAAATTAAGGAGCAAAGTGTTATAGTGGATTTTTTTGAAAAGGGAAATATATTAATATCGCGAAGATACCAATTACACTCAGTGTCTGCACCTACAAGATGTCACAAAGACATCCAGGATGCACACAGCCAAAGGAAAAAATAAAGAGAAAGGAAAAAAAAAGAGATCCCGCCATAGCGATTGGCTCCTCTCAACAACAGCACACCTACCACCACCTAATACAACACCCGAAAAATATATAAGGTCTCCAAAAGCAATGCCTTCAAAAAGGTAACAATGCACAAGCGCCGTCGTTGCCCAATCCAAGATCTTAGGTTTTCACCCTGAAGAAAGTTTGCGCTCTCAAAACAATTTCTTCAACAAGGCAATCGCCAGGCACATTCAATGATTGTCAGACCTTAGGTTTTCACCCTAAAAGCCACGACTCGACACTCGAGGAGTACCACCAAAAATGAGTATGCACGACTGGAGTCTAACCGATCCAGATATCATGAGCAAGATCTCCAGCAGTCGTCCCAAAACACATCAATGGCCACATCGAGGAGGACCGATCATGCAGGTTGTTGCCGTGATGCAAGAAGAGTATGAGGACCGCCACCTTATCATCATGGCAGCAGGCCCCCACGCCACCCCGATCCAGCCTGCTGCCGCCAGGCCGAGCGCCGGCATCACCGCGGTACCTAGCAGCCGGCGCCAGCCTACAGCCACGTCCTAGAGCCGTCGATCCGCCCAAGCCCATCCAAGCCGCACAAGATCGGCGCTAGGAGATGGAGCAGACCTCACTCGGATCGACACCACCACCGAAAGACCGCCGGAGGCACCATCCACCACCGCCGCACCCCGCCGCAAGGGGCACATGCTGCACCACCGAGACGAGGACGGCCTTGAAGGCAACGAAGGCCGGCGGCGCCCAGATCTGGACCACCAGCCCCGTCCGTCAAAGCTCCGTCCCCGCCACGCTCCTGAGCATCCTCGTCGTCATCTACCCTTGCCAGACGCCCGCCGAAGACCTCCGCCCGACCCCGCCGACGACCCATGCAGATCGGGAGTGCACCGCCGAGCCGCCGCCACACGCCATCGAGGCCAAGAGAATGGGAGCAGAGGTTGCCCAGGGGAACCGCCCCGCTGCCGCCGTCATTGGATCCCGCCCAGGCTTCGCCCGCAGCACCTCCGGCGGCGGCGAGACATGAAGGAAAGGAGGAAGGAGGCCCTCGGCGATGTGTGGGAGCCCAGAGGGCGACCCGAGGGTGGGCTGTTTAAATTATAGTGGATATATAACAGTGACATTCAATAAACATTGCAGTCGAAATGTGCCAGTTAAACACTTGAAAGGAGATGTTAGCGAAGGTGTTTGTTCTTATTTCCGTGTTTTATTTTTCCACATTGGTTACATTATATATACTCTTTTATATGCATGATTTCCATGATCGAAAGATGTCCCAAAATAAAACAACCGAAGCGACTCGACAACCGGCTTCCATGGTGTTGTCCCCAAGCTAGCAAGTGTGTGTGGCGTGTGCGGTGTACCCCACCCAATGTGCCCGTGTGGTGATGTCAACCACATCAAGTGTGCGTGGCCAAAATGTCAACCCGCACCGCCTCTAGTGTACACACCTACGTCTACGTCTTCTAGAAGCTCAAGGCTGCAGCATTTGTCTCTTCCTATCCTATGCATATTTTTTTGCGAGGTCCTATCCTATCCATATAGGAGTACACAGGAAAATACGTATGTTTCTTGGTAGCCAGTTTCTAATCCTATGTGCCCACATAGATGTCTGACGTCCATTGTTTGTGGAGTGAAGTATATCCCCATCTTGCGTTGTTCATTATTTTGGATATAGCTTACCGCTCTTCACTCTTGCCAAGTGGTCCCATCTAGCGTTGTTGTTGAAGCCATTTCCAAGTTGATAAAAACATCGCTACCATAAGGGATGCATAACTAGAGGGGGACAAAAAACTCGTAGCTCACTAATAATGAGTGTTCCATAGTATGTTAGAGCATCTTCAATGCTGACCCACAAATCTGCTCTAGCATCCGTTAATGGACAAGGGGACCAGTCCACGGACAAAAATGCGAGAGGTGGACATCCACCGCTGCCTGCGTACATTTCAAGCCGGGTTTCAACTAACCAAACGAAATTCATGCAAACTCGACGGATTTCATCGAAGTTCTGATAAAAATAGCACAAACCATCCATGCATAGCATGCAAATAAGTCTAGCTAGTACAACAATAGTTCAAATTCAACGAGATTAATAGGATGTTCAACAAGTTTTTCATGAACGGATCATGTCCCACACATACTGACCCTTTAGCTTCATCCAACAGTGTATGTGCCTAAATTGCTGTCTCTCTATCCCGTGGTACATCATGACAGCGCGTGCAGGCCACACAATGTGTAGAGTAACATTGAATTAATGAATGAATCAATCAACAAGTTGAGCAAGAAGAAGCAAAATTTACGATCTCCTCGGCTGTTGCGCGCAATGGCCACCTTGTCTCCAGCATATCAACCGTGCCATAAAACTTGATGACGGTGGTCTGCATGGCATACCAACGATGCAATAACGACCTCACATTGCGATTATGGATGATTGTGCATGTCGTAGGGTGCAATGTTCTTTTGCGCGTGAAACGAATCATGCACGTGTTGTCAGAGGAGCCCCTCTCTGCTCCTGCATACAAAATCCACGGATACAGACAACCACGCATTGTACAACAACTCATCCTCCATGATCGGGTACCTCGCCATCATTCATACACTGAAAAAGGCATGGCGTTCGAAAATAAGCTCAATGGCATTTCCTGAACACCTACCGGGTGTGGTGTCCGCCATAGATGACGTCGACAAGGAGAGTGGAGTGTACTTGCCTACGGACGGGTCCTAAGTGGACGACACCATCACAAAAGACGAGCAGGTGCATCAGTGTTGGATGCAAATGGGGAGAAGGGGCGGATTGAAAGAAAATGGGAGCGGGAGGGGAGTATAGTGGGCGGGGCTATCGGGGTCCTACGTGGTTGTTGTCCGACTCCCGCAAAGCCCCCTGCCAACTTTGCTTTCACTTTACGCGAGAAAGTGCGTCCGGACCGCTCGGCGGACAGATACAGACCCGCGTAGGATGACACAACACATCCAGACCGCACGGTCCGAACGTATGCGAACGGTTTGTGGGTTGGCGTTGGAGATGCCCTCATAACATAGATTCTGACCGTAAGTGAGAGCATGTTATGGTAGCCCAGCTTATCTGTTCCACCTAATCGACCAGCTAGCTTGTAGGAGGCAACAACTAGCACATGTGCTCATGTCAGTCGTTGTCTCCATCTGTAATAATCATAGCCGCACTCACGTCTCATAGGCTATAACACCTCGCAAGTGCCAACCGCCAACATCTTCCATCCCATTTGATCTCCATCTCCAATTTCATGTCTAGATGCAATGGATGGGCAGTTGTGGTGACCCGGAGCTCCTGGATGCATGGAGTCGAGGAAGAAGGCGTTGAATAGTTCAAAACTCTAGCACTTAATAATGTGGTCAAAACCGTTGACGAACTATGATGCCCATTAGATTTTGCGTTAATGTCCAATTGCTTGTTAACGAGTCCTCGTGTGTACTCACAAGCTTAACTAGCCAAACGAATAAAGTCGACCATGGTTTTTTCCTTGATGAACGTATCCACCTTAGCGATCCAAGAAGCTAGCTAATCCACCCCAACATAACAATGAACCATGTTACCCCCCTCGTAAGTGCAAGTTTTTTCATGGCGTATCATGCATGGCTTTGTAGAATGGATAGGATACGGCAGAGGAGTGGATGGCCTAACTTCGAGATTTGCAACCCGTGCAGTTCTAATATGGAGAAGACAACCCATCTCCAGTTCAGATGTCACTACTCTCGCTGCATTTGAGTGATTGCCACCTTGTGGTTAGGCCTCCATGATTTCCACCCTGAATTGTGGAGTTGCGACAATTCAGTTGACTCGTGGTGGATGAATGGAACCACCAACCCAAGCATGAGGAGAAAAGTGAACACCTCTTTAGCCATGCTCATCTCCTAGGAGCTTAGGAATGAGAGGAATGCACATCTCTCTCTACACTCACCCAAGTTTATTCTTGTATAAATTCGCAGGGGAACGCACCTACCAAGCCGCGCCAACTGCCCGATTGCTTCGTGATCCGTAAGGTCACTTGATCCCGCACGAGGGCACTATAAATTCTAAGTTTTAGTTTCTGAAACTTACGATTGTTGGTCATGGGTTCTGATATTTACGACCTTGTTGGTCGTGAAACTCAAAACTTACGATTCTGTCGATCGCAGGCTATGAAACGTAAGATTTTGTCGGTCACTCGCACCAACTTTCAAAAGTTGAAACTTTAAGAAATTTTAAAAATCATCAAAACATATTCAAAATGGATCCCGCTTGAAAGCTCTCGTCACCAAAAACACGAATATGCAAATAAAATTTAATTTAGACTTTTCATTCAAAAGATACGAAAGATTAAAAATCAAAAGCCAAAAGGAAAAAGGGGGCTAGGTGCGGTGCATGCAACAAATCCTTTGTCACCTTTAGGCGTTACCAGGTACTAAGCACAGTTGGGCTATCATGCCAGGTGTTTTTTTAGCTAAGCACCATGCCTCATGGGATGGTTATTGTTGTCCTCGAATTCGTTACTCTGTTTCACTCTCCTTAATTAATGAAGCATGTCAAAGTCTTTTTCCTCTGCTTCAAACAAGAAAAGAAAATAAGTTACGCATTCTGTAGAACAAAGGGGTTCTTTTGGGATTGGAAAAACATGTAGCAAAAAAGTAGTGATTAATAATGTCTTTCCACAATGATTCTCTTAGTGGGTCTAGCATGGGAAACTGTGCTCCTCATCGGAGAGAGCTATATATCACAAAGTTTTCTATCAAAAGGAAGATTCTACTAAGAAAAGCATGGCATTATCCCACAAGCAAGTTATACACACTCACGACATAGTTGTACATATGAAATATATATAGTTTTTGGAAAAGGGAACAACATTTTCTTGTTTGATTCTAACTGTGTATTACATCCTGGTTCTCTCTTTTTAGATGATGCCATCTTCAAATGCGTGTTATTGACCTTGTAAGGTTTTTGACATTTATAATCTAGAGAAAAGTTTTATGGGAGACCTTGTCGTTGTCCATGAACATGACTATCATATTGGGGTTCACTTTCTGATAAAATGATCCATGTTGGAGAAGAACGATGATCTTTTGGAAATTAGAATAGAAGAAACTTGTTTCTATTAGAAGAAATAGGAGAAACTTGTTGGGAGAGAAAATACAAGTGATTGATGTAATGATTCTCCACATTTGATCTCGAGTAGATTGAGCAGGAAACTGTATTCATCAACGGAGAGAGCTAGATATATACTGTAAAATTTTCTACAGAAAAAATCTACTAAAAAAGCATCACATTACCCACAAGTTATACATGCCCCATGACATATGTAAATCCCGATACTTTTTGGAAAAGGGAGAAAAATTTCAAGTTGGTCTAGCTATATATGTACGGACACATCTTCAAATGCGCGTAGTTGACCTCGTAAAATTTCCACTTTATAATGTTGATGAATGTTTCTTGTAGGCAGATTTATGAACACGAATAATAAAAAGGGCTATACTAAGAGAACATAAACATCATGAGTCAATTAACAACTTGGTGGAGGCAAATTTTGAAAGGTCGTCGATCGAGACAAATAGATAGAGAGGAAGGTGTGGTGCATGCACTACTAGCTTTATATATCTTGAGATATAGGGAAGAAAGAAGATAAAAGTCAGCGCGTGACATGAACAACACTAGACAAGCTAATGGACTACTTTATACCAGGAATTAGGCTAAGCTAGAAGAGAGGCACACCTATTTTCAAGAAAAAGGACAATAATAAGAGAGAAGCACACGTTGCATGCACATCCACAATGTTGGTCATCCGCGTGTACGAGTCAAACCCAAAATAGACGAAGATGAGATAAGATGCCTCTTTTAGAACTATACTGGTGTTTCCTTTGCTTTAGGAACCAAAATGAACTAAAATATAGCGTGTGACTTGTCCATAAAACTTCTCTTACGGTTGACCCCCCCTCTCTCTCCCTTCTCTTCCTTCTCTTTTCTTTTGTTGAAGTGTCTAGTAGGGAGTAACGCTATGTGTAAGATGATACCATATTTGATTCATGTACGATGCAGCATATGACCTTAAGGTCTCCTTTGATACATGGGATATAAATATCATGGAATATGAAAACCACGGGAAGTGAGATGACATGTATCTCAGATGTTACAGGAGGTACCATCTGATTCATATGTTAGGATTTTTTTATTTTGGGTCTAGGCTACCTCTGAAGTATACAAACGATTGATTCCTATCTTGGAATATAATTATGGTTATACAAATCAAATGACTCCAAAGGATTTTCGTACAAAATTCATATCCTTTATAATTTCTACAAAATTCATATCCTTTAGATTTCTACAAAATTCATGTAAACTAAGGCCTAAAAGAGGTGACTTTAGGTCCACATGGCAAGATAATGAGCCAACATCATCATACGAATATGGTATCAATAGTATTGTATGCAGAGCAGTTTCAATCTTTTTTTAGCAAGTAAAGTGTCTCATGCCTCTTCGGTTGTTCTAGCATGTTGAATCTTATATGAATTGAAAACCGAGGAACGTGCCATAGTTGTTGTTTAGTCATGTCACATGAAAAATTTCCATCAGGTTGGACTCAATGAAAATAGTTCTTATTCACCCTATAAACCAAAAAGTATGTCCAAAAAATATTATGGAAATTGATTGAACTCATGTAAACTTGATGGTGTAATGACATTCAATGGTGGGTCTAGAGGGTCGATAGACTGGACAAATTCCCGATAGTCTCTATACCGTATAATTTAAAAAAAACTGGGTTAGATCTGCCACCGGTTATATGGTTCACTCTAGGAAGGATTTAAAACATTTACATGAATAGCCTGTCCTATTAGACTAGATCTGACCATATGCATCTAAGTTGTGGAGACCGAGAGCAATAAAAATTCTTCAAGGACGCCAATACTAAGAAAATAGTATTGATTTCTATTTATTTTAATATGTGTGTATTTGTTTAGAGGATTATTTGTCTAGTTATTCCACCACCCAAGCTTTATTAGCTTCCAAAATCCCTATTTGAGACAACGACCTATTATTTATTGAACCCGATATGAAGAGATTATCTCTTACCTTTGACTAGTAAGAGACGAATGATCTACTCATCAAGGGTGTTCGGAAACATCATGAACATACATATATTTCTTGGTTTCAACTCCGCGGCATCAAAAGGCAAAGACTACCAAAGGAATATATAGAACAAGAAGCTTTTTAAAGCGTATCGGTCTACCTGGCTTACGAATTTATACCAAGATGAACTATCGACACCAGTTGTACATTTTTTCTCTGTGGACCGAGAAGAAAGGGGGCTTAGCAAGAAGAGGATTATACCATGAGAGAAGCACGAAGGTCAGCCCGCTTCAAATATGAAACATGGATTCTAGCAATGAAACTGCCGAACATTCACTGGGGGTGGCAAGTGCGAACGGTGGGGGTGGCAGTTTTATTGTAGGGGGTGTGTAGAGGGTGGCAGTTTTAGAAAATGGCATGACAATTGTTTATTTTTTAGTGCAAAAGTCATCGAAAGCTGCCACCCGTTGGATCCAAATCATGTGTTGGAAATATGAGCAATTTACCGAATGATTTTATTAACAGAAATACTAGATAAAGCCTGGCTAGTATAGCAGTGATAAAATAAGCCATGCGATTTGACAAAGAGAAGGTAAACAACATGTTCATATATGAACCATAACTAAACATATCTAGAGCAAACAATATAGCAGGTTGCATATATGAAAGAGAGTCTAACATATTTAGGGCTAATACTAGAACAAGGAACTGTAGCAGAACCTCTAATAGAAGGGGGAGAAACACGTAAATGACAGCAGCAGGAGCAGAGGCACTGGACTTGGGGTCGGTGTCCTCCATGTCGTCGAGGAGGTTGTCGACGTCGGGGAAGTAGTCATCGTCGGGGAAGTAGTCGTCGGAGTCCGGGGCATCCTTGACGGAAAAGTCAGTAGTCGCACAGAGCGCTCCCCAAAAACCTTATCACCCTTGTCCCGTACATGACTTAAAAGGTGCGGTTTCGGAGGCCTATTGTCCCAACCTGCGGTGCACGCTGCAAGCCGGGGTGGGGAAGATCGTAGCAGCAGCACAGTGCTCAGGAACCGGTGGCAAGATGAGGAAGTAGTTCTGGTGCGTCTCTTTGAGAGGAGCGACCTCCCTTTTATAGGCGCAAGAGAAGGAGGCGAGAGGCTGCGCCGGGAGCTGAAGGGAACATGGGAGACGAAACAAACAGGAAGCAGCCGAAGAGGCGCGCCGTTCGGATTTAGTGTCCACTATAGAAAAAATATTTCAGCTTCCGAGTGACCTTTCGTATACCCGTAGTGCGTGGCAAAAATTTATACATCGGCTCGGCTCATTCCCGCAACCCGCAACCCGCAGCGCGTCGTGACGAGGCGTGGCGTGGCGAGGCGGGCGGCGGAGGAGGAGCGCACATGGATGTCCCTCTTGTTCTCATGCTCATACAAGTGGGGAAAGAACCTCCCTTATAAGGAGGTCCAACTCCCACTCAACTAGCAATGTGGGACTAAACTTTAGTAGTATCCCTTGCCTTGCACAAATGGGCTAAGTGGGCCTCTAGGATTTATTCAGGAATTTCTGAAATAGTTATTGGGCTGTCCCAAAATAGACTAAATTCCAGCAATCCCCCACCAGATCCCAGAGGCACACAATATTTGCCTTTTGGTTCCAAAACAATGTTTTATATACCGATACTACAGTGGAGACTGTTAAGTTGAACTTCCACCTAGAACTCTATGCTACACTAGTAAGCAACTTGGACAGTGGACTGGGCCTTGAACTGCAAGTTTTCTGTGAATCTAGCTTCACATAAAGCCTTGACTGATACGTGGCTACCGTGGGTCTTCCCCGCGGGTGGAGCTTATGCGTCATACTCCGAGACCTTTCATGAGTTTACTAGAGAGAACCCTAGTCCCATAGATTGCGACGTTTAACAATCAGACTCATATAGGTGCGTTCTTCAAAAGATGTTCTGCAGGACAACATTTCTGCTTCAAAGAGCCACTTAGAACACATTAAGATATACATCAACCTGCCATGCAGATTAGGAGAGTATTGCATCTTCATGGAGTGGTATTTTTAACAGTAAGGATACTCTCTTCCCAGTTAACCAACAACTTGTCTTCCACATCTAATTCATGGGATCTCCGATCACAAAGAATAGGTTACCACTATGAACAACTCATATTGTGGGTCTCATACCCATCTCCCTCGACGCATTATCTATCACATTACGTGATAGACCCTTATGGTGTGTTTGGTTCTAGAACCAAGTGGAATGTCATGTAACCGTTCCATTCCTATGGAATGGAATGATTCCATCTTGATGTTCGGCAAGAAGAGAACGAGGTCGGATGGAACGGTTCCTTGGGACAGAATGCCAAAAATTGATAGATACCGGACTTGAGCAAGAACTCCAATCGATCTAGGGAGAGGGTCGCGAACTCCAATCGATCTAGGGAGAGGGTCGCGAGCGATCCCGCAGGATATCCTTGGGCTCCGCCTGGGAGGCATCCCCGCCACGGCCACTCCCCGCCTGGGAGGCATCCCAGCCCTGGCCGCTCCTCGCTGGCTCGAGCCGGTGATGCAGGAAGTCAGGTACGGGGAGAAGAGGAGCCGCCCTGGACAACTGCGGCGAAGACGGCGGATGGGACCTCTATCCCGTTGGCTTCGGATGCGGCATCCCTGGCGCGGAGCTTCTAGAGTTCGGTGGGGAAGGGGCTCGTCCGGATAGGAGGTTGAGGAGGAGGAAAGGGCTGCGAGGGTGGGGAAGGAGCTCGGCGGAGCGGCGGAGGACGCCGGTGATGGTCGGCGGCTGAACGGGAGTAGGTAGGTTCGCGAAGGATGTGACGAAGAGGCGAGAGGCGAGCGGTTCCGCGTGGTCTGCCCGATTTGGAGAGACCACTCGGAACGGTATAAACAGGGAATGCCATTCTCTGGAATCGATTGGTTCCGGTTCCTTCGACGATCCGAACGCGAGAATGAGTTCTGGGAATGGAACCGACCCGTACCGTTCCACTTCGTGACAGAAACCAAACACACCCTTAGTAAAAGGACATGCCAGATTTTTAGATGTTTGGATATAATCCAATGCAATAACTCCGGAGTTTTTCATTTTTTTGACAGACTTTAACCTTCTCTGAACGTGTCTTGATGACTTCATGTTATCCTTTGAGCTGCTCACTTTAGTGATCACAGTTTGATTGTCACGGTTCATAAGGATACCCGGTACAGGTTTCTCAACTACCGGCAAGTCATTCAAGAGCCGACGAAGCCAATCTGCTTCGACCGTAGCTGTATCTAGTGCTGTGAGTTCTGCTTCCATTGTTGACCTCATTAAGATGGTCTGCTTGCAAGACTTCCAAGAAATAGCGCCACCTCCATAAGTGAATACATATCCGCTCGTGGCCTTTATCTCATCAGCATCTGAGATCCAGTTTGAGTCACTATACCCTTCAAGCACCTTTGGGTGCCCGGTGTAGTGAATTCCATAATTTGCAGTGCCTTTCAAATAATGCAAAACTCTATCTAGAGCTTTCCAATGCACATCTCCTGGTTTTGAGAAAAACCGGCTCAGTTTGCTAACAGCAAAAGAGATGTCAGGTCTTGTAGCACTGGCTAAGTACATAAGTGAGCCAATAATCTGAGAATACTTCAATTGATCTCTAGCAATTCTTTGATTCTTTCGAAGCAGCACGCTAACATCATACGGTGTTGGAGAGGCTTGCAGTCACTATAGCCAAAGCGACTCAAATCTTTTCCATATAGTGAGATTGAAGCAATGTAATCCCACCATCATCATCTCTCAACAACTTAATGTTCAGAATGACATCAGCCACTCCTAAATCCTTCATCTCAAAACAGCGAGATAGGAAATCCTTGACCTCCTTAATAACATTCATATTTGTTCCGAAAATTAGTATGTCATCAACATACAAACAAAGCATAACTCCCTCGCCCCCACCATGGCGATAGTACACACATTTGTCAGCATCATTCACAACAAAGCCTGCAGCTGTTAAAGTTCTTTTGAACTTCTCATGCCACTGTTTGGGTGCTTGCTTGAGTCCATACAAAGACTTCAGCAACTTGCACACTTTCCCTTCCTGACCATCTATTACAAACCCATCTGGTTGTTCCATATAAGTTTCCTCATCCAACTCTCCATTTAGGAAAGCAGTCTTAACATCCATTTGATGAACGAGAAGACCATGTGAGGCAGCTAGTGAAAGTAGAACTCGAATAGTGGTCAGTCGAGCCACAGGTGAGTAAGTATCAAAGAAGTCTTCACCTTCCTTTTGGGTATAACCCTTAGCCACGAGCCGAGCCTTGTACTTTTCGATAGTACCATCAGGCCTAAGCTTCTTCTTGAATACCCATTTGCATCCTATAGGTTTGCACCCATAAGGACGATCAATTATCTCCCAAGTTTCATTCGCCAAGATGGAATCCATCTCGCTACTAACCGCTTCCTTCCAGTAGTCAGCATCTTCTGATGCATAGGCTTCCGAAATAGAACTGGGAGTATCATCTATGAGATACACAAGAAAATCATCACCAAAGGACTTTGCTGTCCTCTGTCTCTTGCTTCTAGTAGGAACTTCATTGTTCTCCTCCACAGGATTTTCAAAGTGTTCCATCAAAATGGCAAGTTCGGTAATTGTAACTGGTTCCTGATTCGATGAACTAGGCATCTCCTGATTAGATGAGGTAGCCATATCCTTCATGGGAAAGATATCTTCAAAGAAAGTCGCATCATTCGACTCCATGATCGTACCGACATGCATGTCAGGTACCTCAGATTTTACAACCAAGAATCTATAGCCAATGCTATGAAAAGCATATCCTAGGAAAACACAATCCACAGTCTTTGGTCCAAGCTTCCGCTTCTTTGGAATTGGTACATTGACTTTCGCCAAACAACCCCATGTTCGCAGATAAGAGAGTTTTAACCTTTTCTTCTCCCATTCCTCGAATGGAGTTATTTCTTTGTTCTTTGTGGGGACTCGATTTAGGACATGACATGTTGTCAATATCGCCTCCCCCCACCATGCCTTGGAGAGACCCGATGTGTCTAACATGGCGTTAACCAAATCAGTTAGAGTACGGTTCATTCTTTCGGCCACCCCATTTGACTGAGGTGAGTAGGGAGGTGTCCTCTCATGGATTATACCATGTTCCGCACAAAAATCATCAAATTCATTGGAAAAATACTCTCCACCACGGTCGGACCTAAGCCTCTTGTTTTCGATCAAGTTGGTTTTCCACTTCAGCTTTATAGATCTTGAAAAAGTTCAAAGCCTCATCCTTAGATTTCATAAGATACACATGGCAGTATCTAGTGGAGTCGTCAATTAACGTTATGAAATATTTCTTTCCACCTTTTGTCAAAACACCATTCATTTCACATAGATCTGAATGTATGAGTTCTAGTGGTGCAAGATTTCTCGTCTCCGCAGTCATGTGAGACTTACGAGGTTACTTAGCTTGCACACACACTTGACACTTAGATCCCTTGACAGTGGTGAAAGTAGGGATTAAGTTCAACTTCGCTAGTCGCAACATGCAACCAAAGTTAACATGACAAAGACGTGAATGCCACACATTTGATTCACTATTATTGCAAATATGATTAACAACTTTATTGCAAACGTCTGATAAGGATAAATGAATCAGGCCTCCTGACTCATAGCCTTTACCAACAAAGGTTCCATACTTGGATATTATGAATTTATTCGACTCAAAGACAAGCTTATAGCCATCTCTACACAGAAGAGATCCGCTAACAAGATTTTTATTGATGGAGGGGACATAATGCACATTCTTCAGCCGCACGATCTTTCCTCGAAGTAAACTACAGATCGACCGTCCCAACACCACGAACAGAAGCACTTGAACTGTTGCCCATTAGCACGGTTGAAGTCCCTGTGGTCTGATAAGACAAAAACATAGAAATATCACCGCATACATGCACATTAGCACCCGTGTCAATCAACCAATCAAGAGAATGACATACTGAAAGAATAGTGGGAAATATACCATACCCAACATCCTTCATGTCAATGTCTCCAATAACAACATTAGCGGTCTTGCCGCCTTTCCCAGGATGACTCTTGTCATAGGGATTAGGACAACTAGGAGCCCAATGATCAGGATCTCCACACACATGACAAGCACCTTTCTTCTTGTCACTCTTCTTCTTGAAGTTTGTGTGTTGTACAGCCTTGTTCTTCCCATCAAATATTACTTTACCATCAAGCTTGCCCTTGTTCTTGAACTTGTGGGACTGGAAGTTTTTCTTCTGTACCAGATTGGCACTAGATCCTCCCTCAATACCTCGAGCACGTATGTCCTTTGCTCTCGCCTTTTCTTCCACATCAAGAGTACCAATGAGATCCGGAACGGAAAACTCCTGTCTCTTATGCTTCAGTAAGGTAGCAAAGTTCCTCCATGAAGGAGGAAGCTTAGTGATGATACCCCCGGCAACAAACTTGTCCCGTAGCATGCAATTGAAGTGCTCAAGTTCTCTAGAAAAAGACTGTATCTCTTGAGCCCGCTCAACCACGGAGCGCTCTTCAGTCATCCTGTAATCATAGAATTGCCCCATGATGTACAACTCAGTGCTGGCATCCGAGACCCAAACTTGGCCTCGAGTGCGTCCCACATATCTTTTCCATTGTCAATTGACGCATAAGCATCAACTATGTTCTCACCAAGAACACTCAAGAGAGCAGCCTTAAACAAGGTATCCATTTTCTGAAAAGCTTGTGCCTGTTGGGCATCTTGCTCTCCTTCAGGTTTGCCAAGAGTGGCGTCATAGCAGCTCATGGTCTGAAACCATAAGACTGCTCTCACACGCCACCTCTTATAGTGGATACCCTCAAACATAGGAGGTCTCATGGAAGCAACAAAACCACTCAGGGTAAATTGCCTATAATAAGGTTTTTGGATTGTTGGAAATATGAGCAATTTACCGAATGATTTTATTAACAGAAATACTAGATAAAGCCTGGCTAGTATAGCAGTGATAAAATAAGCCATGCGATTTGACAAAGAGAAGGTAAACAACATGTTCATATATGAACCATAAATAAACATATCTAGAGCAGACAGTATAGCAGGTTGCATATATGAAAGAGAGTCTAACATATTTAGGGCTAATACTAGAACAAGGAACTGTAGCAGAACCTTTAATAGAAGGGGGAGAAACATGTACGAGACAGCAGCAGGAGCAGAGGCACTGGACTTGGGGTCGGTGTCCTCCATGTCGTCGAGGAGGTTGTCGACGTCCGGGAAGTAGTCGTCGTCGGGGAAGTAGTCGTCGGAGTCCGGGGCGTCCGAGACGGAAAAGTCAGTAGTCACGTAGAGCGCTGCCAAAAAACCTTATCACCCTTCTCACGTACAGGACTCAAAAGGTGCGGTTTCGGAGGCCTACTGTCCCAACCTACGGAGCATGCCGCAAGCCGGGATGGGGAAGATCGTAGCAGCAGCATAGTGCTCAAGAACCGGTGGCGAGAGGAGGAAGTAGTTCTGGTGCATCTCTTTGAGAGGAGCGACCTCCCTTTTATAGGCACAAGAGAAGGAGGCGAGAGGCTGCGCCGGGAGCTGAAGGGAACACGGGAGACGAAACAAACAGGTAGCAGCCGAAGAAGCGCGCCGTTCGGATTTGGTGTCCACTACGGAAATAATGTTTCAGCTTTCGAGTGACCTTTCGTATACCCGTAGTGCGTGGCAAAATTTAGACATCGGCTCGGCTCATTCCCGCAACCCGCAACCCGCAACGCGTCGTGACGAGGCATGGCGTGGTGAGGTGGGCGGCGGAGGAGGAGCGCGCGTGGATGTCCCTCTTGTTCTCATGCTCATACAAGTGGGGAAAGAACCTCCCTTATAAGGAGGTCCAACTCCCACTCAACTAGCAATGTGGGAATAAACTTTAGTAGTATCCCTTGCCTTGCACAAATGGGCTAAGTGGGCCTCTAGGATTTATTTAGGAATTTTTGAAATAGTTATTGGGTTGTCCCAAAATAGACTAAATTCCAGCAATCCCCCACCAGATCCCAGAGGCACACAATATTTACCTTTTGGTTTCAAAACAATGTTTTATATACCAGTTCTGCATTGGAGACTCTTAAGTTGAACTTCCACCTAGAACTCTATGCTACACTAGTAAGCAACTTGGACAGTGGACTGGGCCTTGAACTGCCAGTTTTCTGCGAATCTAGCTTCAACTAAAGCCTTGACCGATACGTGGCTACCATGGGTCTTCCCCGCGGGTGGAGCTTATGCTTCATACTCCGAGACCTTTCATGACTTCACTAGAGAGAAACCTACTCTCATAGATTGTGATGTTTAATAATCAGACTCATATAGGTGCGTTCTTCAAAAGATGTTCTGCAGGACATTATCTCTGCTTCAAAGAGCCACTTAGAACACATTAAGATATACATCAACCTGCCATGCAGATTAGGAGAGTATTGCATCTTCATGGAGTGGTATTTTTAACAGTAAGGATACTCTCCTCCCAGTTGACCAACAACTTGTCTTCCACATCTAATTCACCGGATCTCCGATCACAAAGAATAGGTTACCACTGTGAACAACTCATATTGTGGGTCTCATACCCATCCCCCTCGATGCATTATCTGTCACATTACGTGATAGATCCTTAGTAAAAGGATCTGCCAGATTTTTAGACGTTTGGATATAATCCAATGCAATAACTCCGGAGTTTTTCATTTTTCTGACAGATTTTAACCTTCTCTGAACGTGTCTTGATGACTTCATGTTATCCTTTGAGCTGCTCACTTTAGTGATCACAGTTTGATTGTCACAGTTCATAAGGATACCCGGTACAGGTTTCTCAACTACCGGCAAGTCATTCAAGAGCCGACGAAGCCAATCTGCTTCGACCGTAGCTGTATCTAATGCTGTGAGTTCTGCTTCCATTGTTGACCTCATTAAGATGGTCTGCTTGCAAGACTTCCAAGAAATAGCGCCACCTCCATGAGTGAATACATATCCGCTCGTGGCCTTTATCTCATCAGCATCTGAGATCCAGTTTGAGTCACTATACCCTTCAAGCACCTTTGGGTGCCCGGTGTAGTGAATTCCATAATTTGCAGTGCCTTTCAAATAACGCAAAACTCTCTCTAGAGCTTTCCAATGCACATCTCCTGGTTTTGAGAAAAACCGGCTCGGTTTGCTAACAGCAAAAGAGATGTCAGGTCTTGTAGCACTGGCTAAATACATAAGCGAGCCAATAATCTGAGAATACTTCAATTGATCTCTAGCAATTCTTTGATTCTTTCGAAGCAGCACACTAGCATCATACGGTGTTGGAGAGGGCTTGCAGTCACTATAGCCAAAGCGACTCAAGATCTTTTCCACATAGTGAGATTGAAGCAATGTAATCCCACCATCATCATCTCTCAACAACTTGATGTTTAGAATGACATCAGCCACTCCTAAATCCTTCATCTCAAAACAGCGAGATAGGAAATCCTTGACTTCCTTAATAACATTCAGATTTGTTCCGAAAATCAGTATGTCATCAACATACAAGCAAAGCATAACTCCCTCGCCCCCACCATGGCGATAGTACACACATTTTCAGCTTCGTTCACAACAAAGCCTGCAGCTGTTAAAGTTCTTTCGAACTTCTCATGCCACTGTTTGGGTGCTTGCTTGAGTCCATACAAAGACTTCAGCAACTTGCACACTTTCCCTTCCTGACCATCTATTACAAACCCATCTGGTTGTTCCATATAAATTTCCTCATCCAACTCTCCATTTAGGAAAGCAGTCTTAACATCCATTTGATGAACGACAAGACCATGTGAGGCAGCTAGTGAAAGTAGAACTCGAATAGTGGTCAGTCGAGCCACAGGTGAGTAAGTATCAAAGAAGTCTTCACCTTCCTTTTGGGTATAACCCTTAGCCACGAGCCGAGCCTTGTACTTTTCGATAGTACCATCAGGCCTAAGCTTCTTCTTGAATACCCATTTGCATCCTATAGGTTTGCACCCATAAGGACGATCAGTTATCTCCCAAGTTTCATTCGCCAAGATGGAATCCATCTCGCTACGAACCGCTTCCTTCCAGTAGTCAGCATCTTCAGATGCATAGGCCTCTGAAATAGAACTGGGAGTATCATCTATGAGATACACAAGAAAATCATCACCAAAGGACTTTGCTGTCCTCTATCTCTTGCTTCTAGTAGGAACTTCATTATTCTCCTCCACATGACTTTCAAAGTGTTCCATCGAAATGGCAAGTTTGGTAATTGTAACTGGTTCCTGATTCGATGAACTAGGCACCTCCTGATTAGATGAGGTAGCCATATCCTTCATGGGAAAGATATCTTCAAAGAAAGTCGAATCATTCGACTCCATGATCGTACCGACATGCATGTCAGGTACCTCAGATTTTACAACTAAGAATCTATAGCCAATGCTATGAAAAGCATATCCGAGGAAAACACAATCCACAGTCTTTGGTCCAAGCTTCCGCTTCTTTGGAATTGGTACATTGACTTTCGCCAAACAACCCCATGTTCGCAGATAAGAGAGTTTTAACCTTTTCTTCTCCCATTCCTCGAATGGAGCTATCTCTTTGTTCTTTGTGGGGACTCAATTTAGGACATGACATGCTGCCAATATCGCCTCCCCCCACCATGCCTTGGAGAGACCCGATGTGTCTAACATGGCGTTAACCAAATCAGTTAGAGTACGGTTCTTTCTTTCAGCCACCCTATTTGACTGAGGTGAGTAGGGAGGCGTCCTCTCATGGATTATACCATGTTCTGCACAAAAATCATCAAATTCATTGGAAAAATACTCTCCACCACGGTCAGACCTAAGCCTCTTGATTTTTCGATCAAGTTGGTTTTGCACTTCAGCTTTATAGATCTTGAAAAAGTTCAAAGCCTCATCGTTAGATTTCAGAAGATACACAAGGCAGTATCTAGTGGAGTCGTCAATTAACGCCATGAAATATTTTTTTCCACCTTTTGTTAAAACACCATTCATTTCACATAGATCTGAATGTATAAGTTCTAGTGGTGCAAGATTTCTCGTCTCCGCAGTCACGCGAGACTTACGAGGTTGCTTAGCTTGCACACACACTTGACACTTAGATCCCTTGACAGTGGTGAAAGTAGGGATTAAGTTCAACTTCGCTAGTCACGACATGCAACCAAAGTTAACATGACAAAGACGTGAATGCCACACATTTGATTCACTATTATTGCAAATATGATTAACAACTTTATTGCAAACATCTGATAAGGATAAACAAAACAGGCCTCCTGACTGATAGCCTTTACCAACAAAGGTTCCATACTTGGATATTACAAATTTATTCGACTCAAATACAAGCTTATAGCCATCTCTACACAGACGAGATCCGCTAACAAGATTTTTATTAACGGAGTTGACATAATGCACGTTCTTCAGCTGCACGATCTACCCCGAAGTAAACTTCAGATCGACCATGCCAACACCACAAACAGAAGCACTTGAACCGTTGCCCATTAGCACGGTTGAAGTCCCTGCGGTCTGATAAGACGATAACATGGAAATATCACCGCATACATGCACATTAGCACCCGTGTCAATCAACCAATCAGGAGAATGACATACTGAAAGAATAGTGGGAAATATACCATACCCAACATCCTTCATGTCAGTGTCTCCAATGACAACATTAGCGGTCTTGCCACCTTTCCCAGGATGACGCTTGTCACATCGATTAGGACAACTAGGAGCCCAATGATCAGGATCTCCACACACAAGAGAAGCACCTTTCTTCTTGTCACTC
This sequence comes from Triticum aestivum, assembly GCF_018294505.1. NCBI lineage: Eukaryota > Viridiplantae > Streptophyta > Magnoliopsida > Poales > Poaceae > Triticum > Triticum aestivum. Next base: position 25,456,633 of record NC_057807.1, on the reverse strand, counting down.
TTCTTCTTGAAGTTCGTGTGTTGTACAACCTTGTTCTTCCCATCAAATTTTGCTTTACCATCAAGCTTGCCCTTGTTCTTGAACTTGTGGGACTGGAAGTTTTTCTTCTGTACCAGATTGGCACTAGATCCTCCCTCAATACCTCGAGCATGTGTGTCCTTTGCTCTCGCATTTTCTTCCACATCAAGTGTACCAATGAGATCCGAAATGGAAAACTCCTGTCTCTTATGCTTCAGTAAGGTAGCAAAGTTCCTCCATGAAGGAGGAATCTTAGTGATGATACCCCCTACAACAAACTTGTCCGGTAGCATGCAATTGAAGTGCTCAAGTTCTCTAGCAAATGACTGTATCTCATGAGCCTGCTCAACCACGGAGCACTCTTCGGTCATCCTGTAATCATAGAATTGCCCCATGATGTACAACTCAGTGCTGGCATGCGAGATCCAAACTTGGCCTCGAGTGCGTCCCACATATCTTTTCCATTGTCAATTGACGCATAAGCATCAACTATGTTCTCACCAAGAACACTCAAGAGAGCAACCTTAAACAAGGTATCCATTTTCTGAAAAGCTTGTGCCTGTTGGGAATCTTGCTCTCCTTCAAGTTTGCGAAGACTGGCGTCATAGCAGCTCATGGTCTGAAACCATAAGATTGCTCTCACGCGCCACCTCTTATAGTGGATACCCTCAAACATAGGAGGTCTCATGGAAGCAGCAAAACCACTCGGGGTAAATTGCCTATAATAAGGTTTTTGGATTGTTGGAAATATGAGCAATTTACTGAATGATTTTATTAACAGAAATACTAGATAAAGCCTGGCTAGTATAGCAGTGATAAAATAAGCCATGCGATTTGACAAAGAGAAGGTAAACAACATGTTCATATATGAACCATAACTAGAATAAGGAACTGTAGCAGAACCTCTAATAGAAGGGGGAGAAACACATACGAGACAGCAGGAGGAGCAGAGGCACTGGACTTGGGGTCGGTGTCCTCCATGTCATCAAGGAGGTTGCCGACATTGGGGAAGTAGTCGTCGGAGTCCGGGGCATCCGTGACGGAAAAGTCAGCAGTCGCGCAGAGCGCTCCCCAAAAACCTTATCACCCTTCTCCCGTAAAGGACTCAAAAGGTGCGGTTTTGGAGGACTACTGTCGCAACCTGTGGTGCACGCGGCAAGCCGGGATGGGGAAGATCGTAGCAGCCACGCAGTGCTTAGGAACAGGTGGCGAGAGGAGGAAGTAGTTCTGGTGCGTCACAAACAGGCAGCAGCCGAAGAGGCGCGCCGTTCGGATTCAGTGTCCACTACAGAAAAAATATTTCAGCTTCCGAGTGACCTTTCGTATACCCGTAGTGCGTGGCAAAAATTTATACATCGGCTCGGCTCATTCCCGCAACCCGCAACCCGCAGCGCGTCGTGACGAGGCGTGGCGTGGCGAGGCGGGCGGCGGAGGAGGAGCGCACGTGGATGTCCCTCTTGTTCTCATGCTCATACAAGTGGGGAAAGAACCTCCCTTATAAGGAGGTCCAACTCCCACTCAACTAGCAATGTGGGACTAAACTTTAGTAGTATCCCTTGCCTTGCACAAATGGGCTAAGTGGGCCTCTAGGATTTATTCAGGAATTTCTGAAATAGTTATTGGGCTGTCCCAAAATAGACTAAATTCCAGCAATCCCCCACCAGATCCCAGAGGCACACAATATTTGCCTTTTGGTTCCAAAACAATGTTTTATATACCGATACTACAGTGGAGACTGTTAAGTTGAACTTCCACCTAGAACTCTATGCTACACTAGTAAGCAACTTGGACAGTGGACTGGGCCTTGAACTGCAAGTTTTCTGCGAATCTAGCTTCACATAAAGCCTTGACTGATACGTGGCTACCGTGGGTCTTCCCCGCGGGTGGAGCTTATGCGTCATACTCCGAGACCTTTCATGAGTTTACTAGAGAGAACCCTAGTCCCATAGATTGCGACGTTTAACAATCAGACTCATATAGGTGCGTTCTTCAAAAGATGTTCTGCAGGACAACATTTCTGCTTCAAAGAGCCACTTAGAACACATTAAGATATACATCAACCTGCCATGCAGATTAGGAGAGTATTGCATCTTCATGGAGTGGTATTTTTAACAGTAAGGATACTCTCTTCCCAGTTAACCAACAACTTGTCTTCCACATCTAATTCACGGGATCTCCGATCACAAAGAATAGGTTACCACTGTGAACAAATCATATTGTGGGTCTCATACCCATCTCCCTCAATGCATTATCTATCACATTACGTGATAGACCCTTAGTAAAAGGATCTGCCAGATTTTTAGACGTTTGGATATAATCCAATGCAATAACTCTAGAGTTTTTCATTTTTCTGAAAGATTTAACCTTCTCTGAACGTGTCTTGATGACTTCATGTTATCCTTTGAGCTGCTCACTTTAGTGATCACAGTTTGATTGTCACAGTTCATAAGGATACCTGATAACCCACAAGTGTAGGGGATCGCAACAGCTTTCGACGGTGAAGTACAACCCAAATTTATTGATTCGACACAAGGGGAGCCAAAGAATATTCTTGAGTATTAGCAGTTGAGTTGTCAATTCAACCACACCTGGATAACTTAGTATCTGCAGCAAGGTATTTAGTAGCAAAGTAGTATGATAGTAATGGTAACAGTAGCAAAGATAAATGTTTTTGGTTTTTTGTAGCAGTTGTAACAGTAGCAACGGAAAAGTAAATAAGCGGAGAACAATATATGAAAAGCTCGTAGGCAATGGATCAGTGATGGATAATTATGCCGGATGCGATTCCTCATGTAATAGTTATAACATAGGGTGACACAGAACTAGCTCCAATTCATCAATGTAATGTAGGCATGTATTCCGTAAATAGTCATACGTGCTTATGGAAAAAAACTTGCATGACATCTTTTGTCCTACCCTCCCATGGCAGCGGGGTCCTAGCGGAAACTAAGTATATTAAGGCCTCCTTTTAATAGAGAACCGGACCAAAGCATTAACACATAGTGAAGACATGAACTCCTCAAACTATGGTCATCACCGAGAAGTATCCCGATTATTGTCACTTCGGGGTTGTCCGATCATAACACATAATAGGTGACTATAGACTTGCAAGATAGGATCAAGAACACACATATATTCATGAAACCATAATAGGTTCAGATCTGAAATCATGGCACGTGGACCCTAGTGACAAGCATTAAGCAAAGCAAAGTCATAGCAACATCAATCTCAGAACATAGTGGATACTAGGGATCAAACCCAAACAAAACTAACTTGATTACATGGTAAATCTCATCCAACCCATCACCGTCCAGCAAGCCTACGATGGAATTACTCACGCACGGCGGTGAGCATCATGAAATTGGTGATGGAGGATGGTTGATGATGACGACGGCGACGAATCCCCCTCTCCGGAGCCCCGAACGGACTCCAGATCAGCCCTCCCAAGAGAGATTGGGGCTTGGCAGCGGCTCCGTGTCATAAAACGCGATGAAACTTTCTCTCTGATTTTTTTCTCCGCGAGACAGAAGATATAGAGTTGGAGTTGAGGTCGGTGGAGGTCCAGGGGGCCAACGAGATAGGAGGCCGCCCCCTAGGGGGGGCGTCCCCTATCTCATGGACAGGCTGTGGGCCCTGAGGGAGTCCTGGACTAGGGGGTGTCCGGATAGCCGAACTATCATCATCGGCCGGACTCCATGACTATGAAGATACAAGATTGAAGACTTCGTCCCGTGTCCTGATGGGACTTTCCTTGGCGTGGAAGGCAAGCTTGGCAATATGGATATGTAGATCTCCTACCATTGTAAACGACTCTGTGTAACCCTAGCCCTCTCCGGTGTCTATATAAACCGGATGGCTTTAGTCCATAGGACGAACAACAATCATACCATAGGCTAGCTTCTAGGGTTTAGCCTCCTTGATCTCGTGGCAGATCTACTCTTGTAATACCCACATCATCAATATCAATCAAGCAGGACGTAGGGTTTTACCTCCATCAAGAGGGCCCGAACCTGGGTAAAACATTGTGTCCCTTGTCTCTGTTACCATCAGCCTAGACGCACAGTTCCGGACCCCCTACCCGAGATCCGCCGGTTTTGACACCGACATTGGTGCTTTCATTGAGAGTTCCTCTGTGTCGTCACCGATAGGCTCGATGGCTTCTTCGATCATCAACAACGACGCAGTCCAGGGTGAGACCTTTCTCCCCCACAGATCTTCATATTCGGCGGCTTTGCACTGCGGGGCAATTCGCTTGGCCATCTGGAGGAGATCGAAAGCTACGCCCCTGGCCGTCAGGTCAGATTTGGAAGTTTGAACTTCACGGCTGACATCCGCGGAGACTTGATCTTCGAAGGATTCGAGCCACAGCCGAGCGCGCCGCACTGTCACGATGGGCATGATTTAGCTCTGCAGCCGGACAGTGCCCTGGAGGCCGCACACGAGCCCGCTCCGACCCTTGATTCGGAGCCGACTGCACAGATCGAGGACGGGTGGATAGACACCGCCTCAGGGGCTGCAACCTCTACGGCGATGGAGCCGAACACTAACCTTGTCCCTTGTGAAGCTCGTGACTCCGAGGTGCCGGACTCCTCGCCGGACTCCGAGCCTCCCGCGCCCCCTTCAACCGAATCCGATTGGGCGCCGATCATGGAGTTCACCACTGCGGACATCTTTCAACACTCACCTTTTGGCGACATCTTGAGTTTGCTAAAGTATCTCTCGTTATCAGGAGAGCCCTGGCCGGACTGCGGTCAGGACGGTTGGGAAGCGGTCGACGAAGAAATTCAAGGCCCACCCACCACCCATTTAGTAGCCACTGTCGACGACTTAACCGACATACTAGACCTCGACTCCGAAGACATCGACGGTATGGACGACGATGCCGGAGACGACCAAGAACCAGCGCCTACTGGGCACTGGAAAGCCACCTCAACGCACGACGTATACATGGTGGATACTCCAAAGGGAAGCGATAACGAGGAACAACGGGACGTGGCGAAGGAGAACTCCCCCGACAAACAACCAAAATGGCGACGCAAACGCCGCCCGAAGTCCTGCCTCGATAACAACGGCACCCATACCGACCCAGCCTTAGAGCAGGGCGAAGCCATGGAAGACGAACATGCCACCAAGCAACCATCCGAACAGGATGAACCAGACAAGCAACCCATACCCGGTGAAAACAACAGTGCAGACGATCTCACGCCGGACACATCACCGGAGCATAAGAACCTTCATAAAAGGCTCGTCGCCACTGCAAGAAGTATGAAGAAGCAAAAGCGGAAGCTCAAAACAGCGGAGGACGCACTCAGAATAAGATGGAGCAAAGTACTCAATACCACAGATAAATACGGCAATAGTCACCAAACAAAGAGCTACCCGAAGCGCAAGCTGTTGCCCGAATTTGACGAGGAGGCCGTAGAGCCCCCACAGTCAAAAAAGAAAGAGGCCGCCTGGCCGGATAGACGACCAGATGACAGGCTAAGAGCGGCAAGCGGCGCCGCACACCAGCCGGCACACGATCCACATAAGGATCCTCGCAAAAAGGATGGCCCGGTCAGGTCCATCTATGGGCCAAAAAAGAAGACTCCAGGGAGCAACACAACCCGCCGAGTGTTTGACAACGGCACACCTAAATACAGGGGCGCCGCACACCCACTATGTTTCACCGATGAGGTACTGGATCATGAATTTCCAGCGGGATTCAAACCCGTCAACATAGAGGCATATGACGGAACAACAGACCCCGGAGTCTGGATTGAGGATTATATCCTACACATACATATGGCCAGAGGAGACGATCTCCATGCCATAAAATACCTACCCCTCAAGCTCAAAGGGCCAGCTCGGCATTGGCTCAAAAGCCTCCCAGAAAATACCATTGGAAGTTGGGAAGAGCTCGAGGATGCGTTTCGAGCAAATTTTCAGGGGACTTATGTCCGCCCTCCGGATGCAGACGATTTAAGTCACATAACTCAACAGCCCGGAGAGTCAGCACGCAAATTCTGGAACAGGTTCCTCACCAAAAAGAACCAAATAGTCGACTGTCCGGACGCCGAAGCCTTAGCAGCTTTTAAACATAACGTCCGAGACGAATGGCTCGCCAGACACCTCGGCCAGGAAAAGCCAAGAACAATGGCCGCGCTAACAAGCCTCATGACCCGCTTTTGCGCGGGGGAAGATAGCTGGCTGGCAAGATGCAGTACCAGCGACCCAAGTACATCCGAGGTCCGGGATGGAAATGGGAAATCACGACGCAGAAAAGATCAGCGCCGGAATAAGGAAAATGGCCCAAATAGCACGGCGGTCAACGCCGGATTCAAAAGCTCTCGGCCGAATAATAAAACACTGCCTCTTAAGGACAACAGTGATGAGCTATCCAACCTAAATAAAATCTTGGATAGGATGTGTCAAATCCATAGTACCCCCGGGAAGCCTGCAAACCATACCCACAGAGATTGTTGGGTCTTCAAGCAGTCCGGCCGACTTAACGCCGAACATAAGGGGCTCGACACACCAAGCGAAGACGACGAACCCCACAAGCAGCACACCGGGAAACAGAAGACTTTCCCACTAGAAGTCAAAACAGTGAACTCACTTCATGTGATCACAAGGAAAAATAGTGCGGCACCTGCTAAAACACGCGCCGCACGTTCCACCCCAGCAGAGTCCCGAAATTGGATGTTTAAACCAATTACTTTCGACCATCAGGATTACTCCAGAAGTGTTCAAAACGCAGGAGGGACTGCTTTGGTATTGGATCCCATAATCAATGGACTACAATTCACACAAGTCCTAATGGATGGCGGCAGCGATATAAACCTGCTATACCAGGACACCATCCGCAGAATGGGGATAGACCCTAACAAAATTCACCGTAGCAGCACTTCCTTCAAAGGAGTGACGCCAGGTCTTTACGCCAATTGCACAGGCTCTGTACTGCTAGAGGTTGTGTTCGGTTCATCCGACAACCTCCGTCGCGAAAAGCTCACTTTCCATATCGCCCCATTCAAAAGTAGCCATCAAGCACTACTGGGACGCGAAGCTTTCGCCCGCTTTAACGCAGTACCGCATTACGCGTCTCTTACGCTTAAAATGCCCGGTCCACGCGGCATAATCTCATTAAAGGGTAATTCCGAGTGTTCCTCGACCACGGAAAACGTGAGACTGCCTTGACAGCCACACACTAATCCGACCTTGCTGGTCAAAAGCCCCTAAAAACAGGTCATTCAGACCTCGGACACGGTTAGGCGAGTCCGGCATAAATAAACAAGGGGCTTCCCAGCCGCATACCTCTTTACAAGGGGCTGCACGTATAAACGATGAGAGCCAATAAAGCTCAACTTTATTCATCTTCCAAATCATACTTTATTTTAAATACATCTTTTGCACGATATTTTTTCCAAACTAAGTTCTTCTCTTTTTCAGATGAAGCACGTGCTACACCCGTCCAGGATACAGCACAACGGAGACACAGGCGCAGACGTGCAGCAGGGACCCGTTGCAAGGATTCTTTTCAGATTAAGACCCTGCGTAAACCTTTCTTACTGTCTCTTGTTGATACGCATCCCCCGGTTTACTACCATAACCGAGGAGGAGGCTGGCATTTTGGCATCGGCCGCGTCAGAAGTTCTCGCCCGTACCTGGACACTAGGGGCTTAGGGCATTGTTCTGCCCGGTATCATAAAGACCAAATACCTCAGGGAGTGTTCGGCGTCTCGAGTTAGGCCTTATATGCATCAGCTCCGAATCATGTCTTTGGTCAAATGTTGGGTTTGCCCGGCTCCTGTGTTTTGCTGCCTTACGTTCCGCTCCATCGGCTAACGCGGCACCAGGAGAACTACTGCGATTGTGCCCCGGTTCGGCCGGGCGAGCACCTCAGTAGAGAAAGCCGAAAACTGACTGTCATGATATAGCGAGAGACTGGTCAACCACTCGATCGACTACTGGAATGTTTAGAATTCCTCCGCTTTGACGAAGGACCGCTTCCCGGTCAGGCACATACGCGCCCCGAGTTCGGAGAGCGCGGTGCCTCTAGGGGCTATATAGTAGCCCCACCATCGAGCTCCTATGGCTAAGTGAAAGTGATAAAGCATTATAGTCCGGTTGCCTAGTTTGCTATGCTATCACCTCCTTCAAAGGACCAAGACGTTGGATTAAGTGTGAAAAAGCGCTTTTTTTGCAAACACCCCCGCACCATGTGCGTGGGGGCTGAAGCCAAAGACTGCCATCTTTCAGGTTATACACACATATACGGTCACACAGGAGATAGTCCAGTACTTGAACGCACAAGTATAAAAAGCCGTTACATTATAAATATGATCCCACAAATCATATATGTCATTTGAACATAACATCTTTCGAGCACTGCGACTCTATTAAACGAGCGCCCTGCAGGACTTCCTCAAAATAGTGCTCGGCGGGTAATCGGCTTTTGTCCGAACCTCGGGATGCAACATCGGTAGCATCCATCTCCGCCCAGTATGTCTTAACACGGGCGAGAGACATCCGTGCACCCTCTATGCATGCCGACCGCTGCATCGCCTCGATATGCGGCACCGCCTCAAGGAATTGCTGCAACAAACCAAAATAACTCTTCGGCTTGGGCCTTTCTGGCCACAGATGAGCCACCACATCCGTCATGGCAAGTCCGGACAATCTATTCAGCTCAGCCCACTCAGCCAACCGATCGGACAACGGAAGCGGACGCTCCGGACTATGGAATTGAGACCAGAAAAGCTCTTCCATTTCGTGATCCTTCTGGCTTCGGAAGTGCACGACTGCGTCCGCCGCACTCGCCGCCAAATCCAGATAAGGATCCTCCGCACCACACAATTGGCCCAACTGAGCATACTTCGGATCCGTGAACTTCCTACGCAGCAGAAAGGGCTTTCCAGCCGCAATGTCTCCGGCCTGACGTAGTTCCTCCTTCATAGCCCGCATCACGCAACGGGCATCCTTGGCTTCGGCGGCGGCCTTCTTCAGGTCCTCTTGCTCCGCTCGGCGTTCTCTTTCAAGAACCTCATAGCGGTCGGTAGCATATTTTAATTTCACGGCCGTTCCGGCCATCTCCTCCCTGCTTCGGCAGTGAGCAGCCTTTTCAGCTTTTAATTCCTCCGCTGCCTTCGAGGCAGCCGCATCACTTTTCCTGGCTTGCTCCTTGGCTCGAGCAAGCTCTGCTCAAAGGTTTTCCACAGCAGCGGCACCATCTGCATCAAGCATACTAATTGTAAGGAACGGGCATTAGCTCCCTCACTAGGTGACCGCGGAGAAACCACCTACCTTGTGACTCGTCAAGTCGTTTATTGACCAGCGCGATGTCCGCATCCGCAACATCAAGTTGCCGCTTCAGCTCGGCAACTCCATCAGTCCGGCTGGCCACCGAACGTTCCGCCACCTGCATAGGAAAGGCGACATTCTATAACTGAGACTATGATCCTCGGCACGCTGTCGCTTTCGACAGCATCCCAAGTCTCAGGGGCTACTATCTATACAGGGCACACTCTATGTGCAAAACTGTCAAAAGGTATGTCATTTTTTGCGTACCTCAAACCCCGTCAGCAAACTTCCGACGGCCTCATGCAACCCGCTCTCGGCGGATGAGATCCTTTCAATCACCATACTCATTAAAGTGCGGTGATCTTCTGAGATAGACGCCCTCTCGAGCAAATCCTGCAGCTCCACCGGCCGTACTCCAGTGGGTGCCGAACTCCCCGGCCCCGCCGGATTCGGGGAGACCCTCCGTGACGACACCTCAGGATCGTCCGCCCCGCCCGACGGGGCGGCAGATGGAGGCGTTTCGCTCTCCATCATCTCCGGACGAAGGTCCCCCGAAGATGAGCTCTGCTGAGAAGGGCTGAGATCCGAACTACAAGGTGAAAACTTCGGTTACCCTCAGAAATAAAGTAGGAATGTCCCCTATTACAAAACTTCCCCTTTTTTACTTACGGCTCGCTGGAGGGCTGATTCCTTTGGGGAGACTGTGCGGCCGGGGCTCTTCCCGGCACAGGACCTTCCGGTGCAGATTTCTTTCCCCGCTTTGAGGCCTTGGCCTCCGGGTCTTCGGAAGCGGTCCTCTTCTCCCCCTGAAGGGAGGGATTCTCGATTCCCCCCTTACTGAAAGCCTCCTTGGCAGAGGTGGTAGTTTCCCTGTGCCCCCCTTCGCCATCCTCCGAGGGTGCAACTTCCAACATTTTGATTAATACGGGATCCGGCGTGGTCTCAGGGAGGGGGGCCGGACACCGTATCAGTTTTGCTTGCGCTATCCACTCCTGTCCAAGGGATAGCTGGTTAAAAGGCAAACCCATGATAGATGAATGGACAATGTGTCCGGACACAGGGCTACTTACTTGAGAATCCGGGCGATTGCAGCTTAGGCCAGCGTCCTCGGTCAAGTCCGGACGCATCTCTTGCGATCCGAAGAACAGTTTGTACATCTCCACGGGTGTCAAACCCATGAAGTGTTGGAGAGCTCGTGGTCCCTCCGGATTAAATTCCCACAGGCGGAGAGGGCGACGTTTGCAGGGCAGAAGGCGCCGAATCAGCATAACCTGTGTCACTACGACCAGATTGATCTCCCTTTCTTGGAGGTCTCGAATCCGGCCCTGCAAAAGGGGGACGTCTTTGGACGGCCCCCAGTCAAGCCCTTTGTTGACCCATGACGTCAGCCGTTGTGGAGGGCCCGGGCGAAAGGCGGACGGCGGCCTCTGCCTGCTGCCCCTGGGGGCGGTGATATAGAACCACTCCTGTTGCCACAAGCCGAGCTCCTCCTGAAAAGAGCCCTCGGGCCATGGAGCATCGGCCCTCTTGCTTATAACCGCCCCGCCGCACTCTGCCTGACGCCCCTCAATCATCTTCGGCTCCACGTTGAAGGTTTTGAGCCACAAGCCGAAGTGAGGGGTAGTGCGGAGGAAGGCTTCGCAGACGACAATGAAAGATGAGATGTGGAGGATGGACTCCGGAGCCAAATCGTGGAATTCCAGCCCATAGTAAAACATGAGCCCCCTCACGAAGGGATCCATCGGGAAGTCTAAACCCCGACGGAAGTGAGACACGAACACGACGCTCTCGCCGGGCTCGGGAGTAGGAATAACTTGCCCTCGGGCAGGCAACCTATGCGAAATCTCGTAGGTTAAGTACCTGGCATCTCTCAGCTTTAGCACGTCCTCTTCCGTGATGGAGGAAGGCATCCACCGACCTCGTAGGTCGGAGCCAGACATTGTCGAAGGTCGAAAGTACCCGAATCTGGAGCCCTGGGTGTTGGAACTCGGGGCGAGGGGCGGATTCGATTGAGGATTGGAGAAAAAGAACGGGCCTTGGTCTCATTATAAAGAGGAAGAATACCAAGAGCCGTCCCCGTGACCGTTTGGAACCCGCCTTCGATGGAGGGGGCGTGGTAACGGGCGCGGTTGGGTTACCCACGTCCGTATTGATGGGAATCCCGGAATAAGGGGAACACGATCTCTGCTTTGACAAGACGTGCCAAGGAAACCGCTTCGCTAAACGCGCGGAGGTGGTATAATAAAAACGATTCGAATAAAGACTTGGCTGTGGTATGACGCCACGCCACAAAATACGTCAGCAGATTGAACTTGTGTAAATATTATTCTCTCTACGGTGGTATGTGGAATTTATTTTGCAGAGCCGGACACTATCCTGGTGTTCACAATCTTCTATAAATTATTCGGAGGAGGAACCCGCCTTGCAATGCCGAAGACAATATGCGCGCCGGACTCGTCGTCATTGAAGCCTGGTTCAGGGGCTACTGAGGGAGTCCTGGACTAGGGGGTGTCCGGATAGCCGAACTATCATCATCGGCCGGACTCCAAGACTATGAAGATACAAGATTGAAGACTTCGTCCCGTGTCCGGATGGGACTTTCCTTGGCGTGGAAGGCAAGCTTGGCAATACGGATATGTAGATCTCCTACCATTGTAACCGACTCTGTGTAACCCTAGCCCTCTCCGGTGTCTATATAAACCGGATGGCTTTAGTCCATAGGACGAACAACAATCATACCATAGGCTAGCTTCTAGGGTTTAGCCTCCTTGATCTCGTGGTAGATCTACTCTTGTAATACCCACATCATCAATATCAATCAAGCAGGACGTAGGGTTTTACCTCCATCAAGAGGGCCCGAACCTGGGTAAAACATTGTGTCCCTTGTCTCCTGTTACCATCTGCCTAGACGCACAGTTCGGGACCCCCTACCCGAGATCTGCCGGTTTTGACACCGACAGGCCCCCTGGCATTAATTCTTTCGCCAAAAATTCTTATTAATTCCAAAAAGTGCCTCCGTGGATTTCCAGGACATTCCAAGAACTTTTCTTTTTACACATAAAACAACATCATGGTAGTTCTGCTGAAAACAACGTTAGTCCGGGTTAGTTTCATTCAAATCATGCAAGTTAGAGTCCAAAACAAGGGCAAAAGTGTTTGGAAAAGTAGATACGTTGGAGACGTATCAACTCCCCCAAGCTTAAACCTTTGCTTGTCCTCAAGCAATTCAGTTGATAAACTGAAAGTGATAAAGAAAAACTTTTACAAACTCTGTTTGCTCTTGTTGTTGTAACATGAAAAGCCATGATTCAAGTTTTAGCAAAAATTATGAACTAACCATACTCACAATAACAGATAGGTCTCACAATTACTCACATCAATAGCATAATCAGCTAGCGGGCCATAATAATAAAACTCGGATGACAACACTTTCTCAAAATAATCATAACATGATATAACAAAATGGTATCTCGCTAGCCCTTTCTGAGACTGCAAAACATAAATGCAGAGCACCTTTAAAGATCAAGGACTGACTAAACATTGTAATTCATGGTAAAAGAGATCCAGTCAAGTCATACCCAATACAAACCAGTAATAATGAATGCAAATGACAGTGTGCTCTCCAGCGGGTGCTTTTAATGAGAAGGGTGATGACTCAACATAAAAAGTAAATAGATAGGCCCTTCGCAGAGGGAAGCAGGGATTTGTAGAGGTGCCAGAGATCGATTTTAAAATAGAGATTGGATAACATTTTGAGCGGCATACTTTTGCTGTCAACGCAACATCTATGAGATGGCTGTATCTTCCATACTAAATGCATTATAGGCAGTTCCCAAACAGAATGGTAAAGGTTTATACTCCCCCAACCACCAACAAGCATCAATCCATGGCTTGCTCGAAACAACAAGTGCCTCCAACATACAACAGCCCTGGGGGAGTTTTGTTTAATTATTTTGATTTTCTTTGATCTTTTTGGATCATGGGACTGGGCATCCCGGTTACCGGCCCTTTCTCGTGAATGAGGAGCGGAGTCCACTCCTCTTGAGAATAACCCACCTAGCATGGAAGATATATGCCCTACTTGTAACATGAGCTGCTTGAGCATACAAAACAGAATTTCATTTGAAGGTTTGGAGTTTGGCACATACAAATTTACTTGGAACGGCAGGTAGATACTGCATATAGGTAGGTATAGTGGACTCATATGGAACAACTTTGGGGTTTAATGAGTTTGGATGCACAAGCAGTATTCCCTCTTAGTACAGGTGAAGGCTAGCAAAAGACTGGGAAGCGACCAACTGAGAGAGCGACAACAGTCGTAAGCATGCATTAAAATTAATTCACACCGAGTACAAGCATGAGTAGGATATAATCCGCCATGAACATAAATATCGTGAAGGCTATGTTGATTTGATTCAACTACATGCATGAACATGTGCCAAGTCGAGTCACTCAATTCATTCAAAGGAGGATACCATCCCATCATATCACATCATAATCATTCTAATAGCATGTTGGCATGCAAGGTAAACCATTATAACTCATAGCTAATCAAGCATGGCACTAGTAACTATAATCTCTAAATGTCATTGCAAATATATTTACTTCATAATAGCTGACTCAGGAATGATGAACTCATCATATTTACAAAAACAAGATAGGTCGAGTTCATACCAGCTTTTCTCATCCCATTAAGTCCATCATATATCGTCATTATTGCCTTTCACTTGCACGACCAAACAATGTGTATAATAATAAGAGTGCACGTGGATTGGACTAAGCTGGAATCTGTAAGCATTCAAATCAAGAGAGAAGACAAGTAATATGGGCTCTAAATTAAATAAACAATCATGGATATAAGAGCCACTAAGTATTTTCAATATGATCTTCTCGACCCCCAAAGGAAAGAAAAGAAAATAAAACTGTTTACACGGGAAAGCTCCCAACAAGTAAGAAGAAGAACTAGAAATCTTTTTGGGTTATCATTTAAATTCCTACTACGGGCAAGGAAATTAAACTAACTAATTTTTTTGGTTTTTCTCAAGGTTTATCAAACACACAAGAAGAAAACTAGAAAAAGAAATTTAAACTAGCATGGATAATACAATGAAAGAGTATGAGCACCGACGACTAGTGTGTGAACATGAATGTAAAGTCGGTGAGAAATACGTACTCCCCCAAGCTTAGGCTTTTGGCTTAAGTTGGTTTAATACCAAGGACCGCCTGGCTGATATCCATAAGTGAAACTGGGGTAGTACTGAGATGCAGAGGCGACCGCCTCCTGAGCAGCAGCGTGTTGGCAAGCTGCCTCCATTCCCCTCTCATATTCAGTTGCTTCTTCCCTGGTGACAACATATCTTCCTTTTGCCTGATAATCAAAAAGGTAGGGAGCAGGAAGAGTAACAGGGACGACATTGCATCTGTCATAGATTAGTCGATAATGGAGGAATTGTTCATTGCTCTCAAGAAAATGATGATCAAACATAGCTTCTTTATCCAAATAAATAGGAGGTACAATCATATCCCCCTTTCATGGAGCTATATTAAGAAAATTAGCCACACAGGTTGCATAAATTCCTCCAAAGAAATCTCCCCTTCTACTATTATTCTGCAACCTACGTGCAACTATTGCCCCCAAGTTATAACCTTTATAACCTGACACAGCACTCTTGAGGACACAAAGATCAGGTGCACACACGTGACATACCTCGTCCTTACCGTTAATGCATCTACCAATAAAGAGAGCAAAGTAATGTATAGCAGGAAAATGAATGCTCCCTATGGTAGCTTGTGCTACGTCCCTAGATTCTCCCACAGTAATATTAGCAAGAAAAATCTCTAAATTCAGATTTGGGAGGATCATTAATATTACCCCACTCTGGGAGTTTGCAAGCAGTTGTGAAATCCTCTAAATCCATGGTATAAGACGTATCATAAATATCAAACACGACACTAGGAGAATTACGCGCAGAAATATATTCGAACCTCCGCACAAAGGAATCGGTCAATTGATAATATTGAGGACACTTATCTTGTAAGAAGTCCTCCAGCTCGGCATTACGCACATACGCGTCAAATTCTTCCTTGAAGCCTGCTTCGACCATAAAATCATCGGATGGCCACTCACAAGCCCGTACATTTGCGTCCCTTGGCAATTTAATATCTTGTTCACGTATAGCAATCCTGGGACCTTTCTTTGCCGAGGAACCTCCTTGGTACATTCTTCTAAGCATATTTATTTTTCTAAAAATTTCTGAAATTTTAGTAACTTCAAAATAAAAGTACATAAAACTAAACAAGAATGATAGCAACTACTCCTACAAGTGCCTAGAGCCCATATCATGCATTGGAATTGCTTGGGACCTCAAAAATTTAACATGCAAGCTCAAGAACATGGTCACCTAAGAAGCAAAAATCTGCAATGAATAAAGCACTAGAACAAAAAACTAATTGGACCAATGGAGGAGTCACATACCAAGCAACAATCCCACAAAGCAGTTTTGTGAATGGAGCTTTGAGCTAAGAGATCGAAAATCGCAGCAAAATGAGCTAGAACTCGTGCTTGAGTTGGATGGGGATTTTTTTGGGTAGAAGATGAAGTGTGTGGGTGTTGGCATAAGTGGAGGGGAGCCACCAGGGGCCCACGAGACAGGGGGCACGCCCTACAGGGGGGGCGCGCCCTCCTCTCTCGTGGCCTGGTGCTTGCCCCTCCTGCAGTGTTTTCAGTGCCTAAAATCCTCAAATATTCCAGAAAAAATCATACTAAATTTGCAGGGCATTTGGAGCACTTTTATTTTCGGACTATTTTTTAATGCACGGATAATTCAGGAAACAGACGGATAATACTATTTTTGCTTTATTTATTCTAAATAAAAGAAAGTAAAAAGAGGGTACAGAAGGTTGTGCCTTCTAGTTTCATCCATCTCGTGATCATCAAAATGAACTCGCTAACAAAGTTGATCAAGTCTTGTTAACAAAGTCATTCCGAATAACATGGAACCGGAGAAATTTCGAATAACACTAAGTTACCTCAACGGGGATATGAAAATCCCCAACAATAAGAATATCATATTTTTTCTTGACAGTAGGGAGAGGAAATTCAAAACCTCCAAAAATGATAGTTGGAACTTTTTCAATAGGACTGATGCTATGAACTTGAGATTGTTTCCTCGGAAAGTGTACCGTATGCTCATTGCCATTAACATGAAAGGTGACATTGCCTTTGTTGCAATCAATAACGGCCCCTGCAGTATTAATAAAAGGTCTACTAAGGATAATAGACATACTATCGTCCTCGAGAATATCAAGAATAACAAAGTCTGTTAAGATAGTGGCATTTGCAACCACAACAGGCACATCCTCACAAATACCGACAGGTATAGCAGTTGATTTATCAGCCATTTGCAAAGATATTTCAGTAGGTGTCAACTTATTCAATTCAAATCTATGATATAAAGAGAGAGGCATAACACTAACACCGGCTCCAAGATCACATAAAGCAGTTCTAACATAATTTATTTTAATGGAGCATGGTATAGTTGGAACACCCGGATCTCCAAGTTTCTTTGGTATTCCACCCTTAAAAGTGTAATTAGCAAGCATGGTGGAAATTTCAGCTTCCGGTATCTTTCTTTTATTTGTGATGATATCCTTCATATACTTAGCATAAGGATTTACTTTAAGCATATCAGTTAAGCGCATACGTAAGAAAATAGGTCTAATCATTTTAGCAAAGCACTCAAAATCCTCATCATCCTTTGACTTGGATGGTTTAGGAGGAAAGGGCATGGTTTTTTGAACCCATGGTTCTTTGTCTTTACCGTGCTTTCTAGCAACAAAATCTCTCTTATCATAACGTTGGTTTCTTGATTGTGGGTTATCAAGATCAACAGCAGGTTCAATCTCTACATCATTGTTTTTGCTAGGTGGAGCATCAACATGAACATTATCATTAACATTATCACTAGGTTCATGTTCATCACCTGATTGTGTTTCAGCATCAGAGATAGAAATATCATTGGGATTCTCAGGTGTTTCCACATTAGGTTCACTAGAAGCATGCAAAGTTCTATCGTCTTTATTTTTCTTCTTCTTAGAAGAACTAGGTGCCTCTAAATTATTTCTCTGAGAATCTTGCTCGATTCTCTTAGGCTGGCCTTCAGGATAAAAAGGTTCCTGAGTCATTCTACCAGTTCTAGTAGCCACTCCAATGGCAAAGTCATTTTTATTATTCAATTCATCAAGCAAATCATTTTGAGCTTTGCTTACTTGCTTAGCTTGAGTAGTAACCATAGAAGCATATTTCCTAACGCGGTGAAGTTCATCTTTAACTCTAGCCAGATTATCACCTACGCATCCTATCTCGGAAGCATTATTCTTTAACTCTCTACCAACATAAGCATTAAAACTTTCTTGTCTAGCCATAAAGTCATCAAATTCATCTAAGCATGGGCTATGAAATTTAGTAGAGGGTATTTCAACTTTATCATATCTATAGAGAGAATTTACCTTTACTACCTGTGTCGGGTTATCAAGACAATGTGGTTCTTCAGGCGGTAAATTAAGACCATGTATTTCTTCAATAGGTGGTAAATTCTTAACATCTTCAACTTTAATACCTTTTTCTTTCATTTATTTCTTTGCCTCTTGCATATCTTCAGGATTGAGAAATAAAACACCTCTCTTCTTCAGAGTGGGTTTAGGAATAGGCTCAGGAGTTGGCTCAATTGGTTCAGGAATTACTTCAGGAACCGGCTCGGGAAGAGTCCAATTATTTTCATTAGTCAACATATTATTCAATAATATTTCAGCTTCGTCGACTGTTCTTTCCCTGAAAACACAACTAGCACAACTATCCAAGTAGTCCTTGGAAGCATCGGTTAGTCCATTATAACAGATATCAAGTATTTCATTTTTCTTGAGAGGATGATCAGGCAAAGCATTAAGTAACCGGAGAAGCCTCCCCTAAGCTTGTGGGAGGCTCTCTTCTTTGATTTGCACAAAATTATATATTTCCCGCAAGGCAGCTTGTTTCTTATGAGCAGGGAAATATTTAGCAGAGAAGTAATAAATCATATACTGGGGACTACGCACACAACCAGGAGCAAGAGAATTATACCAAGTCTTAGCATCACCCTTTAATGAGAACGGAAATATCTGAAGGATGTATAAATAGCGAGACTTCTCATCATGAGTGAACAGGGTGGCTATATCATTCAACTTGGTAAGATGTGCCACAACAGTTTCAGATTCAAGGCCATAAAAAGGATCAGATTCAACTAAAGTAATAATATCAGGATCAACAGAGAATTCATAATCCTTATTAGTAACACATGTAGGTGAAGTAGCAAAAGCAGGATCAGGTTTCATTCTAGCATTAAGAGACTGCTGCTTCCATTTAGCTAATAATTTCTTAAGATCATTTCTATCATTGCAAGCAAGAATTTCCATAGCAGCTGCTTCATTCATAACATAACCCTTAGGAACAACAGGTAATACATAGTCATTGGGGGAACGTTCATCATCAGTATCATCAATAATAGGTTCTTCAATATTTTCATTGCCCCTAACTCTAGCAAGTTGTTCATCTAGAAATTCACCTAATGGCAAAGTAGTATCACGCACAGAAGTAGTTTCATCATGCATAGCATAAGTGGCATCATCAATAACATGCGACATATCAGAATTCATAGCAGTAGCAGGTTTAGGTGTCGCAAGCCTACTAATAACGGAAGGAGAATCTAGTGCAGAGCTAAATGGCAGTTCCTTACCTCCCCTCGTAGTTGAGGGCAAAATCTTGGTCTTAGTGTCTTTCAAGTTCTTCATAGTGATCAACAGATATAAATCCCAAGTGACTCAGAGAATAGAGCTATGCTCCCCGACAACGGTGCCAGAAATTAGTCTTGATAACCCACAAGTGTAGGGGATCGCAACAGCTTTCGAGGGTGAAGTACAACCCAAATTTATTGATTCGACACAAGGGGAGCCAAAGAATATTCTTGAGTATTAGCAGTTGAGTTGGCAATTCAACCACACCTGGATAACTTAGTATCTACAGCAAGGTATTTAGTAGCAAAGTAGTATGATAGTAATGGTAACAGTAGCAAAGATAAATGTTTTTGGTTTTTTGTAGCAGTTGTAACAGTAGCAATGGAAAAGTAAATAAGCGGAGAACAATATATGAAAAGCTCGTAGGCAATGGATCAGTGATGGATAATTATGCTGGATGTGATTCCTCATGTAATAGTTATAACATAGGGTGACACAGAACTAGCTCCAATTCATCAATGTAATGTAGGCATGTATTCCGTAAATAGTCATACGTGCTTATGGAAAAGAACTTGCATGACATCTTTTGTCCTACCCTCCCGTGGCAGTGGGGTCCTAGCGGAAACTAAGGGATATTAAGGCCTCCTTTTAATAGAGAACCAGGCCAAAGCATTAACACATAGTGAATACATGAACTGCTCAAACTACGGTCATCACCGAGAAGTATCCCAATTATTGTCACTTCAGGGTTGTCGGATCATAGCACATAATAGGTAAAACTATAGACTTGCAAGATAGGATCAAGAACACACATATATTCATGAAAACATAATAGGTTCAGATCTGAAATCATGGTACTCGGGCCCTAGTGACAAGCATTAAGCAAAGCAAAGTCATAGCAACATCAATCTCAGAACATAGTGGATACTAGGGATCAAACCCTAACAAAACTAACTTGATTACATGGTAAATCTCATCCAACCCATCACCGTCCAGCAAGCCTACGATGGAATTACTCACGCACGGCGGTGAGCATCATGAAATTGGTGATGGAGGATGGTTGATGACGATGACAGCGACGAATCCCCCTCTTTGAAGCCCCAAACGGACTCCAGATCAGCCCTCCCGAGAGAGATTAGGGTTTGGCGGCGGCTCTGTGTCGTAAAACGCGATGAAACTTTCTCTCTGATTTTTTTCTCCGCGAGACGAAAGATACAGAGTTGGAGTTGAGGTCGGTGGAGGTCTAGGGGGCCCACGAGATAGGAGGCCATGCCCTAGGGGGGGCTCCCCCAGTCTCGTGGATAGGTTGTGGGCCCCCTGGCATTAATTCTTTCGCCAAAAATTCTTATTAATTCCAAAAAGTTCCTCCATAGATTTCCAGGACATTCCGAGAACTTTTCTTTTCTACACATAAAACAACATCATGGTAGTTCTGCTGAAAACAGCGTCAGTCCGGGTTAGTTTCATTCAAATCATGCAAGTTAGAGTCCAAAACAAGGGCAAAAGTGTTTGGAAAAGTAGATACGTTGGAGACGTATCAATACCCGGTACAGGTTTCTCAACTACCGGCAAGTCATTCAAGAGCCGACGAAGCCAATCTGCTTCGACCGTAGCTGTATCTAGTGCTGTGAGTTCCGCTTCCATTGTTGACCTCGTTAAGATGGTGTGCTTGCAAGACTTCCAAGAAACAGCGCCACCTCCATGAGTGAATACATATCCGCTCGTGGCCTTTATCTCATCAGCATCTGAGATCCAGTGTGAGTCACTATACCCTTCAAGCACCTTTGGGTGCCCGGTGTAGTGAATTCCATAATTTGCAGTGCCTTTCAAATAACGCAAAACTCTCTCTAGAGCTTTCCAATGCACATCTCCTGGTTTTGAGACAAACCGACTCAGTTTGCTAACAGCAAAAGAGATGTCAGGTCTTGTAGCACTGGCTAAGTACATATGCGAGCCAATAATCTGAGAATACTTCAATTGATCTCTAGCAATTCTTCGATTCTTTCGAAGCAGCACGCTAGCATCATATGGTGTTGGAGAGGGCTTGCAGTCACTATAGCCAAAGCGACTCAAGATCTTTTCCACATAGTGAGATTGAAGCAATGTAATCCCACCATCATCATATCTCAACAACTTGATGTTCAGATTGACATCAGCCACTCCTAAATCCTTCATCTCAAAACAGCAAGATAGAAAATCCTTGACCTCCTTAATAACATTCATATTTGTTCCAAAAATTAGTATGTCATCAACATACAAACAAAGCATAACTCCCTCGCCCCCACCATGGCGATAGTACACACATTTGTCAGCTTCGTTCACAACAAAGCCTGCAGCTGTTAAAGTTCTTTCGAACTTCTCATGCCACTGTTTGGGTGCTTGCTTGAGTCCATACAAAGACTTCAGCAACTTGCACACTTTCCCTTCCTGACCATCTATTACAAACCCATCTGGTTGTTTCATATAAATTTCCTCATCCAACTCTCCATTTAGGAAAGAAGTCTTAACATCCATTTGATGAACGAGAAGACCATGTGAGGCAGCTAGTGAAAGTAGAACTCGCATAGTGGCCAGTCGAGCCACAGGTGAGTAAGTATCAAAGAAGTCTTCACCTTCCTTTTGGGTATAACCCTTAGCCACGAGCCGAGCCTTGTACTTTTCGATAGTACCATCAGGCCCAAGCTTCTTCTTGAATACCCATTTGCATCCTATAGGTGTGCACCCATAAGGACGACCAGTTATCTCACAAGTTTCATTCGCCAAGATGGAATCCATCTCGCTACGAACCGCTTCCTTCCAGTAGTCAGCATCTTTCGATGCATAGGCCTTCGAAATAGAACTGGGAGTATCATCTATGAGATACACAAGAAAATCATCACCAAAGGACTTTGCTGTCCTCTATCTCTTAGTTCTAGTACGAACTTCATTGTTCTCCTCCACAGGACTTTCAAAGTGTTCCATCGAAATGGCAGGTTCGGTAATTGTAACTGGTTCCTGATTCGATGAACTAGGCATCTCCTGATTAGATGAGGTAGCCATATTGAAAGTGCGTTATATCGACTAGAGAGGGGGTGAATAGGCGATTTTTATGAATTATTCACTGAGGAATTTGCTGATGAGGAAATTCCTAAATGAAGAACTACTTGCAGCGGAATAAGTACTCAGAAAGGAACATAACAGAACACAAGCATAGTCATCATGATAAAATGAAGACAAGCACAGAGTACAGAAAGCGTAAACACAGGATAACACAAGGAAGAAGATGGACAGACTGAAGAAATAGAACTGAGGAAATTGAGAAAGTCTTCAGTCAATATCTTCAAACAGATATGAACAGGCACACAACAACATACATGAGGAAATGAAAGAGTTGAGGAGATAGAACCAGTTAGCTCGGTGAAGACAATGATTTGGTAGACCAGTTCCAACTGCTGTCTCAGTTGTACATCTGGTTGGAGCGGCTGAGTATTTAAACTCGAGGACACCCAGTCCCGGACACACAGTCCTCACCGTATTCTCCTTGATCTAAGGTCACACAGACCTCGCCCAATCACTCGTGGTAAGTCTTCAGGTGATTTCCGAACCTTCACAAACTTGGTCACTCGGCGATCCACAATTCCTCTTGGATGCTCTAGACCTTGACGCCTAACCGTCTGGAAGAAGCACAGTCTTCAAAGGAAACAAGCGTCGGATCCATGCAGGATCAACCTCTTTAGTGATGCTCAATCACTTTGGGGTTTTGTAAGTTTGGGTTTGGGATTTCCTCACTTGATGATTTTCACTCAAAGTCCTCGAAGGATGGGTTGCTCTCAAATGACAAATGTCAGTTTCTCTCGGAGCAGCCAACCAACTAGTGGTTGTAGGGGGCGGCTATTTATAGCCGGGGAGCAGCTCGACATGATAAGACATAAATGCCCTTGTCTGATATGACCGTTAGGTGGGTAGATATTTTGGGACAGCTGGCGCGTAACACATCAACGGTCGGAATATTTGAGGTTCGAATTCCTCAGGACTATCATGTTCCTCACTTTGTAGGCAATCCGCACTGGCGAATTCCTAACTCTTCAGTCAGAACAAATTCCTCAGAGACCAGAAGAACTTCGTCTTTGTCACTAAAGAATATGACTGAACTGTACGAGATTTCCAATGGCTTCACTCAAAAGGATTGGCAGGTGTAGGATTTTGAGTTGAGCATCACATGGAAAATTTTCCTTAGTATTTCCTCGACCCCCTTTAACAGTACGGTGTTTCCTATGACTCAAGAAAGAGAAAATGAAACAGTAAAAACAAAAGTCGTCATGCTTCATGTTCCTCGAATGATTACCAAGTCTTCAAGGTCACACCAATTTCTTCACTTTCAAAGTCTTCAGAAAGTCTTCAGAAATCCAAAGTCTTCAGTCAAAGAACTTCAATTTTAGGGGTCGACTTTCTCTGTAAATATCAAACTCCTCATAGACTTATAAACATGTGTACACTCACAAACGCATCAGTCCCTTAACCTATAAGTCTTCAATACACCAAAATCACTAAGGGGCACTAGATGCACTTACACATATCCTTCATGGGAAAGACATCTTCAAAGAAAGTCGCATCATTTGACTCCATGATCGTACCGACATGCATGTCAGGTACCTCAGATTTTACAACCAAGAATCTATAGCCAATGCTATGAAAAGCATATCCCAGGAAAACACAATCCACAGTCTTTGGTCCAAGCTTCCGCTTCTTTGGAATTGGTACATTGACTTTCGCCAAACAACCCCATGTTCGCAGATAAGAGAGTTTTAACCTTTTCTTCTCCCATTCCTCGAATGGAGTTATCTCTTTGTTCTTTGTGGGGACTCGATTTAGGAAATGACATGCTGTCAATATCGCCTCCCCCCACCATGCCTTGGAGAGACCCGATGTGTCTAACATGGCATTAACCAAATCAGTTAGAGTATGGTTCTTTCTTTCGGCCACCCTATTTGACTGAGGTGAGTAGGGAGGCGTCCTCTCATGGATTATACCATGTTCCGCACAAAAAGCATCAAATTCATTGAAAAAATACTCTCCATCACGGTCGGACCTAAGCCTCTTGATTTTTCAATCAAGTTGGTTTTCCACTTCAGCTTTATAGATCTTGAAAAAGTTTGAAGCCTCATCCTCAGATTTCAGAAGATACACATGGCAGTATCTAGTGGAGTCATCAATTAACGTCATGAAATATTTCTTTCCACCTTTTGTCAAAACACCATTCATTTCACATAGATCTGAATGTATAAGTTCTAGTGGTGCAAGATTTCTCGTCTCCGCGGTCACGTGAGACTTACGAGGTTGCTTAGCTTGAACACACACTTGACACTTAGATCCCTTAACAGTGGTGAAACTAGGGATTAAGTTCAACTTTGCTAGTCGCGACATGCAACCAAAGTTAACATGACAAAGACGTGAATGCCACACATTTGATTCAATATTATTGCAAATATGATTAACAACTTTATTGCAAACGTCTGATAAGGATAAACGAAACAGGCCTCCTGACTCATAGCCTTTACCAATAAAGGTTCCATACTTGGATATTACAAATTTATTCGACTCAAAGACAAGCTTATAGCCATCTCTACACATAAGAGATCCGCTAACAAGATTTTTATTGACGGAGGGGACATAATGCACGTTCTTCAGCCGCACGATCTTCCCCGAAGTAAACTTCAGATCGACCGTGCCAACACCACGAACAGAAGCACTTGAACCGTTGCCCATTAGCACGGTTGAAGTCCCTACGGTCTGATAAGACGAAAACATGAAAATATCACCGCATACATGCACATTAGCACCCGTGTCAATCAACCAATCAAGAGAATGACGTACTGAAAGAATAGTGGGAAATATACCATACCCAACATCCTTCATGTCAGTGTCTCCAATGACAACATTAGCGGTCTTGCCGCCTTTCCCAGGATGACGCTTGTCATAGCGATTAGGACAGCTAGGAGCCCAATGATCAGGATCTCCACACACATGAAAAGCACCTTTCTTCTTGTCACTCTTCTTCTTGAAGTTCGTGTGTTGTACAGCCTTGTTCTTCCCATCAAATTTTGCTTTACCATCAAGCTTGCCCTTGTTCTTGAACTTGTGGGACTGGAAGTTTTTCTTCTGTACCAGATTGGCACTAGATCCTCCCTCAATACCTCGAGCACATGTGTCCTTTGCTCTCGCCTTTTCTTCCACATCAAGAGTACCAATGAGATACGGAACGGAAAACTCCTATATCTTATGCTTCAGTAAGGTAGCTAAGTTCCTCCATGAAGGAGGAAGCTTAGTGATGATACCCCCGGCAACAAACTTGTCCGGTAGCATGCAATTGAAGTGCTCAAGTTCTCTAGCAAATGACTGTATCTCATGAGCCTGCTCAACCACGGAGCGCTCTTCAGTCTTCCTGTAATCGTAGAATTGCTCCATGATGTACAGCTCAGTGCCGGCATCCGAGACCCCAAACTTGGCCTCGAGTGCGTCCCACATATATTTTCTATTGTCAATTGACGCATAAGCACCAAGAACACTCAAAAGAGCAGCCTTAAACAAGGTATCCATTTTCTGAAAAGTTTGTGCCTGTTGGGCATCTTGCTCTCCTTCAGGTTTGCCAAGAGTGGCGTCATAGCAGCTCATGGTCTGAAACCATAAGACTGCTCTCACGCGCCACCTCTTATAGTGGATACCCTCAAATATAGGAGGTCTCATGGAAGTAGCAAAACCACTCGGGGTAAATTGCCTGTAATAAGGTTTTTGGATTGTTGGAAATATGAGCAATTTACCAAATGATTTTATTAACAAAAATAAGCCTGGCTAGTATAGCAGTGATAAAATAAGCCATGCGATTTGATAAAGAGAAGGTAAACAGCATGTTCATATATGAACCATAACTAAACATATCTAGAGCAGACAGTATAGCAGGTTGCATATATGAAAGAGAGTCTAACATATTTAGGGCTAATACTAGAACAAGGAACGGTAGCAGAACCTCTAATAGAAGGGGGAGAAACACGTACGAGACAGCAGCAGGAGCATAGGCACTGGACTTGGGGTCGGTGTCCTCCATGTCGTCGAGGAGGTTGCCGACGTCGAGGAAGTAGTCGTCGGAGTCCGGGGCGTCCGTGACGGAAAAGTCAGTAGTCGCGCAGAGCGCTCCCCAAAAACCTTATCACCCTTCTCCCGTACAGGACTCAAAAGGTGCGGTTTCGGAGGCCTACTGTCCCAACTACGGTGCACGCCGCAAGTCGGGATGGGGAAGATCGTAGCAGCAGCGCAGTGCTCAGGAACCGGTGGCGAGAGGAGGAAGTAGTTCTGGTGCATCTCTCTGAGAGGAGCGACCTCCCTTTTATAGGCGCAAGAGAAGGAGGCGAGAGGCTGCGCCGGGAGCTGAAGGGAACACGGGAGACGAAACGAACAGGCAGCAGCCGAAGAGGCGCGCCGTTCGGATTCAGTGTCCACTACAGAAAAAATGTTTCAGCTTCCGAGTGACCTTTCGTATCGCAACCCGCGGCACGGCGCGGCGCGTCGCGTCCTGGCGTGACGGGCGGCGGAGGAGGAGCGCGCGTGGATGTCCCTCTTGTTCTCATACTCATACAAGTGGGGAAAGAACCTCCCTTATAAGGAGGTCCAACTCCCACTCAACTAGCAATGTGGGACTGAACTTTAGTAGTACCCCTTGCCTTGCACAAATGAGCTAAGTGGACCTCTAGGATTTATTTAGGAATTTCTTATATAGTTATTGGGCTGTCTCAAAATAGACTAAATTCCAACATCACGTGCCTCTGCAGGCGTTCGCTGGGATCTCAGCCCAATGAACGTTCACCATATTCCTTTACTGTTGTTCAATTGTCTTACCACAGTGTTTGAAGTCAGTTTCAAAGAAACAACTGCCTTTCTCTCCCAAAAATAAACAAAAAAGAAGCAAATGTCTTACTGTGTTCTTTCTGTAGTTCTATCTTTCAGGGCCGAATATAATATCTAGGTCCCACGAAAAGAAGAAAAATCTACAGACAGCGACACAGCAACCGTCTTCCACCGTGTTTGACATCTTGAAAATCCTCGGGCTAGCATGCAGGTGTGTGGCGTGTGCGGTGTACCCCCATCTCAATTTAGTCCTGTAGTGATGTATGGCGGTGCGTGGACAAAATGTCAACCCGCACGATCACCGCTAGTGTACACACGCGCGACGGTCACCCTGCACGCTCCACACCTTCCTTTTTCTTCCGAGGCTACGTAACGTACGTGTGTGTTCTGAAAGCCCATGGTTACGGCATGTATTTGTCTCTAGCTAGCTTCCTATGGTTGCGCATGCGTCATGTACACAAGAAAAATATCGGTTTGGCAGCCAGTTTCGTATCCTATGTGCCTAGATAAATTCGTGCTATGGCAGGTCAATAATGACGGGAGTGGCATGCATTGTAATTGTGTGTGGAGTGTGATAGTAAAATGTGTATTGAAATGTCCACTATCTATTTCACTTGCTTCTATTTTTTGTGTGAAATATCTCTGGAATTTGATGGTTTCTATGAAACATGGTTCAATATTTCTGAAATCTTTTTTACAACATGGTGTGATATATTTGTAGAACATTTTTGAATCAGCAATGAATGAAGCGTAAGTTGTAAGAACCTTTTAGAATGTTTGTTGGGCATGCTTCAGCATTATTGATTTATAATTATGTGTGGAATGTTTCTTAAACCTGTGAAATTTTAGTGAATTCAATGGAACATCGGTGAACAATAAATTAACTGTGTGCGACTTTTTTATGGAATTTGAGTGAAAAGGTTGGACATTTGTGAATAGAAAAATGAAATAACCAAACTTAAAAAAACAGTCAAATGGAATTTAGGTCTGCAAGTTTGTGAACTTGTAAAATACTTCTGTCATTTTTTAAAGGAGGTTGAAAACCACGGCCTCTACATCATTGCGATGTACACATCTATTCTTATTAATTATTAAGCAGAAGAACAAAGGCAACCACGGCAGAACAATTACAAGATATGAAATTAACATCTACCACTAAATCGACTTCTTCCACAACTAACACCTTCAAGAGGGATAAACGCCTCCGCGCCATCGCCGATGCGTCTGACCTGAGACGGCCTAGACAAAGATTTTCATCCTGGTTGCCGAGACCAGACAACGAAGACCAACACAACAGGAAGTAGACAACTCCCTCAACGAGGTAATGACGCAAGTTTGTTGCTCCTGAATTCGATCAATGAAGATCAGGCGATAGTTTTCACCCCAAACATGAAGCGATGTTCCAGACAACATCTTGATGACGGATCGGTCGATAGTTGCCTTCCAAGTACTTCTGTCAAATATGACATAGCATTAAGAATTATGGGGACCACTAAAAGTGTAAGGAGTGTAGAAAAAGGCAAGAAACCTTATAATATAGAGAAATAGTTTTTTATTGTGAAACTAATTTAGAGGAATGCAATGAGTTGGAAAAATAGCATTTGAACCTGAAAGCAATACCAAACAACTGATTCCTTCTTGCTACATATCGTGCACGCTACAAAGAGTTTTTGTTGTTCTTGAAGCTTTTCCACATTGAGAAAAGGAAAACATTGCTTATGGACAAGATATATAACAATGCCCCATGTTGGGAAAAAGGGTTCTTATGGAATTGGAGGAACTTGTTGGAAAAAAACTAAAGAGGAGTGATTGATAATGACTTTCAACATTGATCGCGTAGTAGATCAAGCAGGACACTTTATTTGTCATGGGGGGCGAACTATGTAGCATAGGATTTTCTGCCAGAAGGGAAACCCTACTAAGAAAAGAATAGCATTGCGTTAAAAAATGGAATAGCATTCCCACAAGTTATATATACAGGCCACATGATATATATGTTGTTATGTACGCACGCAGCATCTATACTTTCTGGAAAAGGAAGAGATATTTTCTCGTTGGATTCTAATACCACCTTTTCTTAGATGGTGTTGTTGTCCTCGAACACGCGCAGTTGACCTTGTAGGTCTTGGCCATTTTAAATACGAGATCTCTTTAAATACTGGAAAAGTGTTTTTATAGGTGGCTTGAGCAAAAGTAAACAAGGGATGTACTTTTTTATTTTTGAGAAACCGAAGGGATGTATATATTCTATGACAGCAACATATATAAACATCAAGAGTCACTTAGCAACTTGGTGGATGCAAATTTCAATGAGATGGTTGTTGATCCAGACCAAGAGAGATAGGGAGGAAGATGCGGTGCATGCACCGGTAGCTAGCAGTATATATCTAGCAGAGATTTCTCAGATAAAATAGAAGAGATAGATAGAAGAAATAAGAGAAAAGTGAGCGCATGACATGAACAACACCAGACAAGCTGATGATCTACTTTATATCGGGAATTAAGCACATCTAGAACTAGATGAGAGAACCACACGCTGCATGCACGTCCACAACGCTGGTCGTTGCCGTGTACGAGTCAAACCCAAAGAGTAGTAAACAAAGATAAGATAAGATGCCACCATCGTGCAGAATTATACTGGTATTACCTTTCCTTCTGGAACCAAAATGAACTGAAATACGCGTGGGAATTGTCCAGAGCACGTGTGTTATGATTGCTTCATTCTTTTCTTTTGTTCAAGGGTCTTATATTTTTCTTAGCAAGTATAAAAAGTGTCTCGAGCCCCTTTAGTTGTCCTAGCATTTGAATATTATACGAATTGAAAACAAAGACATCAGCTACGTCTACTAGGGCATGACTATGGACGCTCCTTCCTATATATATATATAATCGACATAGCACAGATCGACGACAAAGGTCATCAGACGTATCTCGACCATCGCGCCCAGGCCGGCCAGACACGCGGGCATCCGAAACGTCTCTTTGGTAATCTAGTGTCTAATCTATTTTGACTAGCCCACATTGTGTTTATATAGTAGGTCTGGCTAACACGTGTTCGACTCAAATATCTAACCCTTTGTATACTTTAAGTCTAATAATTGTAGCCATATATACATATTCGATGCACTAAATTTGAACAAAAAAACACATGGCTATTTTGAAGAATTTGGTTTATGTCATTATTGAAACAAAGAAAAATGTCCATTAGGTCGGACTCAATAAGAGTATTTATTTAAAACCGCAGAAAAGATTTTGCACCTTATAAACCAAACAAATTATGTACGAAAAAGTTATAAGAAATCGGATCCTGCAATTTACATGAGCCGGTCAATCGGGTTGGCTGGACCCGTGGCCGGCTGGGCTAAACGTCAATGGCAGTGGCGTTTATATGTATTACCTGAATGCCAAAGTGTAGCTAGGCTGTTCAGAAAACTAGTCAGATCTAATTAAATTTTGTGGGAGGAGACATTTGTGGCTGAACTTCCTGATATGGGTTAAGGGACAGTTTTGCCATTTTTCACTCGTTGGAGAGAGCTATGTAACACATATATTTTTACCAAAAAGTAAAAAAATACTAAGAAAATCATCACATTCAGAAGGAAGTTATAGATGTCTCATAACCTATGTAGAAACACAATAAGTTTGACCAACTTTATATATTATGAATCCAATGCACTAATTTAGTGTTGTATATGTTTTTTTTCTATAGACTCAATCAAACACAAAGAAGATTGACTTAGGATAAACCTATAAGTTCAAATGATTTGGAACGACAGTGCATTGTTCTTTGCTTCATAAAACTAGAAATTTATTTAATTGCTTTTACTCCTTAAAAGATAGTATTGCATTTTCTCTGTATTTGTAACATTCTTTTTTTCTCAATTCATAAAGAGAACATCTGATTTAGAGAGGTCTCTTATATACAATAAGAATGAGTAAATTCTATTTTTACCTCCTATTTAGGCATTTTTACATGAATTACCCCCATTTAAGAAATTTCATTCGGTTACCCATTTAACAATAATTGTACCACATTGTACCTGCTTTAATTGTTTTTATCATGACTTGTCAAGCGGATCCTAGCTGTTACGGTATCCATGGTGTGCCACGTCCATGGATCTTCCTCCGCAACCAGTTTCTCCATGCACCCCACCCAGTTGATTCGGACTCCGGTTCAGAGGCTTCAATTCAAGTGAAAACGACCGTTGCCGCTTCCTCAGATGCCAAGTCGTCGCCGTCACCACCAACGAAAATCTAACCCTAACATAAGGCAGTAGGTACATGTAATTTCGTAAATGGCCATTGCAGTTGAACTATCCAGCCTTTACATAGCCATCGACCAGGCCCTTACGATTGATCAATCTAGCATGTTGGCCAAGCCCATATCATCTCATTAAGGCAAGTGTTGGTCTTTGCTTTCGTATGACCATCTTATACTAAGAATCCAACCAAAAATTACTCAAATTTCCCTACAAAAGTTGATGCTCGTCAATCGCCACATTTGACGACAAGTGTGAAATTTCATGAATCAGACACTCCTCACGTACTCCTCCTTAGGGGCTATAAGCTCATGAGTGCGAGGGGGTGTGCGGGAGTGGTACGCCTCGAGTCAAGCTATGATGCGCCTAGCCAACTGACACGTGGAGCCGCACCAGAGGCTGAACTTGGCGGGTGGGCGCGAGGAGGAAACCAACTGCATAGGAAAATCATCGATGTGGCACATCAATTGCTACGTGACAATTGAGACCCACATGATAGAACACACTAAAAATTAAGAACGGTAAAATGCGGCACAACTTTCTTTAAAAGTGGTACTTCCTCCGTTTCTAAATATAAGTCTTTATAGAGATTTCACTACAAACTACATACAGATGTATACAGACATATTTTAGAGTGTAGATTCACTTATTTTGATCCGCATGTAGTCCATAGTGGAATATCTATAAAGACTCATATTTAGGAACCTAGGGAGTAAAACGGATGAAAATTCATTAAATCATGCAATTCCTGTAAAGAAATGTCAAAATATGGGATACAAATTGGAATTTACCGATAAAAATGGAATGCAAAAGACGGTGCAAACTCTCCGGAAACCTCAATATGATGTACATGACTAAGTGATAATGATATGAATTTCAGAAGGGTTACAACTTGTCAATACATTTTTATAGTGCATACATTACGCCTTTCGTCTTTCATTACGCTATATGGAGCAACAGGGTAATCACGTGTTTCTTCGTTCACATGATTTGCAGATACATAATATACTAATGCATGTGTGTGTGCGTGTGTGTGTGTGTGTGTGTGTGTGTGTGTGTGTGTGTGTGTGTGTGTTTAAAAAAACACTTTTTTGTGTTGTAGATTTTTTTTGGATGACCGTGCACCATTTGAAAATTTTGGTTCTCTCACGTTCTTTTTCTTATAGTATTTCTATTTTGGTCAGTTTTATTTTTAAACACTCTAAATTTTTAATGTAGATTTTAATAAATATTCTGAATTTAATTTTTTCACGAATTAAAAAGATATCTAGAATTTTAAAAATATTCCAAAATTCAAAATATATTCATGAACTACAAAAATGTTAATTAATTAAAAAATTGTTCATGAATTTTAGAAAAAGTTCACGAGTTCCAAAATAGAAAATTCCAAAAAATGTTTTCGAACTAAAAAGATTGTAATTTCAAAATATGTTCACTAATTCAAGAAATGTTCGCCAATTTTAAAAAAATCTCATGAATTTTAAAATATCTTGGCAAATACAAAAATCTTTGTGGATTCGAAACAAGTTTGAAAATTTTAAAAATGTTCATGAATTAACAAAACTCTCATGAATTTTAAACAATTTTGAATTCAAAAAATATGTGCAAATTAATTCAAAACATATTTGCAAATTCGAAAGAATGTTGATGAACTCAAAAGGTTTATGAATTTGATAAATGTTGTGAATTAAAAAAATGTGAAAAATGTTTTCTAATTTGACAATTGTTCCTGAGTTTCCAAAAAAGTTCACGGATTTAAAAATTTAGAAAAGAAACGAAAAAGTAAAGTAATAAAATAAAATAAGAATGGAACGGAAATAAAAAAAGGAAAAAGGTAAAACCGATAAAAGCAATTGCGGGAAAAATATCAGGAAAAGGTTCTCTCTTTTTTTGGAAAAGGTTCTAAAACCTTCCAAGATCGGTGGAAACATTGCACCTAAGCCCTAAGTGGGCCGGTCCATTCACGTGCCGCCCGTCAGCTGGAGGAAGCGGGCTGGTCTAGCCAGGCCGGCCAGGTCCACCGAGGCCCAAGCAGCGGTCAGGTCTGGTCTCTTTTCGTCCTAAACTCGCTCAGTTCCTGCCGTCGCCACTCCGTCCCAGTTCTTATGGCCCTGTTATTTTTCACAGAATCCTGTTATTACTCGAAGTGCGCTTTGAATTGCCGAGTCTTACAGCCCTTTTTAGTGTATTGATATTTGAAAGGGGAACTGGGCAATGCGGTTGCCACTTGGTGTTGTAAGTTGTTCGAGCACTATATTGCTACTGCTCATCATGCTATATTCCGAACTCTTTTCTATTCCACTCGTATGATGTTGCTCATCTTTCTTTCCTATGTTCTGCTGCCTCGTGTAATTACAGTATGAATGCCCCCCTCCCAGCGCCTCCCCCTCCCAGCGCCGGCCGCCACTCCGGCGCCGGCGCCGGCGGCCACCGCCCCCCAACCCCGCGCCGGCTGCCGCTCCGGCACCGGCGGCCACCCACCCTCGGCCCCATGGCGTCGCTTGTTTCCCTCTCGGCGGCCTCCTCGGGCTTCCCTTCCTCTTCCCCTCCCCCTCCCCCACCTCCGCCTCCGACCGTGCGCTCCCTTGTGCTGGTTCCGGACGTGGTGGGCACGGCCAACGGCCCAATCGTCCAGGGGGGCCTTCCGGCGCTTGCCGGCCGTCTGCTCAGGTGGAGGCGGCCTGGCAGAACAGGCGGAGCCGCCGCGTCCAAGATCCGCGGCCTCCTTCCCCGGGACGCGGCGCTCCACATCACCCCCTGCCAGCCAGCCGTCCCCGTCCGGACTCGCGGATCCCCGCTGCGCTGTACGGCTGCTGCTACAACTGTGGCGATCCCTGGCACATCTCGGCCGTGTGCACCAACGACACCCTGTGTCTGAGGTGCGGTGGGGCGGGCCACATCGCTCGTGGCTGCACCCGGCGCCGCAGCCCCTCCTAGGCGGGCCAGCAGTCAAGGTTGCCCCCGGCGCTCCGGCGACTCCATGCTTCGCCTTCCCCGCCTCCCTCGCCACCCGTTGTGCCTCCCCCACCCCGACTGGCCCGCCTCC
Organism: Triticum aestivum; assembly: GCF_018294505.1. NCBI lineage: Eukaryota > Viridiplantae > Streptophyta > Magnoliopsida > Poales > Poaceae > Triticum > Triticum aestivum. Next base: position 25,422,385 of record NC_057807.1, on the reverse strand, counting down.
CCCCTGTGCTGTCCAGATTGGGCGCACCTGGTGCCAGGTCGCGCGCGAGGCCCCGGCGGTGAGCTCCGCTGGGGATGGTCCCGGGTTCTCGGTCCCCTTCGTGTCCCTGGATGCCTCTGTGGGTCGCCGGCCCGTGGATGATGTGCTGGACTGCTGCTATCTTGAGGAAGGGGATGATTTGTGGCGTATGGAGGATGAGCTCTCCAGGGCGGTCGTGGTCACCATCACGGGTGCCCGTCCGCCGGTGGACTTGGCCTCTGCTGCGGTGGCCCTGCATGCGGAGTTCAATATCGGCCCCGACGACATGTCCATTCGGGACTTCCATCCGGAGGGACTTCTTAGTGCTGTACAGGAGGCAGAGCACTCGCGACAGGATGACAAGGCAAGGCGGCTTGTCCTCCCGGTGCACGGTTTCTCACTCTCCCTACGCCCGTGGCTCTGGCAGGCTCAGGCGACGGGCATCTCACTGCCTTTCCTCGTGCCTCTTGCACTTGTGGGCGTGCCTGCTCATGTGTGGACTAGGCGGACAGCGGATTGTGTCTTGCGGGGCTCCGGCCTGGTGGTGGGCGTGACCGAGAGCACGGCCACGAGGCGCGACATGTCATGCTTCAAGGTCTGGGTGCGCATGGACAGGCCAGGCTGCATCCCGGAGCGCAAGCGGATCTACATTGAGGAGCCTCGCCGTTGCAGGCGCGGGGTCTGGACACGCTCGGCGCGCACGGCGTCGCTGTGGTACAACATCAGGATTTACAAGCTCGCTGAGCCGGTGATCAATGAGGACGACGACCCAGAGTTGCCTCCGCACCCTCCTTCCCCCGGCGTCGGCGGACATTCTTTGAACGGGCATGGGGAAGACCAAGATCCTATGGCAGATGGTGGAGACGCATCGCCGGCGTCAGGTTCGCCGGCGACCAGGAGCCGGGAGCCACTGGCGCGGGTGCCCGGCGTTCAAATTTCCGGGGGCCCGAGGGCGGACGCCCTCGTCAGCAGCGTGGCTGCCGTCACGGCCAGGGTGGACCAGCCAGTGCTGGCTACAGCTGTTCAGAGGGGAGAAGACCGACCGTTGGCGGATTGACAGGTGGAAAGTAAGGATGAGGCTCAGGTGCTTTCCCATGCAAGTGGTGTGGGCAGGACTGACCAGAGGCGGGGCCCTTGTCTGGTGTCCTCTTGCGCTTCGGCTCCTCTTGTCTCCACGCCCGAGGCGGCTTCTGATGTGGGTTCGCCTGCCTCAGTCACTCTGGCGCGGTGGCGTGTAGCGGATCGGGACAACCGGCAGGCCAATGAGAGCTCGAGCGCGGCTTTTCGGGTTGGATCCGAAGTTCTTCTGGCAGCGGATGGCGGGACGACCGAAGCTGCTCACCCTACAGGGGATCCGAGGCTCCTGGGGGATGGGACGGGCACCATACATCCCACCAGATCACCTCACGTGGACCGCTCTGATACGCCAACCCCCCGGTCTCCATGCAGGGTGCCACCCCACGTACTCCCTTCTCTTCGACAAGTTTGTCTTCTTTGGGTGACCTGGAACCAAGCATCGTGAGCTGCCAGGTCCGGATCCGGCCCCAGGGGGCGGACACTTTCATGGTTAGCTTATCGGAGGGGGTTTCTTCAGATTTGGCGAATCTTCACGCGGATGGGGCGCAGCAGCTCGCCCAGGCCACTCTGTCTGACGCGTGCATGCGGCTCAGTAATTTCTGCATGTGTGTAAAGCGCGCTCTCTCGCCCATTCTCCCCGTGCCTGTGTGCCGTGTGCACCAGCCGCCCAAGTGGGGGAGACAATGCAGGCAGCCACTGCTCACCACTCTGCGCCGTAGTGTCAGACTTGCCAAGGGAACGGGGCGTGGTTCGGCAGCGACAAAACAGCAACAAGTGATCATCCGCAAACTTTGTCTTGCGCATGAAGGTGACAAAATTGGTGACAAGTCTCTTAAAGCTTACATCAGACTCTTCGACAACCCACTCACCGATGGGCAAATCGCGGCCATCCTCGCATTGTTCGGTTGGGAATCACCGGCGGCACCAATGCTCGGGGAAGTGGAGGCAGTGGATGGATGAGCATAGGCTCTCCTCTAGAGGCGGAGTGTGTGGGCCTTTTCCATGTCTTCGCAACCGCTCAAGATGATAGTGTGGAATGTATGTGGACTCAATAACCCATCACGACGTAGGGCTGTTTTTCAGACAGTCGTCGAAGCGGATCCAAGCTTGATCTGTTTCCAAGAGACTAAAATGGCGGTGCTGACCTTGGACATAGTTTTGCAATGTGTGGAAAATAAATTCAAGGGTTTTTATTATCTGCCAGCTTCGGGCACATGTGGAGGAATTCTTCTAGCTTGGGACCCCCTCGTTGTAACCCTCTCGAACCCTCACCTCACCGAGAACACCATCTCGGCAGTCGTCTCATCCCCTGGATCGGCTCCATGGTGGATTACGGGCGTGTATGGCCCCAATCCCGAGGCAGCAAAAATTGAGTTCATTTGCGAATTGGAGGACGCTCGGGATTTGCAAGCAGAGTCGTGGTTGTTAGTTGGGGATTTCAACTTGCTGTCAATCCAGAGGACAAAAATAACAGCTCGATCAACCGCAGAATGATCTCTCATTTTTGGACAAGACTAAATAGGCTTGAGCTCAAGGAAATTTACATTAATGGGAGAAGGTACACGTGGTCCAAGGAGAGAGCGCATGCAACTTTGGAGAAGATCGACCATGTTTTTGCTACAAATTCTTGGGAGGACCTTTACCCCTCCTGCTTCCTCACGGCGCTGGGATCTTCATTCTCGGATCACTGTCCATTGCTTCTGGACCTTCATGCGGATTTCTCTTTCGGGAAGCGGTTCTAATTCGAAGCCTTCTGGCCAAAAGCTCCTAGATTCTTGGAGACAGTTCATGAAGCTTGGCATTCTTGCACGTCCACCGGGAATCCTTATTTGGTTCTAAACTGCAAACTCCGCGCCACGGCTCGTAAGCTGTAAGCTTGGAGCTCCAAGTGGATAGGCAATGTGCGACTTCAGATCAGCGTTGCCCTTGAAATCATTCTGCGTTTGGACATAGCCATGGAATCGCGGATTCTTAGCGAGGCGGAGCTTCAACTCCGACGAACCCTGAAGAGAAAACTGCTTGGTCTATCTTCCCTCCAGCGCACGATCGCGTGTCAAAAGTCTCGGTTGCTGCACTTGACTGATGGAGATGCAAATACTCGCTTCTTCCACCAGCACGCTCTCCATCGCCAGAGGAAGAATGTGATCATGGCTCTGCGCCACAATGGCCAAGTAATCACTGGGCAGGAGGAGATTGCTTCCGTGGTGGATGATTTCTATGATAGACTTCTGGGCATGGGCATGAGTATGACACGCGACTATGGACTGCACCTGTACGCCCTAAACTTGCCCACGCGGGACCTGAGCAGACTCAAATCACCCTTCACTGAAGATTAGATCCTACAGACCATCAAATCCATGCCTTTGGATAAGGCACCCGGCCCGGACGGCTTCACAGGCAGATTCTACACGACTTACTGGTCCATCATCAAAGTAGATATCATGAGGGCTTTCTCATTGTTTTACAGTGGGGACACTAGGGGTCTGGCAACTCTCAACAAAGCTTTGGTCACTCTTTTGCCGAAGAAAGTAGGCGCAGACGAGCTCTCACAATACAGACCAGTCAGCCTAATGCATGGAGTCGCTAAGATCTTTGACAAAGCGCTGGCTTGCAGACTTGCGGAGGAGATGCCGCACCTTGTGGGAATCCACCAGAGCGCTTTTGTCAAAGGAAGAGTGCTGCATGATAATTTCATGTTGGTCCAGAGCACGACGAGAAGGCTTCACGCGCTTCGGCAGCCGGCAATCATGCTCAAATTGGATATTTCCAAAGCTTTTGACATGGTGCAGTGGCCTTTTCTGTTTGAAGTCCTCCGTGCGTTGGGTTTTGGAGATAGATGGCTGGAGTGGATCGCGGGCCTGCTTGCCACCTCTTCTACCCGCATCATGGTTAATGGCGTTCCCAGAGCTCCAATATTCAACTGCAAAGGTCTACGACAAGGTGGGCCTCTGTCCCCAATGCTCTTCATCCTCATAATGGAGTCGCTCCATCATCTGTTCAGTCTCACGGTGGACATGGAAGTTTTGTCGCCGCTCGCAAGTCATGGGCTGAGGCAGCGGATCTCCCTCTTCGACGGTGATGCAATTATTTTCCTCAAGCCGACGAACAATGATCTTCAAGCTTGCTCGCGTATCATGCGCCTGTTCGGGACAGCCTCTGGCCTTCAAGTGAACTTCAACAAGACTGCAACAATTCCCATCCGCTGCTCTGATGATGATAAAGCGCTCACCGCGGGTGTTCTAGACTGTGAGCTCGGGACTTTTCCATGTAGATACCTTGGCTTGCCGTTATGCCTGCGCAAGCCATCGGCCGCTCAGCTTCATGGTCTGGTGGAATGCATCGCCCAATGTCTGCCCAAGTGGAAGGCAGCTACACTGCCAAAGAGCGGCAGGCTCACTCTCGTCCTCTCGGTCCTATGCTCCATTCCAATTCACGCAATGCTCGCGCTCGCTCTTCCGAAGAAGACCATTCATGCCATCAATAAGAACATCACAGGGTTTCTGTGGTGCGGCAAGAGTCAGGTGAACGGTGGAAATTGTTCGGTTGCTTGGGCAACGGTATGCACACCAAAGTGGACAGGCGGCCTAGGTATCCCAGACCTCGCATGGCTGAACGTGGCCTTGCAGGCGCGCTGGCCCTGGCTACAACGAGTGGATCACCAGAGGCCGCAGAGAGAGTTCAACATCAAGGTCCCCAAAGAATCAACGGCACTCTGCAAAGCTGTGACCAAGATATCAGTAGGAGATGGGAACCGAACCCTTTTCTGGGAAGATCGATGGTTAGAGGGATTCTGCCTTCAGGAGCTTGCACCACTAGTATACGCAGCTGTTCCCCCGCGCAAAAGGAAGGCTCGATCTCTTAGAGAAGCTGTCGACACAGGAGTCTGAGCTACGGATATAAATCCGGACCTAGGGCTGGATGCTCTTGGACAGTACCTACGCTTGTGGCATCGGATCCAGGAGATAAATCTGCAAGAGGGAGTGCCGGATACCATAACTTGGGCCTGGGAAAGTAATGGTATGTTCTCTGCCAAGTCGGCCTATGCGGCAAGGTTTGCTGGGCGTGAGGTGTCTATTTCAGCTCAATTCACGTGGAAATCCAAGGCACCATTACGCTGTCACTTCTTCCTCTGGCTCTCAATGAAAAACCGATGTTGGACAGCAGATCGTCTAGCTCGACGAGGCCTACCACACCCGGATGCCTGCTCGTTCTGCGACCAACAGGAAGAGAATTTGGATCACATCGAGCTAACATGTGTCTTTGCGCGGACGATCTGGAGAAGGCTATGTACCACGATTGGCCTGCCAGCTTGGACTCCGGAGGGGCACGAAACCTTGGTGGATTGGTGCGTGGACAAGCCAAAGAACATGCGTGTCCTCATCACCTTCGTCCTTTGGGAGATGTGGAAACACCGCAATGCGATCGTCTTCAATGGCGCTTCACCATCGCTCTCTGGGCTCATCATGCAAATTGTGGAAGTAGGAAACGCTTGGTGCACGGCGGGCCTGCTCAAGGGAGATTGGAATGGCGTTGCTGCAGAGCTAGCTAGATGGGCGCGACGTGAGTAGTAAGCTTAGGACCCTCCTCCTCAAGGAGTAGTAGATGTGGCATGCTTAGTCCATGATGTAAAACCTTTCATGTGGATCTGGGCTCATCACCCACCCCTTCTTTATAAATATAATACGCACACTCGTGCGTATTCGAGAAAAAAATGTTTTTTGAACATGGTCAGGGAAATGGATAAAATCTACTAGTACCTCTGTACCAAAATACAATACATTTTGGTAGGCTAAACTATATTTAGGTACGGAGGGAGTAGATGCTAAGTTACCTTTTTATTTGCAGATTTGGTAACCGTGAAGATGTAAAAAGAGTCTACAGCCCCAGCATTGGATGCTCAGAAACTTTCTTTTTTTCGAAACTGATGCTGTACAAGTTCCCTCACCAAAGGAAGGAAGTAATTCCAGAAATTCTGAAGCTGCTACAGATACTGAAAAGTTCGAAATTATTTAGCTTATACAGAATTTTTTTTAACATTACACCTGATGATATGAGAATTGAGAAGCTCACTTACTGCCTTACTTATAAAGAAATCGGAGGAAGGAAAACCTCCATGGCCTGAGGAAAAGACAGAGCTCCGAACCAGGACCAAGAACCGAAAACAATGCCAATGATCTCCAAGTTCTTGGTGGTCTTTAGTTACTTCATCCGAACACAGCTGTGCTCACACTAGTAGAAAAAGGGCCTACAGTCCCGGTTGGTGAGGGCCTTTAGTCCCGGTTCATGAACCGGGACTAAAGGGTCGGTACTAATGCCCTGACTCTTTAGTCCCGGTTCAATCCAGAACCGGGACAGATGGGCCTCCACGTGGCCTGTCCGCTGAGCCCAGGCAGGAGGGCCTTTGGTCCCGGTTGGTGGCACCAACCGGGACTAATAGGCATCCACGCGTCAGCATTTCTGTGGCTGGGGTTTTTGTTTTTTTTTGAAAGGGGGGGGGGTTGGGGGGTTTTGGGGGGTTAATTTAGGTGTTTCATATATTGTGCTATAGCTAGCTAATTAATAGAGAGAAGTGTCCTCTCTTTTATCCGTGCTTGGTCAACGCTACGTACCATACATACGTATAGAGAGGACTAGCTAGACACGCTAGCTAGCTAGTAAGCAAACAGAAGATCGTCATGAACATATATGCATATAGAGAGAAGTGATATCGACCACCTCTCCTTCTCCGAGAGATTGGTCGAACAACAAGTTCTCGTATATCTATCCGACACTACCGGCTACATATATACAATAATTATCTTTTACAAATATATAATCTCCTAAAATACGGACGCATGGTCCACATAGTATTCTCCGTCTTCAGCGATCACGTGGTTAAGAAAGAATGCCGCCAATTCCTCTTGAATTGCTCGCATGCGATCTGGTGCTAGGAGTTCATCCCGCATCCGAAACATCTAATTTTAAGAAGGGGGTCAATACATATATATATATATATGAATGAATGAAACTTAACACAAATGATGGTAATAAAATAAAATTGTGAATATTGTTATTTACGCACTTCATATTGTTTGTCGGAGTAGCCCCGCTCACAGGTCGTGTGGCGGATGGACTCGCAAATGTAGTATCCACAGAAATCATTCCCTTGTTCCTGCCACAACCACTTTACAAGAAATAGAGGTCAATCAAACCGATAATTAGCAAGCATGCTAAATGGTATTGATGAAACTAGCGCTTGAATCACTAGGAGATGCCTGCAATATGCTACTATATAGTACTTACTTTCGGGTGCCTAAATTGCAGCTTCTTCGGTAGTCCCGGAGCTTTTTTGGTGAATTTTCTCCAAGCCCTGCCATACAAAGAAAACAATTACTTGATATCAAAAATGAACAAAGTTGCTGATATGGTGGATAATGATCGATTTAACTTACTTCTCGAGCATTTCAGTCATGTCCGCATACTCCTTGGGATCTTTTCGCTTGGAGTCTAAGACAGTTACTACTCCCTTCTCAAGCTTAATCTCTAGGAGAATATAGTGGTAGCTGCGCACACATGCATAACTCATCAATATTACATTACTATAACCTGGACTAATAAGGAAACCGAATATGCCACAAGACAGTAACACTCACTTGAAGTTGTAAGGAAAGAGTATTATATCTTTGTGTTCATTTATTTCCAACGATCGTAGCAAGTTGGCCTCGGTTTCTTGGGCACGATATTGAACCTCAGTTGCATCTATGAGATACGTGTTAATGAACCCAATATCTCCCACTTGTCTTTTCTTCAATTCGGCGATCTTCAATCTGCATAATATAGTGAGGATAATTATAAATACATGCAATGAAAGGGCTGAGTTATATAGAGAGACTTAATGACAGAAGTAGTACTACTTACAGACAGTAGGAGGTGACCGTTGCTTTATCGATGGCCAATTGATTGAAAAACTGATAGAACTCCTCAAATGGAATAGGCAACAGTTCAATTCCAAGGAGGTCATGCTCCTTTTTAACTCTCACATACAAAGTACTCCTCCCCTCAGACTCTTTGCAGGTTTTCATGTACCAATCATGCAATCTTCGCATCATCGTTGATAGAGAACTTTCATCTTTGACGAGAGGCTTCCCGTACTCGTATCTTTGTATCTGCACCTCCAAGATATCATAATGTACATCGTCGGGCAGGTAATCTGCAGGATTGCCATAACCGGGCACCATCCTCGGATCGACGATGTCGCTAGCAGGCACCTTGAGCGGGGGGCACGATTGCTTCGCTTGTTCGCCGAGCTGGGCAATTTGTTTCCCAGCTCGTCGTTCTTTCATCCTTTGATCACTTTTAGTACTTCCCGACCTCTCCGCTTCGGCAAATGCCTTTCCAATAATGCGCTCATAGTTGCCTTTCGGCGGAGACTTGGGTGGTTTTGTCAGGGCAGCCAGAGTGCGCTTCGCTTTCACCGGATCTACCTTCTCCTCCGGAGGTGGATGTCTCTTTGCTTTCAACCCTTGAAACCAGTCATCCACTTCGGTCTGCGCGATCTTCGCGTTTTCCTCCTCGCTCCTCTCGTACGGTAACTTCTCTGGAGTCTTCAGAGAAGGACCGAATCTGTATCTCCTCCCGCCTTTGGCTGTACTGCTAGACGCCGGCAGAGTAGACGGAGCGGATGTCTTCTTTCCTTGCTTACGAGGCGGAGGAGAAGGACTACGACGCGCCGGAGCAGCCGGAGCGGCGGCGGGTCTCTTCCGCCCTTGCTGACGAGGCGGAGAAGGAGGAGGCTGGCTGCTCGGGCGCGCCGGCGCAGGCGGAGAAGGAGGCGGAGTGCCGCCACGCGCCGGAGAAGGAGCCGGCCGAGTGCCCTGATCGTCACTCGCCGGAGGAGGAGGCGGTGGAGGAGGCGGAGTGCCCTGACTCGCCGGAGGAGGAGGAGGAGGCGGAGGCGTCCAGTTCGGAAGGTTGATGAGATCCTTCCGCCATAGGCATGGAGTCCTCAGAGTAGAACCCAGCCGATACTCCCCTTCACTGGTAGGGTGGTCAAGCCGGAGGTCCTCAAATCCCTCCGTTATTTCATCGACCATTACCTTAGCATATCCTTCTGGAATCGGACGGCAGTGAAAAGTTGAGTCGGGTTTAGTAGGATAAACAGAGCCAACAGCCACCTTGACCTTCAAATTGCTCCATTGCGCCATAAGGTGGCAATTTTCAGCATCCGTGATAGCATCCACGGGATAGTTGGCAGGAGCTGTCAAGGCATGCTCTGGCTGAAGCAGCTCGGTGGAAGCCACGCTGCTTCTCCGCTGAGATGGCGGGGTAGCTTCGGGGGAAGCTTCGGCAGGTCGTTTGCTACGATCTGCTTCTTGTTCCTCTAGCCCCATTACCCTTTCGTGCAGCGCCTGCAGTTGGCTCTGCTCCAATTTCTTCCTCCTCTCCTGGGTTTTGTAACCCCCTGCGTCCGGAAATCCAGCCTTCCACGAAACGGAGCCTGGCGTGCCTCGTGTCCGTCCAGGGTGCTCAGGATTGCCGAGGGCCATTATGAGCTCATCCTTCTCCCTGTCTGGAACGAACGTCCCTTGCTGCGCTGCTGCGATATATTGCTGAAGCCTCTTGACTGGTATGTCCAATTGTTTGTTCGTCCAAATGCACTTCCCTGTTATAGGGTCCAAGGATCCGCCGTCCCCAAAGAACCAAGTCCGGCAACGTTCTGGCCAGTTCATTGTCTCTGGTTCGATCCCTTTATCAAGCAGATCATTCTCAGCCTTGGCCCACTTAGGCCAGGCTACGAGGTAGCCACCTGACCCCGTGCGATGGTGAAGCTTCTTCTTCTCAGCATTTCTCTTGTTTGTCGCCGACATCTTTTTACTCTTTTCCGATGTCTTGTGGGCCACAAATGCGGGCCAGTCATCTCTGATCTTCTCATATTTGCCCTTGAATTCTGGTGTCTCATATTTTTCGACATACCTATTGAGGTCTTTCTTCCAATTCCTGAATAGGTCTGCTATCTTCCTCAGAGCAAAAGACTTGATATTGGCTCTATAACTGGCTTCTCCGGATCATCCTCCGGCGGTAGAGTGAAATTTGACTTCAGCTCAGTCCAAAGATTCTTTTTCTGCATATCATTGACATAAGACACCTCAGGGTCTTTGTTCTTAGGCTTATACCATTGCTGGATGCTGATCGGGATCTTGTCCCTAACCAAAACCCCACACTGAGCAACAAATGCCTTCTTTGTCCGGTAGGGTTCAATCGGTTGGCCATCGCACGCGATTTGTATGATCTCAAACTTTTCATCCGAGCTCAACTTTTTCTTCGGGCCTCGTCTCTTTACCGAAGTTGTGCTCGATCCGGAGGGCTAAAAAAAGAACAAAGACCAGAGTTAATTAATATGTGTACATACCAAAACAATGAATGCATCAATTAGCTAGTCAGCACAGGCTTAACTAATATATATACCTGGCCGGACTCGGTTTGGTGATCACCGGAGCCGTCCTCACGGTCTACTTCTTCACCCTCTCCTTCTTGCACCGGCATTGGGTCATCGGAGCCATGTAAATCATAGCCAGCTGCTTCTTCACCCTCTCCTTCCAGACCATCGTTGTCGTTGAGAAACATCAACGAGGAGAGGGCATCACTTCCTTGTGCGATTATGTCCCTCAACAACGCTTCTTGTGCTTCGTCTCAGGGGGTGTCCGTAGTTTCTACAAATATTTACAACATGGCAATTATTATTCAAACATGACAGATATGGATATATTAGTGGCAAACGTAGAACTAGCTAGCTAATCACAATAAGGAATCATATTAGTGGCCTCGACGCTGCTTCTCTAGGGTTTGGGGTGGCCTCGACAATGCTTCAAGGGTTAGGGGGTGGCCTCGAGAACGCTTCAAGGAGGGGGTAATATCAACCCCCCCATGTGTTGAAGCTATCGGGAGGGGGTCGGCGTTGAACACTACATCTATGTCCCACAAGTGACGTGGGTATCGACGCCCGCTGTAGGGTAGAGGGTTGTGGATTGCCGAGCGGTCGAGGGTTAAGGGGTCGAGGATCGCCGAGGGGTCGGGAGGTTGCCTAGTGTCAAAGGATTCAACAAAACCATGTCTTCATCATTAGGCAAAAGTAACAGGTGCATGATGGTACGAAGCTCTCCAAAGTTATTTTGGAACGGAGTCCCAGATAGGATAATTCGCTTTTTGGTACAAAGTTCAGCAAGAACCTTCCGAATATCGTTATTTCAAAGGCCTTTGCTGAGATTCGTACAAAAAGGCAAATTATCCTATCCGGGACTCCATTCCAGAATAACTTTGGAGGACTTCGTACCATCATGCCATGGTTACTTCCGGCTAATGATGAAGCCATGGATTTCTTCAATACTTTGACACTATAGGAACCCTCGATCCTGAAACCTTCGACCCTTGACCCCTTAACGACCCTCGACCCTGAAACCTTCGACCCTTGACCCCTTAACGACCCTCGACCCTCTAACCTAGTTCCCGACCCTCGACCCCTCGGTGATCCTCGACACCCTCGTTATATCGACAACGACGCAACATACATATACATGGGAAAATAATGTTATCGGGGAGGGGGTATCGGTACCCCCCCCCTCGTGTCAAAGTTTATTCTTTCTCCTCTATTCCTTTCTTTCTTCTTCTCCTCTTCTTTTTCTTCTTATCCCTCGAGAAAGGAAAATAAGGAAAAAGGAAGAAAAGAGGAAGAAGGAAGAAGGAAGAAGAAGAAGAAAAAGAAGAAGAAAAAAAGAGGAGAAGAAGAAAAGAATAGAGGAGAAGAAGAAAAAATAGAATTTTTTTTCTATTTTTTCTTCTTCTCCTCTATTCCTTTCTTCTTCTCCTCTTCTTTTTCTTCTTTTTTCTTCTTCTTATTTATTTCTCCTCTTCTTCCTCTCCCCTCTTCTTCTCCTTTCTTCCTCTTCTTATTTCCTTTTTCCTCTCATTCTTTTTCTTCTTCTTCCTTCTTAAAAATACATGAAGTAGTATTGCCTAATTCATTGTTCATATGAATATACAAACTTTTGCATATTTACAATAATTAATATCACCAAAAAAATCTATGAACAGAAAAAAATCCTAATTTTTCTAAAAAACTATCTTTTGCATTGTTCACATACACATATACATTATAGCCACATACACATATACATCACATATGAACAAAAAAATTAAAACAAAAAAAAACAGAGCATAAAAATAAAAAAAAGAGCTTAAACAGTAAAAGAGCCGGGCGGCGGCTCACAGCGAGGGGGCGGGCGAGGGCGCCGGCGTGCGGGGCAGGACGGGGCAGGGGGGCAGGGCGACGGCGACGAGGAGCGGGCGGCGACGGCGAGCGCGTAGCAGGGGAGCTCGAGGCGACGGCGGGGGCGGCGAGGGCGCCGGCCGGCGCGCGGGGGCGGGACGGGGCAGGGGCAGGGCGACGGCGAGCACGGGGCAGGGGCGCGGGGCGACGGCGACGGCGAGCACGGGCAGCCTGACGGCGTCGTCGGGGCGAGCTCGGGCAGCCTGACGGCGTCGTCGGGGCGGGGAACTGGCGATGAAATCTAAAAAAAGCCAAGTCTTTGCTTATATAGAAAAGGCTTTGGTCCCGGTTCGTGCCACGACCCGGGACTAATGACCACCTTTAGTCCCGGTTGGTGCCACCAACCGGGACCAAAGGCCAAATTTCAGCAGCCCAAAGGGCGGGAAGCGGCGGCCTTTGGTCCCGGTTGGTGGCACCAACCGGGACTAAAGGGGGGCATTAGTCCCGGTTGGTGCCACCAACCGGGACCAAAGGCCTTGTGCTGCCCCCCGCCGAAAAGTTTAGTCCCACCTCGCTAGTTGAGAGAGCTCGAGAGTGGTTTATAAGCACTGATGCGCATACCCTCTCGAGCTCCTCTCAACTGCAGGCTTTCGGGCCTGACCGTGCAATCTATGCCTGTGGGCCTACTGGGCCTCCCGCGGGCCTGAATCCTGGCCCATGGTAGGGTTTCTAGTCGTATTCAGGCCGTGGGGGCCCAGTATGTGGCACTTTTTTTTGTATCTTTGTTTTCTTTGTTGCTTTATTTATTTTATTTTGTTTCTACTTACAACAAAATACTTATTGTTGCTATTTTTATTATTTTTCAGTTTTTTTGTTCTGTTTTCTGCATTATTTATTTTTTGTTGTTTTTTGCTTTATTTTTTAATTCTTTGTGCTTTTAGTTTTAGAAAAATTATAAACTTTCTGTTAGTGCCATTAGTTTTCAAATTTGAAAACACTTTTTTTGTTTTCTTTGTTGCTTTATATATTTTATTTTGTTTGTACTTATAACAAAATACTTATTGTTGCTATTTTTATTATTTTTCAGTTTTTTGTTCTGTTTTCTGCATTATTTATTTTTTGTTGTTTTTTGCTTTATTTTTTAATTCTTTGTGCTTTTAGTTTTAGAAAAATTATAAACTTTCTGTTAGTGCCATTAGTTTTCAAATTTGAAAACACTTTTTTGCTTTATTTATTTATTTTATTTTGTTTTTACTTACAACAAAATACTTATTGTTGCTATTTTTATTTTTTTTCAAGTTTTTTTGTTTTGTTTTCTGCATTATTTATTTTCTTTTGGTTTTTTGCTTTATTTTTTAATTCTTTTTTGCTTGTGTCGTTTGCTTATTGCGCCGTAACCATGGATAATCTTCATCGTTTATCAGGATGCTTGGGTCAGCCTTGACTTTGAAGGGGGGAATTTCATGAAACTTTTCATACTCTTTAGACATGTCTGTCTTGCCCTCCACTCCCAGGATGTCCCTTTTTCCTGAAAGAACTATGTGGCGCTTCGGCTCATTGTATGATGTATTTGCTTCCTTATCTTTTCTTTTCCTCGGTCTGGTAGACATGTCCTTCACATAGATAACCTGTGCCACATCATTGGCTAGGACGAACGGTTCGTCAGTGTACCCAAGATTTTTCAGATCCATTGTTGTCATTCCGTACTGTGGGTCTACCTGTACCCTGCCTCCTGACAGATTGACCCACTTGCACTTAAACAAAGGGACCTTAAAATCTACTCCGTAGTCAAGTTCCCATATGTCTACTATGTAACCATAATATGTGTCATTTCCATTGTCAGTTGCTGCATCAAAGCGGACACCGCTATTTTGGTTGGTGCTCTTTTCATCTTGGTCAATCGTGTAAAATGCATTTCCATTTATCTCGTATCCTTTCCAAATCATTACAGTCGAAGATGGTCCCCTGGACAGCAAGTACAGCTCATCACAAATAGTGCTGTCACCTCTGAGACGTGTTTCCAACCAACTGCTGAAAGTCCTGATGTGTTCACATGTAATCTAGTCGTCGCACTGCTCCGGGTGTTTGGAGTGCAGACTGTTCTTGTGTTCATCGACATACGGGGTCACTAAGGTAGAGTTCTGTAGAACTGTGTAGTGTGCTTGAGACCAAGAATATCCGTCCCTGCATATTATTGAGTCCCTTCCAAGCGTGCCTTTTCCAGTCAGTCTCCCCTCATACCGCGATTTAGGGAGACCTATCTTCTTAAGGCCAGGAATGAAGTCAACACAAAACCCGATGACATCCTATGTTTGATGGCCCATGGAGATGCTTCCTTCTAGCCTAGCGCGGTTACGAACATATTTCTTTAGGACGCACATGAACCTCTCAAAGGGGTACATATTGTGTAGAAATACGGGCCCCAGAATGACAATCTCGTCGACTAGATGAACTAGGACGTGCGTCATGATATTGAAGAAGGATGGTGGGAACACTAGCTCGAAACTGATAAGACATTGCGCCACATCACTCCTTAGCGTTGGTACGATTTCTGGATCGATCACCTTCTGAGATATTGCATTGAGGAATGCACATAGCTTCACAATGGCTAATCGGACGTTTTCCGGTAGAAGCCCCCTCAATGCAACCGGAAGCAGTTGCGTCATAATCACATGGCAGTCATGAAACTTTAGGTTCTGGAACTTTTTCTCTGGCATATTTATTATTCCCTTTATATTCGACGAGAAGCCAGTCGGGACCTTCATACTGAGCAGGCATTGAAAGAATATTTCTTTCTCTTCTTTCGTAAGAGCGTAGCTGGCAGGACCTTCATACTGCTTCGGAGGCATGCCTTCTTTTTCGTGCAAGCGTTGCAGGTCCTCTCGTGCCTCAGGTGTATCTTTTGTCTTCCCATACACGCCCAAGAAGCCTAGCAGGTTCACGCAAAGGTTCTTCGTCACGTGCATCACGTGATCGAAGAGCGGACCTCTAGGTCTTTCCAGTAGGGTAGGTCCCAAAATATAGATTTCTTCTTCCACATGGGTGTGTGATTCTCAGCGTCATTCGGAACAGCTAGTCCGCCGGGACCCTTTCCAAAGATTACGTGTAAATCATTGACCATAGCAAGTACGTGATCACCGGTATGCATGGCGGGCTTCTTCCGGTGATCTGCCTCGCCTTTGAAATGCTTGCCTTTCTTTCGACATTGATGGTTGGTCGGAAGAAATCGACGATGGCCCAGGTACACATTCTTCCTGCAGCTTCCCAGGTATATACTATCGGTGTCAAGTAAACAGTGCGTGCATGCGTGGTATCCCTTGTTTGTCTGTCCTGAAAGGTTACTAAGAGCGGGCCAATTGTTGATGGTCACGAACAGCAACGCCTTTAGGTCAAATTCCTCCTTTTTGTGCTCATCCCACGTACGTACACCGTTTCCATTCCACAGCTGTAAAAGTTCTTCAACTAATGGCCTTAGGTACACATCAATGTCGTTGCCGGGTTGCTTAGGGCCTTGGATGAGAACTGGCATCATAATGAACTTCCGCTTCATGCACATCCAAGGAGGAAGGTTATACATACATAGAGTCATGGGCCAGGTGCTTTGATTGCTGCTCTGCTCCCCGAAAGGATTAATGCCATCCGCGCTTAAAGCAAACCATACGTTCCTTGGGTCCTTTGCAAACTCATCCCAGTACTTTCTCTCAATTTTTCTCCACTGCGACCCATCAGCGGGTGCTCTCAACTTCCCGTCTTTCTTACGGTCCTCACTGTGCCATCGCATCAACTTGGCATGCTCTCCGTTTCTGAACAGACGTTTCAACCGTGGTATTATAGGAGCATACCACATCACCTTCGCACGAACCCTCTTCCTGGGAGGCTCGCCGTCAACATCACCAGGGTCATCTCGTCTGATCTTATACTGCAATGCACCGCATACCGGGCATGCGTTCAGATCCTTGTAGGCACTGCGGTAGAGGATGCAGTCATTAGGGCATGCATGTATCTTCTCCACCTCCAATCCTAGAGGGCATACGACCTTCTTTGCTGCGTATGTACTGTCAGGCAATTCGTTATCCTTTGGAAGCTTCTTCTTCATTATTTTCAGTAGCTTCTCAAATCCTTTATCAGGCACAACATTCTCTGCCTTCCACTGCAGCAATTCGAGTACGGTACCGAGCTTTGTGTTGCCATCTTTGCAATTGGGGTACAACCCCTTTTTGTGATCCTCTAACATGCGATCGAACTTCAGCTTCTCCTTTTGACTTTCGCATTGTGTCCTTGCATCGACAATGACCCGGCGGAGATCATCATCATCGAGCACATCGTCTGGTTCCTCTTGATCTTCAGCAGCTTCGCCCGTTGCAGCACCATCGTGCACATCGTCTGGTGCATCTTGATGTTCAGTAGCATCACCGTATTCAGGGGGCACATAGTTGTCATCGTACTCTTCTTCCTCGCCGTCTTCCATCATAACCCCTATTTCTCCGTGCCTCGTCCAAACATTATAGTGTGGCATGAAACCGTTGTAAAGCAGGTGGGTATGAAGGATTTTCCGGTCAGAGTAAGACTTCGTATTCCCACATATAGGGCATGGAGAACACATAAAACCATTCTGCTTGTTTGCCTCAGCCACTTCGAGAAAATCATGCACGCCCTTAATGTACTCGGAGGTGTGTCTGTCACCGTACATCCATTGCCGGTTCATCTGCGTGCATTATATATAATTAAGTGTGTCAAAAATCATTACAGAACATCATGAATAGATAATTAAGTGACCAAATTAATAGAAGTTCATCATCACATAAAAACCAAAGTACATACATAGTTCTCATCTAACAACATAAAGCTCTGCAGAGCATCTAAATTAATTAAACCATACATTGAAACTATGTAAAACATTTCAATGCGAAAACAAATGCGATCATAATCGCAACCAAGGTAACAACTGATCCAACGGCATAATGATACCAAGCCTCGGTATGAATGGCATATTTTCTAATCTTTCTCATCTTCAAGCGCATTGCATCCATCTTGATCTTGTGATCATCGACGACATCCGCAACATGCAAGTCCAATATCATCTTCTCCTCCTCAAGTTTTTTTATTTTTTCCTTCAAGAAATTGTTTTCTTCTTCAACTAAATTTAACCTCTCGACAATAGGGTCGGTTGGAATTTTCGGTTCAACAACCTCCTAGATAAATAAAATCTATGCCACATTGGTCGGCATAATTTTCATAAACAATAAATGAACCAATAGTTATGAAAAGATAATATATACCACATCCGAATCATAGACAGGACGAGGGCCGACGGGGGCGGATACCAAAACCATCGCACTATATAAGATGCAATAATAAAAGTAAGAAAATAATACAAGAATATTTTTCCTTTCAGAAAGAAGATAAGAACAAGAGGCTCACCACGGTGGTGCTGGCGATGAGATCGGCGCGGGTGATCGACGGCGGTGAAGATGAGGACGGGGCGTGATGGACTGCTAAACCTAGACAAATATTGAGGAAAATAGAGGTTGGAGGTCGAGCTTGGAGAGGAGAAAGCTTAAGTAGTGTGGCTCGGGCATTTCATCAAACACCTCATGTGCTATGGAGGTGAGCTAGAGCACCACAAAGCCCCCCCTCGCCGGCAAGAGAAAAATAGAGCACTGGAGTGCTCTGCTCGCGAGCGAGGGGGTATATATAGGCAGCACTATTGGTCCCGGTTCGTGGTATGAACAGGGACTAACGGGTAGCCATTGGTCCCGGTTCATGCCACCAACCGGGACCAATAGTGGTGGGCCAGGAGCCAGGCCCATTGGTCCCGGTTCGTCCCACCAACCGGGACCAAAAGGTCCGGACGAACCGGGACCAATGGCCCACGTGGCCCGGCCGGCCCCCTGGGCTCACGAACCGGGGCAAATAGCTCCATTGGTCCCGGTTCTGGATTGAACCGGGACTAATGGGCTGAACTGGCCTGGGCCATTGCCCCCTTTTCTACTAATGGGCTGATCAACGGGAAGCCAGAAAAGCCCCAGATTGTTGCCATAAATTGATTGATCTGCAAATGTCTGCATCTGACTTCCAGTGAGTATGACACCCAAGATTGTTGGAGAGATTTAACATGCCGAGTAACTTCAATTTTGAAATGGTGGTAGGGATACACCTGGCTGAAAGTTCATTCCATGAGAGGTCAAGGGACTCCAAGAGCTCCAAACTGCCAACGCTTTCTGGAATGCTGCCTGACAGATCATTTCTAGACAGGTTCAATAATCGGAGGCCTTGAAGGTATCTTAGCTCCTCGGGATGTTCCCGGTAAGTAGATTGCTTTATATCGATTGTTTCCTGGAAAGTTTGTTCCGATGACTCTGGAAAGTTTGCTCCTATTGGTTGTTATTTAGTCTGATAGCACGGTTGCCTCAGCTATGTTTACTGCTGCCGAGAAGTCAATCAGGTAGCTGGTAGTCTGCCTAAACATTCTTTTAAAATGCACTTGTCTGAATTTTCGGATTCCAATATCCCTGATTTTATTCTTTCCTATATTGTAAATGATATGACTGCCATTTGAGGAATAAAGTTGATTATGTAAAAAATAGTTTGTTCCGATTACAAATGGGCTCAGGATATAGCCAATGACCTTTTTATAGAGGCAAAGGTTGTGGTTCACAAATATGCATCTGATAATGTGTGTAGCTTGTGCCCTCCTCCTGTTAGTGTTCTAAAAGTGAACGTGAATGATGCCTTCGACCAAAACACTTTTTGCGGAGCCACAGGAATGGTAACTAGATTTGCTAGGGGCAGTTTTATTGCAGCAAGGGCTAAGAAGAACATATGGGGACTTTGCTTGGCGATGAGGACTTTACCCAAAAAGGCTTCCGCCCTGCTTTATATAAAGCAACGTCCGACAAAAACCCGGTACAATTGCACACCCACATACACATACACCCAAGGCAGGATACATAGGCGCTGAGCGCGTCAACATGACCCCAAGCACTACAAGAGCAACCGGGGACTCCAACAGTGAGCACACCACCGCGAAGAAATGAAGCCACACACGACGAACCGTGAGCTCCAAGACGGTGCCTTTAGGAAGGTTACGACATCGAAGCGCCGCCACCGCCTGATCCAAGGATCAGAGTTTCCCCAGGAGCCACACAACGGGCAATGAGAGCCGCGACGATGCCTTCAAGAAGGGAACGAGCAACGCCGCCGCCGGTCTGTCCGAAGATAGAGCAGGTTTTCACCCTGGCAAACACTCATCCCCACCGAACGCCACACCCCGGCTACCACAGCGCCCACACGGCCATGGCCGCCGGCCAGCACCGAGCGACGGGCTCTACCCAAGAGCACCACGCTACCACCATCATGGCCGCCGCCCTAGCATCCAATACCTCGACAACACCTCACTCGATACCCGCCGCTACCCCAACCAAAAAGATGAGTGGACCCCGTGGCAAACTAGCCTCCATCGACTTGTCCTGCCGCATCGGGTGCGAGACGGGCACGGCCCTGCTGCCAGGCGCGAGACGGGCTCGGTCCTGCTGTCGGGCACGAGGCGGGCACTGTCCTACTGCCGACCGCGAGACGAGCTCGGCCCTGCTGGCCTAGCGCGAGACTAACGTGAAGCAAATATGCCCTAGAGGCAATAATAAAGTTGTTATTTTATATTTCCTTATATCATGATAAATGTTTATTATTCCTGCTAGAATTGTATTAACCGGAAACTTGATACATGTGTGGATACATAGGCAAAACACCGTGTCTCTAGTAAGCCTCTACTAGAGTAGCTCGTTGATCAAAGATGGTTAAGTTTCCTGACCATAGACATGTGTTGTCATTTGATAAACGGGATCACATCATTAGGAGAATGATGCGATGGACAAGACCCATCCGTTAGCTTAGCATATTGATCGTTCAGTTTTATTGCTATTGCTTTCTTCATGTCAAATACATATTCCTCCGATTATGAGATTATGCAACTCTCGGATACCGAAGGAATACCTTGTGTGCTATCAAACGTCACAACGTAACTGGGTGATTCTAAAGATGCTCTACAGGTATTCCCGGAGGTGTTTGTTGGTTGGCATATATCGAGATTAGGATTTGTCACTCTGAGTATTGGAGATGTATCTCTGGGCCCTCTCGGTATGCACATCATAAGAAGCCTTGCAAGCAAAATGACTAATGAGTTAGTTGCAGGATGATGCATTACGGAACAAGTAAAGAGACTTGCCGGTAACGAGATTGAACTAGGTATGAGATATCGACGATCGAATCTCGGGCAAGTAACATACTGACAGACAAAGGGAACTACGTATGTTGTCATAAAGGTTCAACCGATAAAGATCTTCACAGAATATGTAGGAATCAATATGGGCATCCAGGTCCCGCTATTGGTTATTGACCGGAGAGGCGTCTCGGTAATGACTACATGATTCCCGAACCCGCAGGGTCGCACGCTTAACGTTCGTTGACGCTAGAGTAGTATTGGGATATTTGATGAGTGGTAACAAAATGTTGTTCGGAGTCCCGGATGAGATCTTGGACGTCATGAGGAGTCTTGGAATGGTCGAGAGGTAAAGATTTATATATAGAAAGTCATACTTTGGGTTCTGAAAAAAGGTGCAGTTTTTTCGGTATTGTACTGGGAAGCTTCTAGAAGGTTTTGGAGGATTCCAGAGGGGTCTGGAAGTCCACAAGTGGGTTCACCACGACCCAAGGGTTAGCATTGGCTGCGGGGAGGTTATATAGCCTTATTAGGCTAGGCGCACCAAGTCCTCAAAAGCCCATGTGGCTAGGGAAAGGAAAAAAAAAGGAAGGAGTCCTAGTCTCTACTCCTAATGGAGCAGTTGGTAGTCTCCGCCGGTCAATTTTCGTCCCACCACTTTTGTCCGGTTTTTTTCGTAGGTTAACCTTTGTAGATTTTTTTCATCTCGCCGATTCCTTTCGTTACTCCACCCGCCCTGTCGATAGCCCAACCAATTTTTCCTGTTGAAGCCCCGCCCCGTACGAAAAAAACCGGTGGAGAAAACTACCCAACGCACGCCCTGCCCCTCCTCCCTCCCGCAATCCCTAGCCTCGCATCTCCGCGGTCATATTCCCCACCTCTCTCTGCCCCGATCGATGGTGCCTCAGTGTGGCGGTGGCGTCAAGCGTCGGCAGCTTCACCTGGATCTCCTCGAGCCAGGGCCCTCCGCGCGCCAGCACCTTCCCCATCGTGCGTGATCTGTCTGCTCCGACACACGGTGAGCGCACTGCCGCCGCCTTGTCGCCGATGTCCTGATCCATCGGCGACAACGGCGGCTCCTTCTGGCCGGATCAAGCCGCGGAGACCCGTGGGATCCCCTCCTTCGGCAGTACCTCCTCATCTGGTGAGATCCCCTTCCCATGTCTGATGCCTCAAACCGTTCGGCAAGCACCAGCAAGTTTCTTTTACTGAGTAATTAATGTATTGAATGCAAGATTGCATTCTTGCACGGACAGAGAGTGGAACACCACCTTCAGTTTCTCATCTGATCCCACTTATGGACTCCATGAATGAAGATAACAATCCATTGGTCAATTACATTGCCTCTTTAGATGGTTTTTAGTGGGCATCAGACATGGTTTAGATGGCTTTTGTTGTGAAAGAAAACTTATCTTTCTAAAGACTGTACTCTGAAACTTACATCTCATACTTGATTTTTCTTGAATAATTTTTTTAGGCCTGATGTGTATCCAACGACATGGGAGATTAAAGATTTGCATGAGACTGACGATTGTGATTTTGGCCCTGTACTGAATAATTTTGGCAGCGACTGGGTGATGATGATTACAAGCCAGGTAACCAAATGAGTCCTTCGGCAGCTGGCTAGCTAGCTGTTCTTATCTTACCATTATATGTCTTCCTCAGTATTGATTTGTGAATTATTTCTTTTTTAGAACTATGCAGGAGGACTGCATGTGATGAGTCAAGGCACAAGAACTACGACCATTTTAGCTCCAGCAGTAAGTACACAACCAATAAACAATGCATTTTCACAACCCAGACTTCTTCATTCTGGCTGATAGGCTCGCTGGCACAGCCACATAATCTCATGCATTCAAATTGCTAGCTACACGAAATACGCCCAGATCTACGAGTAGGAATCCAAGGTAACACTTATTGCTTACAAGTATTTACTTCATTTTTCTTCATGTAAAAAGAGAATGCAAGCTGAAATATAAAGTCTGCAGATTCCTCATGTATGTTCAATTTCCAGAATAGGAAGAACCATACCAACAGCATACATACATATTACAGTTCTGCGTTTCAAATTTGAAGACCAAGGCAAAGCCCGATCGATGCAATTGGAGGTGAATGTCTGTTTTCTTGCTTGTATTTAATCTTAGAAAACAGAATCTCATCAAGTGAAAATCCGCAGGCATTGCAGTCCAATTGTTCTAGGGATTGGAACCAGACGTATGACTGAATACTGCTTGGAACATGTGATTCTGCAAAGTTGAGGAAGTATGGACTCAGATCCTTTAAGGGTTTGTTCCCATACTGTGGGGCAGCAGGATCTGAGTCCCACTATGAGGGATCAGCCTTCAGAGATCAGCTACCGGCGTCATACTGCCCCCACAAGGTAAACCCACCATTTATCTGGGGCCCCAAATTGCAGTGTTTGTCCCTCTTCATTTGTTATTAGTCTATGCGATTTCATTCTTTAGCATCTGATGTGGCAGACCGTTTGTCGTTGTCAAAACCGGCGGATCTCGGGTAGGGGGTCCCGAACTATGCGTCTAGGCGGATGGTAATAGGAGACAAGGGACACGATGTTTTACCCAGGTTCGGGCCCTCTTGATAGAGGTAAAACCCTACGTCCTGCTTGATTAATATTGATGATGTGTGTTACAAGAGTGGATCTACCACGAGATCAAGGAGGCTAAAACCTAGAAGCTAGCCTATGGTATGATTGTTGTTCGTCCTATGGACTAAAGCCATCCGGTTTATATAGACACCGGAGAGGGCTAGGGTTACACAAAGTCGGTTACAAAGGTAGGAGATCTGCATATCCGTATCGCCAAGCTTGCCTTCCACGCCAAGGAAAGTCCCATCCGGACACGGGACGAAGTCTTCAATCTTGTATCTTCATAGTCTTGGAGTCCGGCCGATGATGATAGTTCGGCTATCCGGACACCCCCTAATCCGGAACTCCCTCAGTAGCCCCCGAACCGGGCTTCAGCGACGACGAGTCCGGCGCGTATATTGTTTTCGGCGTTGTAAGGCGGGTTCTCCTTCAAACTTCATGTTCCTGTCGAATAGTGTCCGGCTTCCTTATAAATGTTGTGCTCCTTGGCTTCTACGCCCAATAATGGCCTTCTTCCACGTGTCGCATGAATGCGAAAGGCTGGGGTATTTTTACATTTTACCCCCTAGCCGTGCGAACGAGCCGCCTATAAGAGAGGCGAGGATCTAGATCCAGCTCACACCATCCTCCATCCGCAAGTTCTCATCGAAGCGCCTCTGACAAAAATCCATTCCATCATGGATAGTCGACGCGGCTCCTCCTCTCGCGCTCCCAGCCCTAAGCCAGTAGATTGGGGGAGATGCTCAGTTCCACACAGCGAGCTAGTGGCGCTCCAAACCGAGGGATATCTTCCCCCAGCTTTCATGGTTCCGGTTCGAGCCGGACTGGCCACCTACAAGGGTGGAAAGCAGGCGGAGAGCGTTCCCAACCCTTCCAAAGGAGAGCGGGTATGCTTTGTCCCTTATCTAATAAGGGGACTCGGATTTCCCATACATCCGTTTCTCCGGGGCTCCTAGAGTTCTACGGACTCCAGCTTCACCACCTCACGCCCGCCTCCATTTTGCACATCGCGGGCTTCGTAGCTCTTTGCGAACTGTTCTTGGGCATCGAGCCCCATTTTGCACTGTGGAAGAGATTGTTTTGCCTCGTACCCCGTTCTCATGAGGGGTCGATATATCAAGTGGGCGGAGCCGAAATATGGCGCATTGCCGGGACCAGATATCTATCCGGCACCCCGAAGAAGGTGTCCGAAGACTGGCCTTCGGAATGGTTCTACATGGAGGACGCCCCTCTGCCGGGTCCAGTTCGGATCGGCCTCCCGGAGTTCAGCAATGCTCCCTTGAAGAAACGCCTGAGTTGGCGCCCGCGGAGCCTTCAACGGGAAGATGATAGGAGCGTCCATTATCTGATGGGCCGGATTAGGTTACTGGCCCACTCCGGATTGACCATGATTGGAGTCATGGCCACGTGCATTATGCGAGGGGTGCAACCACTCCAATATAGGGGCCACCCTATGTGGGATTTCAACGGGGAAGACGACACCACCCATCATGGCCGCAGAGGGCCGAGCTCGGCATCTGATCTGGCAAAGATCCTGTCCAGCTTGTACAAGGGGGAGGAGGAGGACTTTCTCCGCACAAATCCATTAAATGGATTCTCCATGAATAACCCTCGGAGCTGGGTAAGCGGACGTTTATCTACCCGAGCTATACTTCCAAAGTCAAGTATTTTACTTTGTGATTTTGACGCAGGAGCTGCGCCGGGACGTGGAGGGCATACGAAGCCTAACTCCACAGCCCGAGGATCCGGAACGATCCCTTGATCCGACCTCCGAAGAGGATCCGGACATAAAGGTGGAGCTGATTGACGGGGTGTTCCACCAACTTAGCATGGACAATGCTCTAGTCGCCATTACGGCTGACTACCCCGGTTTGTTTCCGGCCTCCCAGGTGATTATGACCGAGGTCTTGATATCATCATTTGATCCATGCTCAATTCCGGCCATCTTATACTGATGGTGCATCGCAGGAGGCGCCCTTAAGGCGGGAAGCCGAACCCGCGGCGGCTGACCAACAAGGGTCAGTTTGGCCCAGCAGGCGAAAGAGGAGTGCGACGCGAACCGAAACGTCGCCGCAACGGTACGGAGCATCGCTGTTTTTAAGGGAAGGATCCCTAGGAGGTATATTAATGCTCATATCCTTTCCAGAAAGAGCGCTCGCCGGACAGTGTCCGAAGAGGTTGCCAATCAAGCCTCCGCCAGCCATGCTCCAACGCATGGTCCGGAAGGTGAGGCGAACACAAGGCATGAGCCGGACGCTCCTCCGACGGAGGATGCCGACAGGCTGTCCGCCACCCGATCTAAGGTGGAGAGCGCCATGAATCACAGGCGTCGCCGGACAGTTCTTCGTGACGCGTGTTTCTCCCCGGAGGCGTTAAATGCCTTTGATGCGGGAAACGCGCACCTCCGTGCCGCTCAAGATGGTTTAACTAGAGCCAGGGAGCAGTATGTGAAAGACATACGGGTAAGTAATTTTAATAGTTATATATGCCAGTAGCCCCCGAGACTTAAAATAGTTAAAATAACTGATTTAAGGATCAATTATCATGCAGGATCTTACGGAGAAGAACACCCATCTGTCCCAGGAGCTCCAAGAGTGCAAGGCCCAACTTGAGGCCGCACTGGCCGCCACAGGGGGAGCCACAGAGACCCTCGCTGGTAAGACGTACTTCGAAGAGATAAGTAATTAACAAAGTGCGGCGTGTGCGTGAATCTGACAATAATATTGCAGAGGGCGCCGGATTAGATCCGGACAAGCAACAGCTACTGCATCAGCTAAAGGCCGGCGAGAGGGTGCTTATGAAGGTGCAGCAGGAGAGAAACAAGCTCCAAGATGCCCACACCCAGCTAGGAGAAGAGCTGAAAGGTGTTCGGGCCCAGCTGTCTGGCTCCGTGAAGGAGAATCAGCGGCTTCGTCGCGGCATTTATAGTAAGTGCTTGAGCAAATTCCTTTGAAAAGAAGAATCCGGCGAGGAAGTCGATTGACAGAAATGTGTCTTTAGGTGTGCTCACAGGTCGCCCTGCGGAGGAAATGCCTGGTTCAACGGGTGACCAACTTCCCGAGCTGGTGCAACTGCTCGAACGTGTTCGGCGGGCGATGAGTGGCGTCGTTCAGGCCTTATGGCCTTCCGTCTCCCTACCCGAGGGCCTTGGAGGGCTTGCTGAGAAGCTTCAGGGAGCACGGCGACGCCTCCGTTTGTGGAAGATATCGGCCTGCCGTCAAGGTGCCAGGGAGGCCTGGGCCATGGTGAAGACGCGGTACCCGAAGGCTGACCCAAACCACATGGCCGAGGTCGGACCTGCGGGGCCTGATGGGAAGGAGATCCCTGTGAGCTTGATGTACGGCCAAGTAGAAGCTGGCCGCGAAATATTCCCAACAGGACTGTAAATTAGACAGCCTGTTAGATGGGATTGAAGAGGAGTACAATCAGTCAGTTTGACGATGTAGATTATTTTTCCTTTTAAAAAAATGACATGTAGAATGCCTTCTAGCCGGATTGTAGATCGTTTGTCTTTGCGGACCGTTTCGCTTCAACCTCGGGACCCAACAGTCCGGAGTGTGTCCGAATACCCTTACGGTTATAAAAGAACCGGGGCATGCATGGAGACAAGGCGTCGGGGTCATAATTGCTTTATCAGACAAGTGCCCAACTAGCTATGTTATATTACATGGTTAGTAAGAAACATCTTCCAGGGAGAATAGTTCCGTTAAGGGTTCCTTTCCCTGGGAGGCATGCCCTAAAGTGCAATGCCGGACTGCGAAAATAGCAGAAAAAGCATCTGGGGGCAGATAAATAAGTAAGTAATAAATCATCTTTCAAGTCACCGACCGAATATTCTCTTAAGAACGCTAGCTTTCGGCTTCACCCAGTCTGAGGTACACATCCGGCTGACCCGGCAGTAACAATCGCAGAGGTGCTCCCTTTACCTCCTAGCCGAACAATCGGGAACGTAGGGGTAAGCACAGGAGCCAGGCAACCCAGCTTGGCCAAAACTTAAGTCATATCGATGCATATAATGGTGAATAAAAGGTACATGCGGAAGTATGACACATGTATTGGGCATGAAGCCCGTATGAATAAGCTTCTGTTAAAGAAGCCCCCAGGTATAATGAGTGCTAGGAGCACATCAAGTGTGTGCGAACAAAGCGCAAATCAGCCTATAAAAGGTATTGAAAAAAAAGTGGGAAGAAGGAGGGGGACAAGAGACAGTAAAAAATATAAAAAGGTGGACGGGGGAGTGAGACGAACTCTGAGTCCGGCGTTAGGCGTAGAATCTTCGGAGACGGGCTGCGTTCCATGGGTTCGGCTCGAGTCGGTTGTCAGATGCGTTACGTAGACGGTATGCTCCGCCGGTCAGGACTTGGTCGATGATGAAGGGACCTTCCCACTTGGGCTTAAGTTTGTCCTTTTTCTTGTCCGGCAGGCGTAGAACAAGTTCGCCAACATTGTAAGTTTTGGCCCGTACTTCTCTGCTTTGATATCTTCGAGCCTGCTGCTGATAAAATGCGGAACGAGCCTTTGCCACGTCCCGCTCCTCCTCTAAGGCGTCCAAACTGTCCTGCCGATCCAACTCGGCTTCTCTTTCTTCGTACATGCGCACACGAGGTGAGTCATGAATTATATCGCAGGGCAAAACTGCCTCTGCGCCGTATACCATAAAAAATGGTGTGAATCCAGTAGTTCGGTTTGGCGTGGTCCGCAGCCCCCAGAGTACGGAGTCGAGCTCCTCTACCCAGTGCGTGTTAGATTCCTTGAGGGACCGCACTAGTCTGGGTTTGATGCCGCTCATGATTAGACCATTTGCTCGTTCGACTTGACCGTTAGTTTGGGGGTGATAGACTGAAGCGTAATCGAGCTTGATGCCCATGTTTTTGCACCAGAGTTTAACCTCGTCGGCCATGAAATTCGTGCCGTTATCAGTGATGATGCTGTGGGGGACGCCAAAACGGTGTACTACCCCGGATATGAAGTCTATCACAGGTCCGGATTCTGCCGTTTTAACCGGCTTGGCCTCAATCCATTTGGTGAATTTGTCCACCATGACCAATAAGTATTTGTGCTTGTGGGTTCCCCCTTTAAGGGGTCCAACCATGTCAAGCCCCCAGACCGCGAACGGCCAGGTGATGGGTATAGTTTTGAGGGCGGTGGGTGGCATGTGGCTCTGATTAGCAAAGAGCTGGCAACCGACGCATCGTTGGACTAAGTCCTGAGCATCTGCCCGGGCTGTCGGCCAATAAAATCTTGTACGGAAGGCCTTGCCTACAAGGGCCCGGGCTGCAGCGTGGTGCCCGCCGAGTCCGGCGTGAATTTCAGCCAGGAGATTTCGCCCTTCCTCTTCGGAGATACACCTTTGAAGGACTCCGGTTGTGCTTTTCTTATAAAGTTCTCCCTCATGGACCTTGTA
This sequence comes from Triticum aestivum, assembly GCF_018294505.1. Taxonomy (NCBI): domain Eukaryota; kingdom Viridiplantae; phylum Streptophyta; class Magnoliopsida; order Poales; family Poaceae; genus Triticum; species Triticum aestivum. Next base: position 25,393,821 of record NC_057807.1, on the reverse strand, counting down.
GGCTTTAGATCGCCGAACTATGCAGCGGGCCTCATTTTGGTCTTCGGGAAGTTCCTGCCGGATTAAGTAGGCTAGGAATGGTTCTGTCCACGGGGCAATTACTGCCATTATTTCATGGGCTGAAGGTGTTATTTCATTGGCTGAGCCGCCGATTGTGTCAGAATGGTCTGAGTTAGGTGATGCAGCTGGCTTCGGATTGTTATTTCCGGACTCCTCTTCCCATAATACGGATGGCTTAAAGAGCCGTTCCAGGAAGATGTTCGGAGGGACGGCGTCTCGTTTCGCGCCGATGCGTGCTAACACGTCTGCTGCCTGGTTATTATCCCGGGCTACATGGTGGAATTCGAGTCCTTCGAACCGAGCTGACATTTTTAGGACGGCGTTGCGGTAAGCTGCCATTTTTGGATCTTTGGCGTCAAAGTCTCCATTTACTTGGGATATTGCGAGGTTTGAATCCCCGCGCACCTCTAGGCGTTGAATGCCCATGGAGATTGCCATCCGGAGGCCATGTAGAAGGGCCTCGTATTCGGCTGTGTTGTTGGAGTCCATGTACATTATTTGAAGTACGTATTGGATTGTGTCTCCAGTTGGGGACGTCAAGACGACGCCAGCCCCCAGGCCAGCCAACATTTTGGATCCGTCGAAATGCATGATCCAGTTGGAGTATGCGCCGTACTCTTTAGGGAGTTCGGCTTCGGTCCAGTCGGCGACGAAGTCAGCCAGAACCTGCGACTTTATAGCTCGCCGTGGTTTGTAGGTTATGTCAAATGATAAGAGCTCAGTAGCCCATTTTGCAATCCTGCCCATTGCGTCGCGATTGTTTATAATATCGTTGAGAGGTACTTCGGAGGCCACCGTTATGGAATACTCTTGAAAGTAGTGTCGCAGTTTCCAGGATGCCATGAACACCGCATATGCTATCTTTTGATAATGTGGGTATCGGGACTTGCATGGAGTTAGAACAGTGGATATGTAGTACATTGGTTTTTGAAGAGGGAATCTGTGCCCTTCTGTCTCTCGCTCGACAACGAGTACCGCGCTGACAACTTGATGTGCTGCTGCGATATATAATAACATAGGTTCGCCCAGGTTGGGCGCGGCCAGGACCGGATTTGTTGCCAGTATGGCCTTTATTTCTTCGAGTCCGGCTGTGGCAGCATCCGTCCATTCGAAATGTTCGGTGCGCCGGAGGAGGCGGTAGAGGGGCAGAGCCTTTTCTCCCAAACGAGAGATGAAGCGACTTAAGGCCGCTACACATCCGGTTAGTTTTTGTATTTGCTTGAGGTCTTTTGGAATATCCAATTGTGACAGAGCTCGGATCTTGGCCGGGTTTGCTTCAATTCCTCTACCGGATACAATGAAGCCCAAGAGCTTTCTGGCTGGTACTCCGAAGACGTATTTTTCCGGATTGAGCTTAATGTCATATGCTCGGAGGTTGTCGAATGTCACCCTCAAGTCTTCTACTAGAGTTTCGACGTGTTTGGTCTTGACGACCACATCGTCTATGTATGCCTCTACTGTTTTGCCTATCTGGGTAGCCAGACATGTTTGAATCATGCGCTGATATGTTACGCCGGCGTTTTTGAGTCTGAAGGGCATTGTGTTGAAGCAGAATGGCCCATATGGAGTAATGAATGCCGTTGCGGTCTGGTCTTTCTCCGCCATCTTGATTTGATGGTATCCGGAGTATGCGTCGAGGAAGCACAATGAATCGTGCCCTGCAGTAGCATCGATGATTTGGTCGATGCGAGGGAGAGGGAAAAGGTCCTTTGGAAGCCTTGTTAAGGTCTTTAAAATCGACGCAGAGGTGCCAGGATTTGTCCTTTTTTGGTACCATTACTAGATTGGCTAGCCAGTCCGGATGTTTTATATCTCTGATGAATCCGGCTTCTAAGAGTTTGGCTAGCTCCTCTCCCATTGCCTGTCTTTTGGGTTCGGAAAATCGCCGAAGAGCTTGTTTGACTGGCTTGAATCCTTTTAGGATATTTAGGCTGTGCTCCGCCAGCCTGCATGGGATTCCTGGCATGTCTGAAGGGTGCCAGGCAAAAATGTCCCAATTTTCTCGAAGGAATTCTCGTAGTGCGGCTTCGACATCAGGGCTTAATTGTGCCCCAATGGAGGCCGTTTTTATGGGGTCCATTGGATGGACCTGAAATTTGACTATTTCGTCTGCTGGTTTAAAAGAGGTGGACTTGGACCTCTTATCGAGTATCACATCGTCCCTATCCACCGTGGAGCGCAGCGCAGTTAGTTCCTCTGCCGCTAGGGCTTCGGACAATGCCTCTAGGGCCAGTGCGGCTGTCTTATTTTCAGCGCGGAGTGCTGTATCTGGATCACTGCCAGAGTGATTATTCCATTGGGTCCGGGCATTTTGAGCTTCATGTACCCGTAATGGGATATAGCTTGGAAGATTGTGAATGCCTCTCGCCCTAACAAAGCGTGATATCCGCTGCCGAATGGGACCACTTGGAACGTGACCTCTTTGGACCTGTAATTGTCCGGTGAGCCGAACACTACATCTAGTGTGATTTTTCCTGTGCAGCGTACTTCTCGACTAGGGATTATTCCTCTGAAGGTTGTGCTGCTTCGCTCAATGCGGCTCCAGTCAATTTCCATTTTTTGAAGGGTTTCCTCATAGATGAGGTTTAATCCGCTGCCTCCATCCATGAGTACCTTAGTAAGACGGAAACCGTCCACTATCGGACTGAGGACCAATGCGGCTGGTGCTTTAGCTGTTCGGAATTTAGGTTCGTCGCTGGCATTGAAGGTGATAGCCGTGTCGCTCCATGGATTTGTTGTTGCTACTTGGTAGACTTCGGCGAGGCTGCGGATTGTTCGTTTCCGCATGTTATTTGATGCGAAAGTCTCGAAGACTGTTAATACCGTACTGGTACTGCTGGGTTGGTTGCCATGGGCTAAAAAGCCCACGCCACTTTTGGCCACCTGCCGTAGTATCCAACATGCTCGAAGGCTATGTGTTGGAGTGGCGCCCTCCGTACTGTGGATTTTGCAGGGTCCATTGAGCCATCCCTCCAGTATGGTTCCGTACCCTTTAGGGGGTTTTTGCTTTTTGGTTTTTAACCCAGGTGCTTGAGTATGACGCACCCTTTTATTTCGGACTGGGGTTGTATTCAGGGCCGGATTGTCCCAAAACATAGTTTCGGTTTTCCAGGCACTCTCCATCGCGCAGTATTTTTGTACAATGGTCGCTAGGTCGGCGAAGCGTGTAACTTCGCGACGACTGATGGCGTTTATGATTCCCTTGTCCGTGCAATTGTTGTAGAAGATTGAAATCGCGCTTTCTTCATGGCAGTCCGTTATCCTGTTCATAACCAGGAGGAATCTGGCCCAGTAATGATGTACTGTTTCCTCGGGCTCTTGCCGTATTTGAGATAGATCGCGTATGTTTGGGTGGGCGGGTGGAATTAAGTTCGGAACCCCGCCTGATCCGAGGCTCAAAGGCCAAGAAGCTTCCGGATTCAGAAGCTTAGTTTGCTGAGCGCTTTCCAACAAATCTGATCCGATGCCTGACTTTAGGTTCAGTATTTGACCAGAGTCCGTCCCTCCGCTGGAATCGGACATGGAGGGATCCGGAATCCGGACATAGTTGGGTTTTAACATAGAAGGAGAGTCGCCGCATTGTTCCTCTACCACGACAACGTGGTGGGTAACCTGGGGAGAGTTAATTTCTCTCAGATCGGTTTTAAGCTCAATCTGATCGTAGTCGGTAGTGACTCCCAGGGCGGCGATGCGATCCAAGATCTTGTTTACGGAGGAGAGCTCAATCGGATCTAGCTGCTCGGCGAACTCCGAACTGACGTGAAGATCACTTTTAATGACTTGAGAGGTCATTGTCGGGGAGGTGGCCAAACAGGCGGTCATGAGAAAACTGCCTAGCTGGATAGTCTGGCCGGCGGCCAAAGCTCCCTTGACGACGGTGCCGTCTTTAAAGATGGGAAAAGGCATCCTTCCTGATGGTGATGGCACAGAGGAACTCTCAATGAAAGCACCAATGTCGGTGTCAAAACTGGCGGATCTCGGGTAGGGGGTCCCGAACTGTGCGTCTAGGCGGATGGTAACAGGAGACAAGGGACACGATGTTTTACCCAGGTTCGGGCCCTCTTGATGGAGGTAAAACCCTACGTCCTGCTTGATTAATATTGATGATGTGTGTTACAAGAGTGGATCTACCACGAGATCAAGGAGGCTAAACCCTAGAAGCTAGCCTATGGTATGATTGTTGTTCGTCCTATGGACTAAAGCCATCCGGTTTATATAGACACCGGAGAGGGCTAGGGTTACACAAAGTCGGTTACAAAGGTAGGAGATCTGCATATCCGTATCGCCAAGCTTGCCTTCCACGCCAAGGAAAGTCCCATCCGGACACGGGACGAAGTCTTCAATCTTGTATCTTCATAGTCTTGGAGTCCGGCCGATGATGATAGTTCGGCTATCCGGACACCCCCTAATCCGGAACTCCCTCACCGTTTAATCAATTTTCGTGGATAGTCTAGCTCATGTGTTTGTGATCTAAGTGGTGCCACATGTTTCTTCATGAAGCCTCACAAGAAAGTTAGATTCTTCTCCATATCTTCAAATTGGCTGTTTATTGATGAGCTAGGTTGATTTGAGCCGTCTTCTGTAAGTGCTCAATTGCAACCTTAAAACTAGTCGCAAAATTGTTTTGGTCCATGTATGACTTAAATAACCTACAGTGTATTTAACTATTGATGTGTATAGGCAATTATTTACTTCTATATACGAATATCTTTGTTACATAAAAAAGTTACAGTGTACTAATTGGTAAGTAAATAAATTTAAAATAGTCAGTATGATTGTTCTTCTCTTCTCAAGTCTCAGATCTATTTAGACCTATTTTGTTTTTGTACTGACTCTTGAATTTTCTGCTTTCTATTTCCGAACCCTTTTGATATGTTCCTTACTCTTGATTTCAGCCTTTTAAGGTATGTCCTTCTTCAGGGATTGCAGAGAGCATGGACCACCGTATGGAAGAAGGAGATGCCATCCTTGACTGTCGTTGTCTTTGGTGTGTTTCTGCCATTTTTCTAATTCTTGCACTACAGAGACCTCAGTCTATCCATGTAGGTCATGCCTTCTAATCAGTCTTTTGACTCTTATGTACGTGTGTGCTCTTGCATTATTTAATAGATCTTGTTGTATACGATGATCCATTGTCAGTTATACAAAGGTTCTGATTTTAAAATTTTGTAATGTTCAGTTTAGATTTAATTTTATTCCACCTCTTTTTGAATGGACAACGTGTGTGCTGTTTAAACGATCACATGTGAAATTCGTAGGCATTGTGAGGGCATGGAGAAAGGATTTGATTTTTGATTCTTTTTTCAGGGTTCAGAGCTATTACCTGCTACACCTACACACACGGAAAACTTAAACTTAGCAGTCCAAAATTAAGTAGCAAACTTTATTGCCAGTCATCTGAAAATTCAGTGACATCTGCTGACACATGAGCTTCATTTTTTAGTAGAGTAAGTAGATGATGCAGATGATAGTTCTACCTCTCTGACAGAAACAAGAACTTTCTGACCAAGGGCATACCTATAGGACAGCAGGAAGTCCTAAGGCACGCATCACACATTCACAAAAGATATGGAGCTGATATTTTAGATTAGTCTGAAGCTTTGAACCTTACCAACGCCCATGATTTGACTCTTGGTGCTTGTGAGTTCTGAATGAAGTACAAGCAGCCAATCTATGAATGATTTCTCATAGTATGTTACATGCTCTGATGTGATTTATGGCAGTTGTGTTCATTGTTTAACCGATCTAGCAATCTATCTTCAGTTTGCTCGAATTGTTTCTTGTTTTGTGGTTACATCTTACATGCATGGTTTGTAGAAGTAAGGGTCCATCTAGCAATCTATTTTCAGTTAGCTAACTACTCCCTCCGTTCCGATTTACTCGTCGTGGTTTTAGTTCAATTTTGAACTAAAACCATGACGAGTAAATCGGAAAGGAGGGAGTAGAAGACAATGGTATTATTATTCTTAATTTCCTATATTAAAGAAGTATGTTGCCAGCAACCTACTCGGGTCCTTCCTATGCACATCTGGTGGTGGCTCCTCCTTCTGCTTCTTCATGTGCAGATCTATTGGTGGCTCCTCCTCCCCTCCATAGATCTTTATATTTTGCCATTGCTAAAGGTACATGCCTTCATCCTAGAAGAGCCTGATTTTTCTTTTGATTGCATACATCATTAACTTGCCAGTTTAATAGTCAAATAGGAAATCAAATTCTTCCTAAGATCATGAACGGATTTTCTATAGTTTGGTTGCAAACTTAATGAACCGGTTCCTCAACATTCCAGATTGTGATGATAAGGTTCACAGGAGATGCAAGTACGTCTTCTGTCTAGAAAGGATAAATTGGTGTCCGATTTGACCACAAGCATATGATCTTTGCTCCACAAGGTTGTACTTTGATAAGGCGTGATGCTCTTTTTTGTGTAAGTTGACGAACTCTGGTGAATGAATTGCAATTTGTTTGCTTTAATCATGACAATGTACATGAGTATTTGGCTAATTATTATTGCTTAATTTATGTTTCCATCAAAACAGCAAATTTACATACGTCTAATTGATATTTGAACTGATGGTATAAAATAGTTTTGATCTCAAAATATTGAGAAGACATGGATTCAACTAGGGAGGAGTAGAGGAAGACCATGCAAATGAGGGATATGTAAGATATGTGTCATAGCACCTTTCATAAGAAGTTTTTTTTTTGCGGAGATGTTCATAAGAAACTAATTCTGAAAGTGACTTTTCCAGCAAGAATCTAGCAAGGGTGACCTGACATGTGTCATCACAAATATACAATGACAAGTGATGTGTATTTGTTCTTCCATTGTTACTTTGGGTTTATTTTAACATATCTCCATAGTGATTTGCTACAAGTTAATGATTTTCATTGTTTGTTTGTTGTGCAAGTTTTGGCGGGCTGTGAGCTGGATGTGCTATTAGTCATGGTGCCGAGCTTGGATTGAGGAGACGGATAGAAGAAGGTGATTTTTTTTCGCACTGTGCAATGTACTCCATGACATGAATTGATGATTGTTTCTCCTCGACGCACGCTTGCTTCATCGGTGCCAGGTCAATGCGCTTGAGGAGGCGGCAGTAGCACACCTGTGGTCCAAATCTAGGTGAATTATTGTGGCTGATCTAGAGGCCTGATCTAGAGAACGGCAGGCCACAACGTTCGTGCAGCGGTGGCTGGACACACCATCTGGAGGCGAGCAACGGCTGCGCTGGCAGCCGCTTGGAAGGGAAGCGAAGGCCATGGAGGAGGAGGCTATGCATGGCGGAGGAGCAGGTCGTGCGCTGCCGTAGGGACAGGAGAGCTGGCGCCGGCTCCAAGTACGCCATCGTCCAAGTTGCGCTTGGGCTTCCCTCCAGCAGGTCCACACTGTATCTTAGGTCGTGATCGGGCTGACAGCGGTTTGGCCACTACACTCGACCATGTGCTCTGCAGACCTCGATGCCCATATTTTCCTAGACACCATGGCACGAGTACCGACCTCACAGGTTGAACTGATGGATGTTGGTATTTTGATCTTGCTATGTCAAATAGTACGATGTAATCTATGGAGCTGAAGCTATAGCTAGATCGGTGCATTCCAATTAATGAATTGGTGCCTTCTGTTTCAGTTTCAAACTTGGATGTGAGCATGTGCATCTATTACTTGCCTATTCACGCTGCATAGTGCCTGCACTCAAATTTTGGCTAGCCTTAATGGCTTATCTGAATTTTATAATCCTTACTTTCAATACATATCTCAAGAAAACAAGCTATGTTATGACTTCTGAGGTCAAGCGGAGGTGACTGGATAACTCTAGCAAGCTGTAAAAAACCATGTTTACGGAACTACAAGGTATGTTTTCCACCAAAATCACTTCATTATATCCAGATGCATAATTTTTTGAACAAATGCAGACTATATGACTGCTAAAAAGCAACTTGACAACCAATCTTCAAATAGTTATGAGGTACAAATATAGATGCAAACATGTCAAGTCTAATGTGGCATCAAATTCTTTAATTGTTAAATTATAGGTGCAAATATGTCAAGTCTAATGTGGCATCGAATTCTTATTAATGTTAAGTCTAATCTGCAGTTTGATATTACAAATATGTTATACTTTGATTTATTTGCTATCTTACTATCATATCAGTGTCAAGCACAAGCCGACGCCTCTATTTCCGGTGAGGCCAACCATCTAAAATACCTCCTCCATCTTAAATCCATTGATATACTTTTTTGTTACAGGCTTTTTATATATAGATATTAGAATTGGCACTATTTGGAAATATCACTTAACTGTTGGACCTTTTTTGCAGTATACATCTTGGCTGGCCTCAACATATAGTTTTTTCTCAAATTATGAGTTTTCTTCTTCTGTCTGTTCGTGCATGGTTTGCTTCTGGTGATCCGTAATGTCAGTGGTGTTGCTGCTTCTAACTTCTACTGATCCATAACAAGTGCATACTATTTCGTTTGGATAGATCTTTATATATTTAACATTTAGCAGAAAAGTTTAGTATGTGAACAGATGGTACTATTGCGGATTCTTTAACCTTTTCATGTCTGATGGCATGGACTTATCCATAGTAGGTACATGCAAAGGAACTTGACAAGAGAACAATACTCTTTTGAACAAGGCTAATTTGTTACCTTTAAATATCAGGTCCACACCACACACACACCGTAAAAGAGAGAGATTTATATGTATCTTTTGCAGGATTGACAACACATGATGAGAAGAATACATGGTTTACCTCAGAGCTGGGGACTACAGAGGATAGCGTCTTCGTGGATTCAGATAAGAATAATATTGTAAGAGGGCAAGGTATCATGTATACAATCAAGCATTGCAAAGGACTAGCTACTGCCTTGTTTATTTTATTTATGATTGCCCAAAAAATTCTTACTAGAATTTTGAGAAGTTTGGCCATCAGTTCTACTGCTTGGTCATTTTATATATCATGTTGCAGTCTTTCTTTTAATACAAGGTAATATTAATACCATCCATGTACTTTTGTGTTTGCGGTCCTGTACATGGTGACTAATTTTCATATACATTTTGTTTCATATTATCCATGAATATGTTTTTTAATGCATGTACCCTACAACTGGGTTATTTTATGTGTGTGAAGTTTTTTCCTTTTCACTTTATAATTATTGCAAGTATATTGAGAATGTGTTAGAAACTAAGGGCAATCCTAATTGGATATGTCCAGTTTGACATGGCATTTGCAATTGCAGTATCCGTAGAACTAAGAAAGGACCGTTCCAACTGGCAATGAGTATTGGAAAGTATAAATACTACATTACATATGGTTTCAGAATTATGATAACAAGCTCATTGCTCATATGGTTTCTGAAGTAGAAAACATCTATACCCTTTGATGTTTGAAGTGGAAATGTATCCATGAATGTTAGTTTTTGTTGTCAACGATTTTTTTGGAAAAGAATTAATAAAGCCATTTTTGTTGAAGAATAACTGGGGGGTAGCACCCCACCGGTTTGTAATATTACTCGCGGGATGATATATTTTCATCGAACTGATAAAAACAGCTAGATAAAGAGCTAAAACAAAAATATGGGGGACTGGTCAGCATGCTAGGTCAGAGCAAAGCGAAAACCCGTATAAATGAGTCCCAAGGAGCAAAGATCATTATGTAGAATAGAATATTTTTGCTCCATGAAACCTTTCCTGGGCTCCATAAATTGGGTTTTTGTGCTCATGCTTGTGCATATTCTATAATTTTGATTCGTTGTTCAGGCATTTGGAGTTCACAGTTATCTAAGTTTCTCTTATGTGTGTTTTTGAAGAATTTGGTACTTTAGAGTCTTCCTATTATATTATCTTTGAATCTACTTAGAATAGATTAGTAGTATGATATAGTGAAGTAATCTAATTCAATTTTCTTTTTCATTGCAACCACTTAATTTCAATCGGGTCAAAATAAAAAATCAAAGACAAAAATTTTCAGCCATAAGTAGAACACCAGAGCTAATTGATACACCATTTAGAAAATTGATACACTGTTGCAAGGAGAGTAGCGCACGCAGCGGTGGTTAAGGGCTTAGTGCCTGTTGACCTCATCTGTGGCCGCTGTTGGTCGGTGAAGGAGGCATGCATGAGGTGGTGCAAGGGCATGCTAGTGACGGAGTCGCGCATCATGAGACCAGGTGAGTAACGCTCGGGAACTGCCGGGCGCTCAGATTAACGCGGGATGGGGTTGGCGCGGTGACTCAAGGAGGAGGATGTAGTTATGGGGGAGGGAGTGACGACGGAGAGGCTTCGATGGCCCGACGAGACCCTACATCATAATCAAGGAGGACCCTACATCTAAAGGAAATAGAGCAGTCTATATCATTAGTCTATTACTGGATTTTTAGAAGAAGGAAAAAGGGAGAAATGGTTGTTTCTGCTACTCTACATTTTCTTTAAAATTGGTGTACATATATCAAGAGAACTTGGTTGCAAAAGTGATCAAACATAACATTCAACAAAAACACATTGGTGTTGTAATTAAATGCCTAAGATCTTATAATTTTGAATTAAATTGTTTGATTATACAATCAGTTCACATTATTTGGTGTAGCATGATGCTTAACATTTTAGAGTTCCATACTTTTTAGTAACGAAATAATGACGAACTCATATTAGTGGATCCATAAAAGTGTATAATATTAGTTTGACGAGGTTATATAGCAAGGCAATTCTTGTTTGACGAGAATAATGAAAAACCAAGCAGCAAAAGAAGATAAATTTGGAAAGAAGAGACAATTTTTCGCTCGAGGGTGGGGCTGTAAAGAATCCGTGGCACGAGTAAACAAAAGCATCTTGGTCGCCATATAGAAAAACATCTTGGTTGCCTCCTCTCTATCTCATCCCATCTTGTTGCCAGGCATGGAAGAGAGGAGGGAGAGCCGAGGAGCGTGGTGGCCTCTAGCTGTTGCCCGGGAAAAGGTAAAGGCCGCGGCATGACTACCCGTCACAATGCCGCTGCTGCTTGCGTGCTTGTTTCCCTCCTTACACCCCCACGTCCAACTCGATCTTCGGCTGCCGCAACGCCGTAGATGACCAAGTCTAGCACCCGCGCCCGCCGCCCTCTTGTGAATGGCCAACTGATGGCCGAAGGTGGGGAAGGCTTTGATAGTATGATAGTATGATGTGTGTTAGCTGATTGTCAAGAAAAAGATGTGAGTTAGTTGAGACGGCATTATTCTTGGTTATTTTAGCTCTGTGAGTAGCATCTTAAATTTTTTCGAAAGCCCGTGGCAACGCACGGGCGTTTTACTAGTAGGAATAGGATTGGACTTGGATTCCAAGTCCTCCTCCCCCTTGGCTGCGCCTTGGACTTTGGAGGGGCTATTGCCATGCCCCTCCACCTATATATAGAAGGGAGGGGGCACCCCAAGAGGACACACAAGTCCTTGGCGCCCCTCTCTCTCCCATTACTCCGTAGTTCCACCGCCTCGTCCCGGTGACGCTTAGCAAAGCGCTGTCGGTGCTCCACCACCACCATCACCACCACACCGTCGTGTTGGTTGTCATCCCATCTACTTATCCTCTCCTGCTTGCTGGATCAAGAAAGAGGAGACATCATCGATCCGCACGTGCGCTAAACTCGGAGGTGCTGTCCGTTCGGTACTAGCTCGGTTGGATCATGATCGGATAGTGAAGAGTACGACTACGTCAACCGCGTTATATAGGCTTTCACTTAGCGATCTACAAGGGTATGTAGATGCTCTCCCCCTCTCCTTGCTATGCATCTCCTACATAGATCTTGCGTGTGCGTAGAATTTTTTTCCACGCAACGTTCCCCAACAGTGGCATCTAGCCAGGTCTATGCGTAGATGATATGCACGAGTAGAACACAAAGAGTTGTGGGCGGTGATTGTCATACTGCTTAGCACCAATGTTTTATTTTGATTCGGCGGTATTGTTGGCTGAAGCGGCCCAGACCAACCTTACATGACCACGTTCATGAGATCGGTTCCACCGACAGACATGCAACTTGTTTTGCATAAAGGTGGCTAGCGGGTGTCTATTTCTCCTACTTTAGTTAAATCGAATTTGACTGCGGCCTGTCCTTGTTGAAGGTTAAAACAACAAACTTGATAAATCACCGTTGTGGTTTTGTGCCGTAGGTAAGAACGGTTCTTGCTAGAAGCCCGTAGCAGCCACGTAAAACTTGCAACAACAAAGTAGAGGACGTGAACTTGTTTTTGCAGGGCATGTTGTGATGTGATATGGTCAAGACATGATGTGATATATGTTGTTATATGAGATGACCATGTTTTGTAAAAGTTATTGGCAACTGGCAAGAGCCTTATGGTTGTCGCTTTATTGTATGAAATACAAATGCCATGTAATTGCTTTACTTTATCACTAAGCGGTAGCGATAGTTGTAGAAGCAATAGTTGGTGAGACGACCACGACGCAACGATGGAGATCAAGGTGTCGAGCCGGTGACGATGGAGATCATGATGATGCTTTGGAGATGGAGATCAAAAGCACAAGATGATGATGGCCATATCATGTCACATATTTTGATTGCATGTGATGTTTATCTTTTATACATCTTATTTTTCTTAGTACGACAGTAGCATTATAAGATGACCCCTTAGCTAGAATTTCAAGGTATAAGTGTTCTCCCTGAGTATGCACTGTTTCGACAGTTCTTCGTGCTGAGACACCACGTGATGATCGGGTGTGATAGGATCTACGTTCAAATACAACAGATGCAAGATAGTTTTGCACATGCGGAATACTCGGGTTAAACTTGACGAGCCTAGCATGTACAAACATAGCCTCGGAACACTGGAGACCGAAAGGTCGAACGTGAATCATATAGTAGATATGATCAACATAGAGATGTTCACCATTGATGACTACTCCATCTCACGTGATGATCGGACATGGTTTAGTTGATTTGGATCATGTATCATTTAGATGACTTGAGGGATGTGAAAGGATCGATATAGTTGACTAGGGGGGGGGGGAGTGAATAGGAAACTAACAATTTTTAGCTTTTCTTTACCAAATTAAACTTTGCATCAAAGTAGGTTGTCTAGATATGCAACTAGGTGAGCAACCTATATGATGAAACAACAATAAGCACACAAGCAAGCAAAGGATATAACACAATATAGCTTGCACAAGTAAAGGTGAGAGATATCCAAAAGTGGAACCGATGGAGACGAGGATGTGTTACCGAAGTTCCTTCCCTCTGAGGGGAAGTACGTCGGTGTGGAGGCACAATGATTCCCAAGAAGCCACTGGGCCACTGTATTCTCCTCACGCCCTCGCACAAGGTGAGATGCCGTGATTCCACTATTGGTGCCCTTGGAGGCGGCGACCGAACCTTTACAAACAAGGTTGGGGCAATCTCCACAACTTAATTGGAGGCTCCAAAGGACACCACGAAGCTTCACCACAATGGACTATGGCTCCGCAGTGACCTCAACCGTCTAGGGTGCTCAAACACCCAAGAGTAACAAGATTCGCAAGGGATTAGTGGGGGGAATCAAATTCCTCTTGGTGGAAGTGTAGATCGAGGCCCTCTCAACCAATCCCTAGAGAATCAACAAGTTTGATTGTCTAGGGGGAGAGATCGGGCGAAAATGGAGCTTAGAGCATCAATGGAGCTTGGGAAGGAAGAGGTGGGTCAACTTGGAGAAGAAGACCTCCATTTATAAGGGGGAAAACAATCCAACCGTTACCCCCCCATTCAGCCCCGCAAAGAGTGGTACTACCGTTGGGGGCAGCGGTACTACTACTGGGATCAGTGGTACTACCGCTCCCCCTGGCGGTACTGCCATGCAAATAGGGAATGCTAGAGGCATAGTAGGATCTGGACCCAGGGCGATACTAGTAGCGGTGGTAGGGGCGGTACTACCGCTTGCGAGCGGTACTACCGCCTCTACTACTACTGTGAGTGCGGAAAAACCCGACACGAGAGGCGACACCTTTGAGTTGAGGCGGTAGGTGCACAGAACAACATCGGTACTATGAGTGAGAGCCCCGAGGCGGTACTACCGCTGCGCAGCGGTACTACCACCTATGGCTCTTGAGCGGTACTACCGCTGGGGTCCGCGGTACTACCGCTGAGACCAGATTTCTCAGGAAGCAAGGAGGGATCCTCCATCGAAGTGGGAAGGCTCTGTGGGTGCAAAGGGGATGTGTACGTGTTGATTCCACCCTAGCCTTACCAATGCGGACCCCCTCTTGATAGTACGGTGACTCCTACGAAACAAGTCCACTAAAACTGAAACGAAAGAGCTACACCGTCTCCGCTTAAAACTCCTAGGGGAAGGAATCATCTCGTGCCAAAGGATGGATCTCTGAAATACTCAATGCACACGATTAGTCTGCAAAAGCATTGTCATCAATCATGAAAACTACATCGAGAGAGACATGCCTTAACAGTCTCCCCCTTTTTGGTGGATTGATGACAACCCGGTATTTGCACAAAGGTAGGACATGAAAGTAAAACAAAACCGAGAACTACAAAATATAGACGGGCTCCCCCTGAATGTGTGCATCTAATTAGAGGTGCCTTTGGAACGTAAGGCACCCACAATAGGATCACCACTCCCCCTATATTTTATAGTCCGACAGCATAAGCAACAAGTAAAAGGTACATATAGCTTGGATGAAGTAGGTTAGGTGTGAGCAAGATATTTAACAGGATAAGCATGCAACTCACATACTAGCAAAGTACTCGACAAACATAGATAACAAGGGGTAAGGTAGCACATGTCTCACACCATGTGAACGGGTACCAGGTCTCACAAGCACAACACATGTCTCACACCATGTGAACGGGTACCAGGTCTCACAAGCACAAACCAAACCAAAGCAAAAGACGAGAAAAGAGTTTGTGAGAAGGAAAGACAAGGCGAACAAGACACACAAACATAGGCTCACAACTCGACAACGACAAAACCCTAGACTCTCTCCCCCTTTGGCATCGAGACACCAAAAAGGCAAAGAGCACAGCTACGGCTCCAGGTGATAGCAAACTGAGGATCTCTAGCATCACATCCCAGCAGGATCGTCTGCACCGCCGTCATCGGTAGGAAACTGCTCGGTGTCTGAATCGGTCCACGGGCAGTGCTGATGAACCCACTCGTCCTCATCGGTGATCTTTCCCTCAGATCCGCTGGCAACTATTGCACCCAACTGATGCATGAGATCCTTGTGATGGCTCCTGGCCTTCTTCTGAGAAACATGAGCCATATACTGTCCATGAGACTCCATGTAGAAGAGTTTCTTCATCTTGCGCTTGATCTTCTTTGCCCATGAGGGCTCCACTCCAGAGGGCTCATAATCCACATCATCGTCAGCATCAGCCTCACCCTCTGTCTCCATGTCAGCAGCCCCAGATGGAATCCCAGACTTAGGAGCCGGGGTGCCCCAGTTCTCCTTCTTCCTCAGATGCTTGATCTCATGAGAGACTAACTCTCAAGTCTCCACACAACATTAGGATAAACGCGTGCCCAAGCCTTCTCAATTAGCAACATGATGAACAGACCATAGATAGGGCACTTGCACTCAGAGATGGCTGAGATTAGTTCAGACCACATGACATGAGAGATATCCAAGGATTCTCCAGTGTTTTCCTCCTTCTCACGCTGGCAGAAGAGAAGCATATCCACGATAAATGAGTGAACCATATCCAAGTTTCCAATGCGTGGGAAGAGAGTCTCTCGAAAGATGCGATGAAGGATGTCCAAAAAAGCAGGCAACTCATAGGTCTCCTTCGGGGTGAATCTTCAAAGTACAGTAGGGCCAGAGAGCTTGCTTGTGAGTAGAAGTTGCATTGCGGTGAGGGTGAAAGCCAACTGGGTTCTCAAGTCCTTGATCTTCAATTCCAAGTAACTCCATGAAGGCCTTCCATTTGACAGAAAGCAGCTTGCCATTTGTCATCCAAGTCAGAGTCCTTTCCTCATTAGTTCCAAGATGGACCATGGCATAAAACTGAGCCACCAAATCAACATCAAAGTCCTTGTTGAATTGCATGATCATGAGGATGTTTAGCTGAGAACACATCTGAAGAGCTTCACCAAAGTAAGCAGGATCCTTCTCCATAACATCAATGTCGATGGAGTGAACATCAACATAGAGATTCTTCTTTGATTTGATCATATCAAAGTGGATGGCAAACTGAAAGCGGTTCCAGAACGGGCAATTGACCAAAGTGGGTTCTTGATCTTCCGCATAGGGGTTGCGGCGACGCCTTTCCCAGAACTCCTTGGCATTCATCTCTGTCACAGTCTTACCCCTAGGCTTCGGCTTGTTTGCAATAGTCTTCTTGTGTTGAGAAGGATGTTGACCACTTGAGGATGCAGCCGCTGTCTCAGAGGTGCGATAACGCTTTGAAGTTGAACACCCGGGGTTGACACGGCGGACATGCTGCTCAGAAGGGCCATCACCTGGAACCAAACACATGGATAGAAGAAACAACATGAAAGAAAGAGCATAAGCCACCAAAAAAACATGGATTGAAATTTGGTACGAGTATGATTGAAGTGGGCATCCAGCGGTAGTACCGCGATCAGGAAGCGGCAGTACCGCCCGAGCGGTAGTACCGCTCCGGGGGAGCGGTAGTACCACTCCAGACGGGAAAACGACGGTTCCCTACTGCCATGGACAAATCTGGCACTACCGGATGCCAAATTCAAAAATAATCCTACCAAATACCAATCCAAACAGTCTAGACGCCTTCTGCATCCTACTCAAGCCCCTATTTAGCCAAAAATCGAGAAATGCGACGCCTAGGCCCCTAAAGTCTAGATTTGAAACCTAGGCACAGAGAGAACGGGAACGGGGGCAATACCGGCATCCATGGCAAGAGGACAAGGTGGGGATCGATTCCACCGAAGGAAATGGAGAGGGATGGCTCGGAGACGGCGGCCCGCCGAAGCCCTCCCATGGCGAGTCGGCGCTGGCGAGACAAAGAGGACGAGTGGGTTGTGTGAATGGGTATGGGGGAGAAAGAAAACTCCCCTTGCCCCGACATAACCCCCAAGGCCCGCCCCGCAGCGGTAGTACCGATGGGGTTGGGCGGTAGTACCGCTTGATGACCATCAGCGGTAGTACCGCACACCACCAGCGGTAGTACCGCTCAGCCACAAACTCAAGGACTAGACACAAAAGGGCTTAGTTCAAGAAGGAGAAAGAACCGATGAGAAGAGAGAGCAAACAACAGGCAAAAAAACACCAAAGAGAAGACAAGAAACACACTCCTCTCCAAGAGAGGGCGGTGGCCGAGGCCACCTATGTTTGAGTCAGGAGGTATGGCACCGCAAAGATTTTAACTTTGGGCCCATGATCAAAACTCATCTTTGAAGCACAAGTACCATTAAAAATGGCTAATGTGAAAGACTTGATCAATTTATGCGTAATGGGGGAGGGAGAGTTCACTGAGAGAACAACACGCCCCCTATGTCCATGCCTACATCTAAACAAGATATCAAGTTGAGTATGGTGGGATGTGCAAGAGTTCAAGCTACATTGCTTGAATCAATGATATTTAGCTCATGCCTTAACTCGCGAAATCTTGCTTCATCCAAGGGCTTCGTGAAAATATCTGCAAGGTTATCATGAGTGTTGACATACTTGAGCTTGATCTCCCCTCGCCTAATGTGATCCCGGATGAAGTGATACCGAATCTCAATATGCTTCGTCTTGAAGTGTTGCACCAGGTTGAGAGAGATCTTGATGGCACTTTCATTATCACACCAAAGAGGCACTTTGTCACAAATGACACCGTAATCCTTCAAAGTTTGCCTCATCCATAGAAGTTGAGCACAACAACTACCAGCATCCACATACTCCGCTTCGGTGGATGAGAGAGACACACAACTTTGCTTATTAGAAGACCAACTCACCAAAGAGAAACCAAGAAATTGGCACCCTCCGAAGGTGGACTTCCTATCCACTCTGTCTCCCACCCAATCTGAGTCTGAATAGCCCAAAAGGTTGAAGTTGGCTCCTCTTGGGTACCACAAGCCAAAGTTTGGGGTATGAGCCAAATATCAAAAGATTCGCTTGACCACCACATAGTGGCTTTCCTTAGGTGCGGCTTGAAACTATGCGTAAATTCCCACACTCAACATGATATCTGGTCTAGATGCACAAAGGTAAAGCAAGGAGCCAATCATGGAGCGATATACCTTTTGATCCACCGCTTTACCATTGGGATCTATGTCAAGTTGGCATTTGACGAGCATTGGAGTGGAGGCCGGCTTGACATCACTTAGCTTGAATCTCTTGAGCATGTATTGAGTGTAATTGGCTTGGTTGATGAAGGTGCCTTATCTTCCTTGCTTGATTTCGAACCCGAGAAAGAACTTCAACTCTCCCATCATGGACATCTTGAACTTTGAGATCATGAGAGCGGCAAATTCCTCATTGAAAGCTTTGTTAGGGGAACCAAAGATAGTATCATCAACATATAGTTAGCATACAAACAACTCCCCTTTGACCTTCTTAGTAAAAAGAGTGGGGTCAATTTTCCCAATTTCAAACCCACGATCTTGCAACAACTCAGTAAGATTCTCATACCATGCACGTGGGGCTTGTTTAAGGCCATAGAGTGCCTTGTCGAGTTGGTACACAAGATCGGGGAAATAGGGATCCTCGAACCCCGGGGGTTGTTTGACATACACCAACTCATTAATAGGACCATTAAGAAAAGCATTCTTCACATCCATTTGTTGCAGCTTTAAGTTATGATGAGAAGCATAAGCAATCAACAAATGAATAGATTCAAGGCAAGCAACGGGAGCAAAGGTTTCACCGTAGTCGATACCCTCGACTTGGGAGTAGCCTTGTGCTACCAAACGAGTCTTGTTGGGAACAATAATCCCGTGAGCATCTTGCTTGTTCTTGAATATCCACTTGGTTCCAATGACATTATGGTCCCCCGATGGCCTTGGCACCAATCTCCACACCTTGTTGTGCTCGAATTTGTGGAGTTCTTCATGCATTGCATTGAGCCAATCCGGATCCTTGAGCGCCTCATAGACCTTTTGGGGTTCGACACAAGAAACTAACGCGTGATGTTCACAATAATTTGCTAATTGTCTACGAGTGCTTACCCCCTTTCTTAGGCTTCCAAGCACATTCGTCATGAGATGATCTTTGGTTGTGAGCTTGGAGGCCATCTTAGCAGCACGACGCTCCAATTCCTCCTCAGGAGAGAGACGAGGAGAGGAAACTTGATCATCTGGAGCGTCGTCTTGAGCTTGTTCTTGATCTTGAGCTTGCTCTTGATCTTGAACTTGCTTGGAGGGTAGAACTTGACCTTGGGCATCACTTGGTGGTTCACCACCATCTTGAGGTTGATCTTGCCCTTGATCTTGTTCACTTGGTTGAGGGCCTTCACTTTGTTCTTTGGAAGTGTGTGGGTCTTGGGTTGGTGATGGCTCCACTTGAGTGGAGCATTGTACTTCTCCTTCGGCCACAAGGGGTTCCTCAATGGGTAGGATATGGCCAACACCCATTCTTCTTATGGCTTGGGGAGGAATTTCATCACCTACATCACAAGTACCACTTTGCTCCACTTGGGAGCCATTATTCTCATCAAACTCCACGTTACACGTCTCCTCAATAAGTCTCATGGACTTATTGAGGACACGGTAAGCATGAGAGTTTGTAGCATAACCAACAAAATATGCCCTCATGATCTCTAGCCTCAAATTTAGACAAACGAACACCTTTCTTGAGAATGAAACACTTACAACCAAACACCCGGAAGTACTTGAGGTTGGGCTTGTTAACGGTAAGTATCTCATATGGAGTCTTGTTCAAGCCTTGGCGGAGATAGAGCCGATCGGATGCATGGCAAGCGGTGTTGATGGCTTCGGCCCAGAAGTTGTAGGGAGACTTGAACTCCGCCATCATGGTCCTTGCCGCGTCCATCAACGTCTGGTTCTTCCTCTCCGCTACACCATTTGTTGAGGGGTGTATGCTGCCGAATATTGATGCTTGATCCCCTCATCACTAAGGAACTCATCCAAGGTGTAATTCTTGAACTTGGTGCCGTTGTCACTTCTTATTGTCAAGATCTTTGCATCATGTTGACGTTGAGCTTCATTTGCAAAGTCGATGATGGTTTGTTGAGTTTCACTCTTCCTCTTGAAGAAATATACCCAAGTATATCTTGAATAATCATCGACAATCACCAAGCAATACTTCCTACCCCCAAGAATATCAAAGGATGGAGGCCCAAAGAGATCCATGTGAAGGATCTCCAAGGGTCTCTTCGAGTAGATGATAGTCGTGGGAGGGTGAGCCTTCTCATGTAACTTTCCTTCGATACAAGCACTACAAGCACGATCTTTGGCAAAGCTAACATTTGTTAGTCCACGGACCTGGTCCCCCTTGAGAAGACTTTGCAAAGATCTCATATTGACATGGGCTAAACGGCGATGCCAAAGCCACCCCACATCAACTTTAGCCATTAGGCATGTCACGGTCTTAGTGGGTCGCTCTGAAAAGTTAATCACATAAAGACCATTCTCGACATGCCCAACAAATGCTACTTTAAGAGTCTTGCTCCACAAGAGGGCCATGGTATCAATATCAAATAATGTGGCAAAGCCCATGAGTGCAAGTTGACAAACAGAAAGTAAATTGTATGCAAGGGACTCAACAAGCATGACTTTCTCGATCGTGAGATCATGAGAAATGACAACCTTGCCAAGACCCAATACCTTGGAATACGAGGCATCACCCTACTCAACATTGGTGGGAATAGATGGAATCTTGTGCACGTCCACCACCAAGTCCTTGCTTCCGGTTATATGATTTGTGGCTCCACTATCGAGCAACCATGATCCCCCACCGGAAGCAAACACCTACAAGAGATCAATGCTTGGTTTTAGGTACCCATTTTGTAATGGATCCTTTGATGTTAGTAACAAGGGTCTTAGGAACCCAAATAGACCATTCAATGTACTCATAAGGAGAACCAACAAATTTAGCATAAACATGCCCATCACTAGCACGGTATAACACATAAGAAGGGTTAAAGTCACTGGCTTTGTTGGAAGGGGTGGCATTGCCCTTCTTGACATCACCACCCTTCACATTGTTCTTCTTCTCCTTAGAAGCACCCTCTCCCTCCTTCACAAAAGTTTTCTTGAGAGGAGGAGGTTGTTTGGCCTTGTCATTCTTCTTCTTGTTCTTGGACTTGGGTGCGAACCCAACTCCCTCCTTGGCCACAACTTCCTTTTGATTGCTCAAAAGGTCGTTGAGATTCTTCTCACCTTGTATGCAAGACACAAGGCCTTTCTCAAGTTGCTCCTTCAACTTGGCATTCTCGTCCACAAGATGCACGTGCTCACAACACGGGTTTGCAGCATTTGCATTATCAATTAAGACCATATGAGGAAAAGTTGCTTTCTCCTTGGTTAGCTTCACTTGGAGTTTATCATGAGACTCCTTGAGGCTAGCATGAGCACCCTTAAAGGCCTTGTGAGCCTTGTCAAGTATATCAAACTCCTCCTTGAGTTTAGCATGGTCAACCCCAAGTTTAGCCTTCTCAGAATCGAGCACACGAGATACAACAAGAGCATGATCAAGATCTTTCTTTAATTTAGCATGGTCATCGTTGTGTGACTCCTCAAGAGCCAAATGATGAACACACTCTTCCTCAAGCGCATTAGAGAGATTCCATATCTCATTGGCATAGTCACGACTATGACCTTCCATCTTAGAGATGGTTTCTTCGTGAGCCTTGATCATGACATTGGCTTCACCAAGTTTTTCCAAGAGAGCAATGAAGTGCTTCTTGGATTTGCCCTTGAGCTTACTCATAAAAGACTCAAATTCATTCACTTCCTCATTAGACCCCTCACTTTCATCAATGCAATCCGTTAGGGAAGGATTAGTAATGATGGTAGTTTTGATGTTGGGGGTTACCTTGTTGGTGGCTTTAGCCATGAGGCACTTGGCGGTGAAGTTCTCGTTGGGTGAATCGAAGAGAGATACCCGTGGGGTTGTGGCAATGGCAACGGAGGCCATGGTCATGGCTTCACCATCATCATCATCATCATCATCCACATTGTACTCTTCTTGTGCCACCAACCCTTTGGCAGGAGTCTTCTTGGTGAAGTTGTTCTTGGTAGGGAAGGCCTTGTCTTTGTCTTTTGGGATGAGCTTACCACCATTGTCTTCCCGCGTCTCGTAAGGGCACTCCGCAACAAAGTGGCTCACATTGCCACAATTGTACCATGTTCTCACATGTTGCTTGCCCTTGAAGCCACTTGAGTTGTTCTTGTTGAAATTGGGCCTTGAGTTCTTCTTGCTCCAAAATTGCCTTGAAGCGAGAGCCATGTGCTCATGATAATCATATTTCATGTCTTCAGGGTTGCTCTCCTCATCTTTTTCTTCATCCTCCTTTTCCACACTAAACTTGGCCTTCAAGGCAAGGTTGGGCTTCTTTGCTCTTTGAGAACGCACCACCATATTGTCGGCGGTCTTGTCCAAGATCCTCATCACCACAAACTCATCCAACACTTCACTTGAGGTCAAGGTGTGGAAGTCCGGCCTTTGACGGATGACGGAGGACATGGCCTTGTGGTAAGGCATCATGGCCTTGAGGAACTTGCTCTTGATCCAATTGTCATCCATATCCTTGCTCCCATGATCTCGGAGTGAGACCATGAGAGTGGTTAATCTCTAGTAAAGCTCGCGAGGTTCTTCATCTTCATTCATTGCAAATGCATCGGCTTCATCTTGCACCACTTCATAGTTGGAGAATTGAATGCTTGCTTGGCCACGGTGAATGGTCGGAGATGCGCAATATCTTCGGATGGAATTGCATCTTGGATGATGAAGAGGGCATTCTCATTGAATTGATGGTCCGCGGCTTCTCTAGGGGTGAAGTTGCTTGGGTCATGAAGATATAAACCTTGCTCAATGATTCTCCAAAGATTAGTATTAACATGATTTAAATGACGTTTAAACCGATAAACCCAAGAGTCAAAATCATCATTTTTCACAATCTTAGGAGGAGTACCAACATGATTCAAATGATTAGAGGGAACCGGTCCTCCATAAGTAGGTGGAGGTTCAACATGGGCAAAGATGCAGCTACCGTTTCTACCACTAGATAAAGGAACTTTTCACAAGAAGCTTCCCCTTATCGAAGTTAGCATCCGCCACCTTGTTAGTGGGTTGAACCACTTCCAGCGGTGCGGTGGATAACTTAAGACCATCAAGAAACTCCTTGAACATGCCTTTGACCTCGGTCGTCATGGAGGTTTTCAATGTGTCCAAAGCCACATTGAATTCCTCACGTGAGACCGGGGATCCCCCAACGGCCATAGACAAAGACGGATTCACACCGGGGCGCTCCTCCTCATTGTCTATGGTGTCAACCATACTCTTTGGACGGTAAGGTCCTTAAAAAGAGACGAGGCTCTGATACCAATTGAAAGGATCGATATAGTTGACTAGAGAGGGGTGAATAGGCAACTAATTTTTTTAGTTTTTCTTTACCAAATTAAACTTTGCATCAAAGTAGGTTGTCTAGATATGCAACTAGGTGAGCAACCCATATGATGTAACAATAATAAGCACACAAGCAAGCAAAGGATATAACACAATATAGTTTGCACAAGTAAAGGTGAGAGATAACCAAAAGTGGAACCGATGGAGATGAGGATGTGTTACCGAAGTTCCTTCCCTTTGAGGGGAATTACGTCTCCATTGGAGCGGTGTGGAGGCACAATGCTCCTCAAGAAGCCACTAGGGCCACTGTATTCTCCTCACGCCCTCACACAATGCGAGATGCCGTGATTCCACCATTGGTGCCCTTGGAGGTGGTGGCCGAACCTTTACAAACAAGGTTGGGGCAATCTCCACAACTTAATTGGAGGCTCCAAACGACACCAGGAAGCTTCACCACAATGGACTATGGCTTCGCGGTGACCTCAACCATCTAGGGTGCTCAAACACCCAAGAGGAACAAGATCCGCAAGGGATTAGTGGGGGGAATCAAATTTCTCTTGGTGGAAGTGTAGATCGAGGCCCTCTCAACCAATCCCTAGAGAATCAACAAGTTTGATTGGCTAGGGAGAGAGATCGGGCGAAAATGGAGCTTAGAGCATCAATGGAGCTTGGGAAGGAAGAGGTGGGTCAACTTGGAGAAGAATACCTCCTTTTATGAGGGGGAAAACAATCCAACAGTTGCCCCCCCATTCAGCCCCGCAAAGAGCGGTACTATCGCTGGGATCAGCGGTACTACCGCTCCCCCTCACGGTACTGCCGTGCAAATAGGGAATGCTAGAGGCGGAGCAGGATCTAGACCCAGGGCGGTACTAGCAGCGGTGGTAGGGGCGGTACTACCGCTTGTGAGCAGTACTTACCGCCTCTACTGTCGCTGCCAGTGCTGCAAAACCCGACACGAGAGGCGACACCTTTGAGTCGAGGCGGTAGGGGCACAGAACAACAACGGTACTATGGCTGAGAGCCCCCAGGCAGTACTACCGCTGCGCAGCGGTACTGCCGCCTGTGGCTCTTGAGCCGTACTACCCTGAGACCAGATTTCTCAGGAAGCAAGGAGGGATCCTCCATCGAAACAGGAAGGCTCTGTGGGTGCAAAGGAGATGTGTACGTGTTGATTCCACCCTAGCTTTACCAATGCGGACCCCCTCTTGATAGTACGATGACTCCTACGAAACAAGTCCACCAAAACTAAAACGAAAGAGCTACACCGTGTTCACTTAAACTCCGAGGGGAAGGAATCTTCTCGTGCCAAAGGATGAATCTTTGAAATACTCAGTGCACACGATTAGTCCGCAAAAGTGTTGTCATCGATCACCAAAACTACATAGAGAGAGACATGCCTTAACAGGATGCCTATCTAAGTGGGAGTTCTTTAGTAATTTTATTAATTGAACTTTAATTTATCATGAACTTAGTCCATATAGTATTTCCAAATTATGTTGTAGATCAATAGCTCGCATTATAGCTCCCCAAATTTTGATATGTTCCTAGAGAAAACTAAGTTGAAAGATGATAATAGCAATGTGATACGTCTCCGTCGTATCTAGTTTCCAAACACTTTTGCCCTTGTTTTGGACTCTAAATTGCATGATTTGAATGGAACTAACCCGGACTGACGCTGTTTTCAGCAGAACTGCCATAGTGTTATTTTTGTGTAGAAATAAAGTTCTCGGAATGACCTGAAAATCCACAGAGCAACTTTTTGGATTTAATAAAAAATACTAGCGAAAGAATCAGCACCAGAGGGCCCACACCCTATCCACGAGGGTGGGGGGTGCGCCCCCTAGGGCGCACTTCCCTGCCTCGTGGGCCCCCTGAAGCTCCACCGACCTCAACTCCAACTCCATATATTCATGTTCGGGGAGAAAAAAATTAGGGAGAAAGATTCATCGCGTTTTACGATACAGAGCCGCCGCCAAGCCCTAAACTCTCTCGGGGGGGGGGGGCTGATCTGGAGTCCGTTCGGGGCTCCGGAGAGGGGAATCCGTCGCTGTCGTCATCATCAACCATCCTCCATCACCAATTTCATGATGCTCACCACCGTGTGTGAGTAATTCCATCATAGGCTTGCTGGACGGTGATGGGTTGGATGAGATTTACCATGTAATCGAGTTAGTTTTGTTAGGGTTTGATCCCTAGTATCCACTATGTTCTGAGATTGATGTTGCTATGACTTTGCTATGCTTAATGCTTGTCACTAGGGACCGAGTGCCATGATTTCAGATCTGAACCTATTATGTTTTCATGAATATATGTGAGTTCTTAATCCTATCTTGCAAGTGTATAGTCACCTATTATGTGTTATGATCCGTCAACCCCGAAGTGATAATAATCGGGATACTTACCGGTGATGAACGTAGTTTGAGGAGTTCGTGTATTCACTAAGTGTTAATGCTTTGGTCTGGTACTCTATTAAAAGGAGGCCTTAATATCCCTTAGTTTCCAATAGGACCCCGCTGCCATGGGAGGGTAGGACAAAAGATGTCATGCAAGTTCTTTTCCATAAGCACGTATGACTATATTCGGAATACATGCCTACATTACATTGATGAACTGGAGCTAGTTCTGTGTCACCCTATGTTATAACTATTACATGAGGAATCGCATCCGACATAATTATCCATCACTGATCCAATGCCTATGAGCTTTTCACATATTGCTCTTTGCTTAGTTACTTTACCATTGCCACTGTTACAATTACTATAAAACTGCTACTGTTACTTTTGCCACTGTTACCGTTACTTCCATATTACTTTGCTGCAAATATTAAGTTATCCAGGTGTGGGTTGAATTGACAACTCAACTGCTAATACTTGAGAATATTCTTTGGCTCCCCTTGTGTCGAATCAATAAATTTGGGTTGAATATTCTACCCTCAAAAACTGTTGCGATCCCCTATACTTGTGGGTTATCCCAATGATGCAGACTGGGTCTGTGATCTGAGGATTATCCTCATTGCTGCACAGAAGAATTATGTCCTTGATGCACCACTAGGTGAAAGACATATCGCGGGAGCAGATGTAGATGTTGTGCATGTTTGGCAAGCTCGATATGATGACTACTTGATAGTTTAGTGCGCCATGCTTTACGGCTTAGAGGCTTGAAAGATGTTTTGAACGCCATGGAGCATATGAGATGTTCCGAGAGCTGAAATTGCTATTTTAGAGTCATGCCCGTGTCGAGAGGTATGAGACCTCTGGCAAGTACTTTGCCTACAAGATGGAGGAGAATAGCTCAGCTAGTGTGCATGTGCTCAGAATGTCTGGGCACTATAATCGCTTGAATCAAGTGGGAGTTAATCTACCAGATAAGATAGTGATTGACAGAGTTCTCTAGTCACTATCACCAGGCTACTAGAACTTGGTGATGAACTATAATGTGCAAGGGATAATATAAAAGATTCCCGAGCTCTTTGCGATGCTGAAATCGGCGAAGGTAGAAATCAAGAAAGAACATCAAGTGTTGATGGTTAACAAGACCACTAGTTTCAAGAAAAAGGGCAACGGAAAGAAAGGGAACTTCAAGAAGAATGGCAAGCAAGTTGTCACTCCCGTTAAGAAGCCACAGTTGGACCTAAGCTTGAAACTGAGTGCTTATACTGCAAAGGAAATGGTCACTCGAAGCAAAACTACCCCAATTATTTGGCGGATAAGAAGGATGGCAAAATGAACAAAGGTATATTTGATATACATGTTATTGATGTGTACCTTACTAGTGCTCGTAGTAGCCTCTTGATAACCCGACACAGGTAGTAAAGTTAAATTCTCTCTATAGATATGATAAAGTTGAAATCCCGTCTACTAAGTTTGCTAGCCAATGCTTGGATGAATTTGATGACTTTATGGCTAAACAAGAAAACTTCAATGCTTATGTTGGTAGATAATTGAAAAGTAATGCTTATATGATTGGACACTTGGGTGGTTATATGTCTAGAGTTAAGGGTGAACTTAAACTCATTAGTAAACATGCTTCCATGGTTACCACTCAAGTAGAACAAGTGCTTAAAGCTAAAAATGATTTTCTCAATGAATTGAATAATAAACATGACTTTGATGTTAGAGTTGTTGGGGAACGTAGCAGAAATTCAAAATTTTCCTACGTGTCACCAAGATCTATCTATGGAGAGACCAGCAACGAGTAGAAAGAGAGTGCATCTACATACCCTTGTAGATCGCTAAGCGGAAGCGTTCAAGTGAACGGGGTTGATGGAGTCGTACTCGTCGTGATTCAAATCACCGATGATCCTAGTGCCGAACGGACGGCACCTCCGCGTTCAACACACGTACAGCCCGGTGACGTCTCCCACGCCTTGATCCAGCAAGGAGAGAGGGAGAGGTTGAGGAAGACTCCATCCAACAGCAGCACAACGGCGTGGTGGTGGTGGAGGAGCGTGGCAATCCAGCAGGGCTTCGCCAAGCACCATGGGAGAGGAGGAGTAGGGAGAGAGGTAGGGCTGTGCCAGAACTTCGTGTATAGCTCCCATGCGCCTCCCCACTATATATAGGGGTGGAGGGGCTGGTTTCTTGCCCTCCAAGTCCATTGGGGCGTTGGCCAAGGTGGGAGGAAAGAAATCTCATTATTTCCTTCCCCACCGATTGTTATCCCCCCTTTTTAGGGATCTTGATCTTATCCCTTCGGGATATGATCTTATTCCTTCTAAGGGGGGATCTTGGTGCGCCTTGACCAGGGGTGTGGGGCCTTGCCCCCACTACCCACGTCCATGTGGGTCCCCCCATGCAGGTGGGCCCCACTCCGGAACCTTCTAGAACCTTCCCGGTACAATACCGAAAAATCCCGAACATTTTCCGGTGGCCAAAATAGGACTTCCCATATATAAATCTTTACCTACGGACCATTCCGGAACTCCTCGTGACGTCCGGGATCTCATTCGGGACTCCGAACAACATTCGGTAACCACATACAAACTTCCTTTATAACCCTAGCGTCATTGAACCTTAAGTGTGTAGACCCTACGGGTTCGGGAGACATGTAGACATGACCGAGACGTTCTCCGGTCAATAACCAACAGCGGGATCTGGATACCCATGATGGCTCCCACATGTTCCACGATGATCTCATCGGATGAACCACGATGTCAAGGACTTAATCAATCCCGTATTCAATTCCCTTTGTCTATCGGTATGGTACTTGCCCGAGATTCGATCGTCGGTATCCAATACCTTGTTCAATCTCGTTACCGGCAAGTCACTTTACTCGTTCCGTAACACATCATCCCGTGATCAACTCCTTGGTCACATTGCGCATATGATGATGTCCTACCGAGTGGGCCCAGAGATACCTCTCCGTTTACACGGAGTGACAAATCCCAGTCTCGATCCGCATAAAACAATAGATACTTTCGGAGATACCTGTAGTGCACCTTTATAGTCACCCAGTTACGTTGTGACGTTTGATACACCCAAAGCACTCCTACGGTATCCAGGAGTTACACGCTCTCATGGTCGAAGGAAGAGATACTTGACATTGGCAAAGCTCTAGCAAATGAACTACACGATCTTTTGTGCTAGTCTTAGGATTGGGTCTTGTCCATCACATCATTCTCCTAATGATGTGATCCCGTTATCAACGACATCCAATGTCCATAGCCAGGAAACCATGACTATCTGTTGATCACAACGAGCTAGTCAACTAGAGGCTCACTAGGGACATATTGTGGTCTATGTATTCACACGTGTATTACGATTTCCGGATAATACAATTATATCATGAATAAAAGACAATTATCATGAACAAGGAAATATAATAATAATACTTTTATTATTGCCTCTAGGGCATATTTCCAACAAGAGTAGCAACTAGAACAGGTAAAATGACTCAGGAACCTTTGTATCCTGAGGGCCACCCTAAGAGAATTGAGCAAGATTCTAAGAGAAATAATGTTGATGCACCTAGTCCTTCTAAGAGGAAGAAAAAGAAAAATGATAGGACTTCGCATGCTTCTAGTGAACCTATTGTAGACACACCTGAGAATCCCAATGATATTTCTATTTCTGATGCTGAAACACAATCTGGTGATGCGCATGAACCTAATGATAATGTTAATAATGATGTTCATGTTGATGCTCAACCTAGCAATAATAATGATGTAGAGATTGAACCTGCTGTTGAGCTTGACGACCCACAATCAAAGAATGAACGTTATGATAAGAGAGACTTTGTTGCTAGGAAGCATGACAAAGAAAGAGAACCATGGGTTCATAAACCCATGCCTTTTCCTCCTAAGCCATCCAAGAAAAAGGATGATGAGGATTTTGAGCGCTTTGCTGAAATGATTAGACCTATCTTTTTGTGTATGCGTTTGACTGATATGCTTAAAGTGAATCCTTATGCTAAGTACATGAAAGATATTATTACAAATAAATGAAAGATACCGGAAGCTGAAATTTCCACCATGCTTGCTAATTATACCTTTAAAGGTGGAATACCTAAGAAACTAGGAGATCCAGGAGTACCAACTATACCATGCTCCATTAAAAGAAACTATGTTAAAACTGCTTTATGTGATCTTGGAGCTGGTGTTAGTGTTATGCCTCTCTCTTTATATCATAGACTTGAATTCGATAAGTTGACACCTACTGAAATATCTTTGCAAATGGCTGATAAATCAAATGCTATTCCTGTCGGTATTTGTGAGGATGTGTCTGTTGTGGTTGCAAACGTTACTATCTTAATGGACTTTTTTATTCTTGATATTCCCGTGGATGATAGTATGTTGATTATCCTTGGTAGACCCTTTTTGAATACTGCAGGGGCTGTTATTGATTGCAACCAAGGCAATGTCACTTTTCATGTTAATGGTAATGAGCATACGGTGCAATTTCCGAGGAAGCAACCTCAAGTCCATAGTATTAATTCTATTGGAAAAATTCCATCAATTATTATTGGAGGTTTTGAATTTCCTCTTCCTACTGTCAAGAAGAAATATGATATTCTTATTATTGGGGATGTGCATATCCCCGTTGAGGTAACCTAGTGTTATTCGAAATTTCTCCGGTTCCATGTTATTCGGAATGAGTTTGTTAACAAGACTTGATCAACCTTGTTAGTGGATTCCTTTTGATGAGCATGGGATGGATGAAGTTAGAAAGCACAACCTTCTGTACCCTCCTTTTACTTTCTGTTATTTAGATTAAATAAAGCAAAAATAGTATTTTCTGGTTGTTTTCTGATTTATCTGTGCAATAAAAAATACCCCGAAAATAAAAGTTCTCCAAATGCCCTGAAATTTAGTATGATTTTTTCTAGAATATGTGAGAATATTTGGCACTCAGAACACAGCAAGGGGAGCAAGCACCTGGCCACGAGGGTCCGGGGCGCGCCCACCCCCATGGGACGCGCCCCCTGCCTCGTGGGCCCATGGTGGCCCCTCCACTTATTCCTGCACCCACACTCTTCTTCTTCCTCCCAAAAATCACTATCCAGCTCAAGCACGAGTTCTAGCTCATCTTGCTGCCATTTCGATCTCCTTGCTCAAAGCTCCATTCATAAATCTGCTTTGGGGGATTGTTCTTTGGTATGTGACTCCTCCAATGGTCCAATTAGTTTTTGTTCTAGTGCTTTATTCATTGCAAAATTTTGCTGCTAAGGTGACCCTGTTCTTGAGCTTGCATGTCAAATTTATATGGTCCCAAGTAGTTTTAGTGCATGATATAGTCTCTAGGAACTTGTGGGAGTAGTTGCTATTAATTTTGTTGAGTTTGGTTCACTTTTATTTTGAGTTACTAAAATTTTCAGAAATTTTTCAGAGGAAGAATTATGTCTAGGAAAATGTACCAAGGCGGTTCTTCAAGGAAGCAAGGACCCAGGCTCGCAATACGTGAGCCGGACGATGAACCACCGAGGGAAGCTTATGTGCGGCCTTGTGAATGGCCGTCAGAGGAGTTTATGGTCAAACTAGGCATCAAGGATGAATTTGATGCATATGTGCATAATGCTGATCTTGAGGATTCATGCAAGATAAGTTCCCTCAATACTACCATTTAACTGATTGCTTTGTGAGAAGGTTTAAATTTACATCTTCGCGTAATTCTCACAATGTCCTGTTTGATCTTTATGATAAATCTTATACCATGGACTTAGAAGATTTTACTACTGCTTGTAAACTCCCGCAATGGGGTAGTGCTAGTGAACCTTGCAAATCTGAATTTAAAGATTTTCTTGCTAGTATCACCGTGGGGGAATCTAGAGAAATAGCACAAGCTACCATAGGGAGCATTCATTTTCCTGCTATACATTATTTTGCTCTCTTTATAGGCAGATGCATAAATGGTAAGGATGAGGCATGTCACATGTGTGTTCTTGATCTTAGTGTTCTCAGGAGTGCGGTGTTAGGAGATAAACAATATAACCTAGGGGCCGTCGTTGCATGCAGGTTGCATAATAATGGTTTAATTGGAGATTTTTTTGGTGGGATTTATGCAACTCGTGTGGCTAGTTTTCTTGAGATACCCATACATGAAAATGATATGGAGTTGTCCCCTGCTTATTTAGATTATGATGCCATGGTTAGCCATCAATTTCTTGAGAGGAATGAACAATTCATCCAGTATCGACTAATCTTTGACAGACGTCGCACTGTCCATGTTGCTCTCCTTGCTCCTGGTTTCTTTGACTTTCAGGCAAAAAGGAGATATTTTATAACCAACACTACAAAAAAAACACTTCCGTGATGATACGTGTTTGTCACAGTAGGTCGGGTTTTTTGTCATGCATGCACATCCATGATGATTTTATGACAGAATCAAGATAGTCATACCTATGCTGTCGTAGAAGTGTTCCATGACATTACCAAAATTATCATCATGGAAGTGTCCACTTCCATGACGATAAATCACGCGTCACAGAAGTGCTTTCGTCAAGGGTGACCGACACGTGGCATCCACCATAACGGAACGGTTTTGGATCCGATAACCCGTTAACAGCCCTGACCAATGGGGATTTTCCATGTGTAAAATCATCATTGGTTGGAGGAAACACGTGTCAGCTCATCGTTGGGACAGATGTCATCCACTCATTGGACAGAAGGCGCCTATGATACATCGACACATGGCACGGCCCAATAGAGGCCCATTCCTGTGAAAAGGCCGTCCCGTTTGACTTGGTCAAAAGGTGGCGGGCCGACCCATGGAAAGCTTGTTAACGGCCTATTCGCATATAGCCCATTTACAGCCCGCTAACCCAAGGCCCGTTACGCCCTATCCGAATTAGGCCGAGTAGCGTCATCTGGGTCATCCAATATGATTCCAGCCCGTTTTCACTTCCGGCCCATGTATGGCCCATGACGTCTTTTGGCCCATATGAGGCACTTTGTAACTCTTGGCCCATTAACGGCCCGTGGAGAAACTGGCTCGTAATGAACAATGTATCACTTTATACCCATTAATGACCCGTGCTGAACTGGCCCGTAATGAACAGTGTATCACTTTATACCCATTAACGGCCTATTATTCCGTTGGGCCGCTTCCAACCCATGTCATCTTTCGGCCTTCTCAGAGCCCATTTATTCTTGGGCTCATTTCCAGCATTCGTTTACTTACGGCCCGTTACTGTCATTTTCTGCATGTGGGCCAAATTCAGCCCGTGGTTACAGTCGGCCCGTTTGTGGTCCGTTAATACATTGGGCCATTTTCATAGCGTCATCAAATACGGCCTATTAATGATGGCCCGTTATGGTTGGCCCATGAATGGGCGATTCCAACTCTAGCCTGTTTACGACCATAATGCGGTCTGTTTGGCCCATGTTTGGCCAATTGATCATATGGCCCGTATAAGGCCCATTGATGATACGGCCCGTAGAAGGCCCGTTGTTTCTACGTCCCGTAGAAGGCCCATTGTTTCTACGGCCCGTAGAAGGCCCATTTTTTCTACAGCCCATAGAAGGCCCACTGTTTCTACGGCCCGTAGGAGGCCCAGTGTCACTACAGTAAATATTAGCCCATGATTATTGTGGCCTAGTTTTAAAAAATAGGTTATTGCAGCCACTAGCAAACCACGGAAAAAGAACTGCAATGACTACAAGCAAACAAGTAAACAAGACAACAAGGAAATAAATAAGCAAGCAACTAATGCTAGGCTATCACGGCTATTACACATATTACATCCACTGGGCATCAAAGTTTGCCACCAGTGCAAATATAGGGAACAAAGTAGCATATCATATACACTGGTTGTCAAAGTTGGCGACCAGCGCAAATAAACGCCACAACAAAACAAATCCAGAACTGAAACCATTTCAGAAGATCTCAAGAAACAATATCCTGAGTACCCATAATGCTGGCAAGATGCTTAGCAAGCTTATTAACTTTCTCTTGTTTGGCGCTTAAATCCTCCAGCGCATGTTGTTGCACCAGGAAATATGCATCTGAATTCTGTAGGGACTTCCTTAGTCCTTCAGCTTCCTATTGCAGCACATCTGATCGATGTCTTTCAACTTGAAGTTGAGACCAAGAAGACGAAATGATTCTGGCAGCTAGTTCGAAGAGCTTGTGCCAGCAGTAGTGGCCAATAACTCGAACACTACATCAAGACAGGACTTTTCACTACAAAAAAATACACTTCCGTGATGATACGTGTTTGTCACAGTAGGTCGCGTTTTTTGTCATGCATGTACATCCATGACAAATTTATGACAGAATCAAGATAGTCATACCTGTGCTGTCATAGAAGTGTTCCATGACATTATCAAAATTATCGTCACGGAAGTGTACACTTCCATGATGATAAATCGCGCATCACAGAAGTGCTTTCGTCAAGGGTGACCGACACGTGGCATCCACCGTAACGGAATGCCATTAAGCTATCGGGTCGGGTTTTGGATCCGATAACCCGTTAACAGCCCCGACCAATGGGGATTTTCCACGTGTAAAATCGTCATTGGCTGGAGGAAACATGTGTCGGCTCATTGTTGGGACAGATGTCATCCACTCATTGGACAGAAGGCGCCTATGATACGTTGACACGTGGCCCGGCCCAACAGAGGCCCATTCCTTTGAAAAGGCCGGCCCATTTGACTTGGTCAAAAGGTGACGGGCCGACCCATGGAAAGCCTGTTAACGACCTGTTTGCATATAGCCCATTTACAGCCCGCTAACCCAAGGCCCATTACGCCCTACCCGAATTAGGCCCAGTAGCGTCATCTGGGCCATCCAATATGATTCCAGCCCGTTTTCACTTCTGGCCCATGTATGGCCCATGACGTCTTTCGGCCCATATGAGGCCCTATGTAACTCTTGGCCTATTAACGGCCGTGGTGAAACTGGCCCGCAATGAACAATGTATCACTTTAGACCCATTAACGGCCCGTGGTGAAACTGGCCCGCAATGAACAATGTATCACTTTAGACCCATTAACGGCCCATGGTGAAACTGTCCCGTAATGAACAGTGTATCACTTTATACCCATTAATGGCCCGTTATTTAGTTGGGCCATTTCCAGCCCATGTTATCTTTCGGCCTTCTCAGAGCCCATTTATTCTTGGGCTCATTTCGAGCATTCGTTTACTTACGGCCTGTTACTGTAATTTTCTGCTTGTGGGCCAAATTCAGCCCGTGGTTACAGTCGGCCCGTTTGTGGTCTGTTAATACATTGGGTCGTTTTCATGGCGTCATCAAATACAGCCTCTTAATGATGGCCTGTTATGGTCGGCCCATGAACGGACGATTCCAACTCTAGCCCGTTTACGGCCATAATGCGGCCTGTTATTGGCCCATGTTTGGCCAATCGATCATACGGCCCGTATAAGGCCCATTGATGATAGGCCCCGTAGAAGGCCCATTGTTTCTACGGCCCGTAGAAGGCCCAATGTTTCTATGGCCCGTAGAAGGCCTACTGTTTCTACGGACCGTAGAAGGCCCACTGTTTCTATGGCCCGTAGGAGGCCCAGTGTCACTATAGTAAATATTAGCCCATGGTTATTGTGGCCTAGTTTTAAAAAATATGTTATTGCAGCCACTAGCAAACCGCGGAAAAAGAACTGCACTGACTACAAGCAAACAAATAAACAAGACAACAAGGAAATAAATAAGCAAGCAACTTATGCTAGGCTATCACGGCTATTACACATATTACATCCACTGGGCATCAAAGTTCACCACCAGTGCAAATATAGGGAACACAGTAGCATATAAACGCCGCAGCAAAACAAGTCCAGAACTGAAACCACTTCAGAAGAGTTCAAGAAACAATATCCTGGGTACCCATAATGCTGGCAAGATGCTTAGCAAGCTTATTAACTTTCTCTTGTTTGGCGCTTAAATCCTCCAGCGCTTGCTGTTGCACAAGAAAGTACGCATCTGAATTTTGCAGGGACTTCCTCAGTCCTTCGGCTTCTTGCCGCAGCATAGATGACTGATGCCTTTCAGCTTGTAGTTGAGACTGAAGAAGCCGAAGTGATTCAGGCAACGAGTTCGAAGAGCTTGTGCCAGCGGTACTGGCCAGTAACTCGAACACTACATCAACGCAGGACTGTGGGGTTTTCTCACTGTTTACAAGATCGTTTTTATCACCTTTCTTGGAGACCAACAGGGTTGTCTCACTATCTTGAACCTTATCTGCATTACTTTCTCTACCATTGCATAGTGGGGTGCTCTTCTCCAATATTCTGTTTGCATACTACAAGAGAAACAAGCAGACACATCACAGGTTTAGCTTGTAGTATACCAAACTCATTTTGGTAAACCGGTTCAGTAGTAAGGTGGACAGGATAACAACATGAAACAAACATATATCTATGCACTATGGTCACTGTATTGTCCGTATCATTCTAGTTTATGTTCCCTAATCAAGATAGAGACACAGTTCAACTCATATATTTTTAAGACACAATAGCATAGACAGAATATAAGTGTGAGAAACTACACAGCATTGGCAGCACTTGTAATGTGCATCACATGAGAACATAACTATTTATACAACTTAAACTGAAATCAACATAGAGCAAGAAGTTAGAACAACAATCCAGTTAAAGAAATAGGTTTAAAACATACCTGTTGCGCCATTGGAGTTTCAATTGGATCTTTCAAATTCGAAAGTAGTTGGTATCAGTAAATACAGTGATGCAACAGCAAAGGAGTATGGACCATAGCTACGGAATCTGACCTGAGAACAGTTGCTCTTCTGCTTTAAACATGGAGTTTGGGTTAGCTGTGGTGGTCTTCATGCTTTGGGCACTGCGGTAGCTTTACAAACTGCTCGTGTGTGGGTACTCTGTGGTGGACATGGTGCTTTGTCAACTATAAGTGGGTTACTATCCGCTGGGGTTGCGGTTAGATGGGTTGTAGCTAGTTCTCTGCCCAATGGTGTAAGTGTGCAATCTGGAAGAGTCTCGATTATGTGTGGTGGGGCTAGTTTGTGGGCCAGTACAACCATGGTTCTATCTGCATCGACGGGTAGCATTGTCTTTTGTGAAGAACAGGTTTTTGCTCCCTTAGATATTGCCATCATCCCCTCCAATTCAAATGGCTGATAAACAAGAAAAGAAATTGAACGTAAAGACATTGTATGATAGACAGATGTGGTAATTCACATATATGTTGTCTAACCAAACAGGACAGCATGACACAATTTCACATATATGATGCCTAACTAAACAGGATAGCATGACACAGTTTTAGATATATGATGGATAACTTAACAGGATATAATGGCATAATTCAACATATGATGAGTACCTAAACAGGATGACATGACAAAACTATATGATGTCTTTCTAAAATAGGTTGGGGTGAAATAATTCACATACATGTTGTCTAAGTATAGAGGATGGCATGATATAATTGACATAATTGATTCATATACTAAGCAGCTGGCACTCGCATGTATGATCTCTAAACTAAGCAGATAGAATTCAATATTGTGCATATGATGTCTAAACTAAGCAATGCAAGACACCATATGCATCATATGAGAAATATAAACATTGCAACTTAGATCATACACCTCAGGTGGGATATAGGACTGGTCATCTATCTCTGAATCCTCCTCTGAGGAGATCCTTGTAACCATCGAGATATATGCTTCAACAGGTACCATTGCCTGCTCTAAAGACCTTGTTTTCACTCCAGATTTTTCCATAACCGGCTCAAATGGCTGATACACGTGAAGAGTAGTTCAATATACACAGATTGTCGACAAATGGAATACGTAATGAAAAAAAAGATGGCATGAGATAATTCACATATATGATGCCTGGCTCCATGGCGGTGCATAATTCACATATATGATAACTGGCTGAAAAACATGGCATTGCATAATTCACATATCTGATATAGAAAGCAAATAGGAGGCATTCACACAAAGCATGTCTAATCTAAGCAGATGGCATGGCAATGCAAGACACCATATGCATGATATGAGCAATATAACCCAGAAAAGTTAGAGCATGCACGTCGGGGGGAATACGACTGGTCATCTTACTCTGAATCCTCCTCTGAGGAGCTATCTGTAACTAGCAAGAAATCTGCATTGACAGGTAGCACTGATTGCTCAGAAGACCTTGTTTTCACTCCAAATTTTCCCATGACCGACTCAAATGGCTGATGCACAGGAAGAGTAGATGAATGTATAAACACTGCTGGCAAATGGAACACATTATGGAAAAAAATATGGCACAATACAATTCACATATATGATGACTGGCTAAACAGGATGGCATTGCATGATTCACGTATATCATGCCTGGCTAAAGAAGATGGCATTGCATAATTCCCATATACTCTCTCCGTTCCTAAATATTTGTCTTTTTAGAGATTCCAAATGGACTACCACATACGGATGTATATAGACCTATTTTAGAGTGTAGATTCACTCATTTTGTTCCGTATGTAGTCACTTGTTGAAATCTCTAAAAAGACAAATATTTAGGAATGGTGGGAGTATGATATAGAAACCAAATAGGTGGCATTCACACAAAGCAAATCTAAACTAAGCTGATGACATATAAGATGTATAATGTAAGCAATGCAAGGCGCCATATGCATGATATGACCAACATCAGCATGCCAGGTTAGAGCAAACACCTCAGGTGGTAAACATGCATGGTCGGCTCCTTCTGAATCTCCATATGAATAGTTATCTTCCTCTGGAATACAATCTGGAAATGCAGGAGAGGGGGGGGGGGCACTTCGCCCACCATGGAGCAGCGTCTGCATGACATTATATTCGCACGCAACGGTCTTCTCTTTTTCTCTACATGTTCAGTACGATTGTGTAAAATATCTGACATGCATAATAAAAAAATAGTTAGATTTTGTAAGGCCTAAGGGGTGCATGCAAAAATCAAGACTGATGGTAGCAAACGAGTGGATGGATCCAAAACTAATGATAGCAGGTAGATTATAGCTTCAGTTTAAAAAGATAGACAATGTATCATCCATTGTTTGTTGCCCACCCAACATGAACCACATAGAAGACCCCAGATGAACCAGATAGTAGACAGATACTATTCGTTGTTGGCTCGATATGAGACCCATGGGCAATTCAAAACTCAAGATTGAACGATAAAGTAGCAGGTAACAATAAGCGGTGTATAACGTAAGCAAACACGAAAGACTGCGACCTCTCTTCCGGAACTGTCTAGCCCTCAGGTTCATCTGCTCAGTCGATGATGGTAATGCAGTTGGTGTGGCTGCCGGCAACGGGGAAGATGATCTGAGGCGGCGAAAGAAAGTCTGCAGGGGGGATCTCTGCTGCAGTGAATGCTTCTATCGATGGTGCACCTCAGGTGGGGTGGATGATGGCACGGCAGGAGCAGGACATAACACACAAAGTTTTCTTTGACGCCAATCTGAAAATGAAGTAAATCTGTAAGGGCACCTTAGAATTGGAGGATTCTATAAACGTAGGAACATGAAAAACATAGGAATAAGATAGGAATGCACGCGCAAAACAGAGCATTTGCAAACATAGGGTTTCAGTCAACCTGGGTGTTTGGCTCACATGAATTGGAAGAACAGAGGAATGGAGAAACAAAGTGATGCGACGAGTGTACAACCTCTTTGGCATAGCCTTGTGGACCTCAGCATCATTGGGTTGGACGTGGAGGATGGTGATGATGCTGGTGTGACT
Organism: Triticum aestivum; assembly: GCF_018294505.1. Lineage (NCBI taxonomy): Eukaryota > Viridiplantae > Streptophyta > Magnoliopsida > Poales > Poaceae > Triticum > Triticum aestivum. Next base: position 25,354,161 of record NC_057807.1, on the reverse strand, counting down.
GTCGGAGGCGGGGAAGAAGATCCGAGGCCTCTGGAAACGGCGCCGAGGGTACTGCTCCGCTGTGATGGACGGTTCCGTCATTGGAGCAGCTCCGCTAAGGTGACGAGACTGAAGCATGACAAGACAACCAACTTTAATCTAAAGTGGGACCCTAATATCATCTGCAATAGATGATGTAAAATACATCACCAAAAAGTTCTATATGTAAAACACATCAGCCGCGCCACGGCCGCTCCGACAGATGCTGTAAGTACTGTTGACTCTGAACTTAACTGAAGAAAATGAAGTTCACAGTCGAAACTGAATTTTACTGTCGAAACTGATTGAACTAGTAATAGAGCATTAAAATAGATGTTTAGGGCGTTCGAGCACTAGTAGAAGCAGTGATCTAAATCAGCAGACGCTCGAGTAGGGAACACACTAGTAGAGAGCAAGTCATGCAAGAGCACCGCGAGCGAGTGCTAAAGCAGCAACTCCTGTAGCTGCCGGAGGTCGTGCAGCAGCAGCAGCAGCGCAAGTGAGAGCAAGAGCAAAGCAGCAGCACGAACGAAAGCAGGAGCAGTGCAGCAGCGCGACCGACAGGAAGAACAGAGCCGCAGCGCGAGCGAGAGCCGGAGCAGCTTCAGCTAGTGCCGTTGTGGAAGTCGCCGCCGAGGAAGCAACGACATGGGGGAGAGACGCCATGGATGATGTGGCTAGCGACGGTGTCATCGATGGAGACGCCATGTCTACTCGATATCAAGCACCGGCAGCCCTGTGAGATCGAATAAAAGATAAAATGTAGCGGTGAGTGCAGAACCTCCTTGGTGGCGCCGTGTTGGCCTCGGCTTCATCAGAGGAATTGGTGAGGGTGCTGCGATTCCGGTGGGGCAGGTCAAGACGGTGCTGTGGGGATTGAGGTGGCGTGATAGACGAGGCGAACATCGGGGCAGCTCCTTGGAGGTGGAGGACGGGGCGGCTGATCCGGCAGGACGACAAGATCGACAACGGATCCTCATCCGATGCAGTGGACGAGGGATGGCGAGCTGTTGGGGTGGACGACGTAGTCGGGGAAGAGTCTCCGGCTGGGCGGCGGTCGGGAGGCTGACGGAGGAGCGTGGGGTTTCGCGGGTATTGGCGGCCTTGGTGTATGAATGGGGGGGGGGGGGGAGGGGGGCGAAGGGTGAGGGGGGAGCCAAGCTTAGGGACGCACTTGCTCGAAATGTAGAGTAAGTTACCAGCGTACCCCCACCGGTTTGGACACCGTGACGTGGAGCTTCATTTCCGGCTGAGGGGTAGAAGGGTGATTTCGCGTGTCTGGGCTGCGGGAGCGATTTCGGATGAGGAGGGAGTTCTCACGCGCGTCCAAATTTCGGGATAACAAGGCGCGGCGTGGGTTGAAGAAGCGGGAGTTTCAAAGCAGGTGAGACAAAAGATACTTGAGCTTGAAAATTTCGGGATAACAAGGTACGGATTCCTTGTTCGATAGAACAAACTTAACGTGTAAAAAAAAATCATACAAGACACAAGAGAGTCATGTCCCCCTTTACTATATTGCTATAGATGCCATTGAAAAAACTACAAGAAAAATGTAAAAAAAATCGGGAGAACATGATTACCCTGCACAGTACCAAATCGATTCACACTTCCCTCAACAACAACAAAAAACAAATCAATTCCCACCAAAGAAAGAGTAATGTCCCTTTTTATATGATTACAGATGCCATGATATCGAATTTCAATTTTTGAATCCACGTTATGTTGAATTCGAATATATCATTAGGTGACCTTGCGGTTTATAATTGATGTAGTCATACATTTTGATCTTCCATCATATATGAACATTTTACTCCACCATGTGAACATATATATTGTCGTCTACCATATGGACTAAATTTGAATCAATTTTCCTTACTTGAATACGATTTTTGTCAAGTTATACAATAATTTAAATATTATCTTGATAACAAAAAGACATGCATATAGCAGTAATCATATTTCACTATGAACTACATGTACCATACGCTCTCCAATTCAAATATCTATATCCATTTTATGTTGAATTCAAATCATAGTACGTTATTGGTCTAGGTAGCGAGATGTTCGGGATAATCTAAACCCTGTTTTCATACGTATAATTTTTGGCTGAATTGGGACAAGTTTTGGTATAAGCCTCTTGCAAAACCGGAGATTCTCTCAACAAGCCTCGTGGTTCCGAGAGGGAACGTGTCACCGTTGTGTGCGAAACGATATACGCTGCCTCCCCCCTGATTTTATTTACAGAGGCAACATAGAACTATATGAGTGCCCTGTTAAATTTTGGAATTATTTCGGGTTCATTTGGCCTTTTTATATATTAATTGAGTTTCTGGACTTTTAATGTGCATAATCTAAATATGACTTTCATGCACATGCCCCGGTGCACCAAAGTGGGTTGAAAAATCACATGTGTGTCGTTGGTTGAATTTCTAGGTCGCATGGAAGAAATGAGAATCAAATTCAAACATCTGGGCGTCATGACTCTGCCGAGAACATCGAGAAACTTAGATTTTAAATTCATGTAATGAAACTTGGCATGGTGTCATATCATGGCACTAACATGTTGTGGTAAAAAATTGGGCCAATTTGGAAGCTCGTGGTTCTATGAGGGAACGTGCCCCCCCCCCCCGCCCTTGAGTTTCTTAACAAAGGAAACATAGAACTACATTAGTGCCATGTTAAATTTTGGAATTATTCCAGGTTCATTTGTCGTTTTTTATACATTAATTGAGTTTCTGGTCATTTAATGTGCATAAGTCAAATTTGAACTACAACCACATGCTCTCGTGCACCAAAGTTGGTTGAAAAATCACATTTGTGTCCTCGGGTGAATTTCTAGGTCCCATGCAAGAAATGAGAATAAAATTAAAACATCTGGGCATCGTGGCTCGGCCAAGAACATTGAGAAACTTGGTTTTAAAATTCTTGTAAATCCAAAACACGTCTGGAAATCATGAAACTTGGTATGGATGTCATGTCATGGTACTACCATGTTGTGGTAAAAAAAATGGCCGAATAGGAACAAATTTTGGTATAAGCTTCTTGCAAACCGAAGCTTCTCTCAAGAAGGCTCGTGGTTCTGAGAGGGAACGTGTCACCTTTGAGTGTGAAACGATATACATTGTCCCCCTTGCAGTACTAGGGAAAACGCTATACACAGAGGTATAGCAGTAGCGTTGGTCAAAACTCGGCGTTAGCGCTACTTAGTAGTAGTGCTTGTTGCAAAACCACGCTACAACCATTATTTTAGCAGTAGCGCGTCTTCGCAGAAAAGAGCTACTACTAAAATTCCCTCACTAGTGCCGGTAGGCTAGGAATAGTAGCAGCGGTTCTGCCGGAAGCACGCTACCGCTAAAAACATCGTAGCAGCGCGTTTCTGCTGTAGAGCGCTACTGCTATGTAAAAGAAAATAAATAGAAAAATAAGTAGAAAAGTAAATGAAAATGAAAGAAATAGAAAAAGGAGAAACGAAAAAAAGAAAATGTAAAGAAAACAAAAGGAAAATAAAAAGAAAACAGAAAGGGTTAGCTGTAGCGCGTTTCCCTGGAACACGCTATAGCTATCGTAGCTATAGCGCGTTTCGGAACAACGCGCTACTGCTAGTTTGACTCAAATCCCGGCAGCCCGGGCTCAAAATTTTGCTAAGTCCTTTCCCCCCTCTCTACTCCCACTGTCCCCCAACTGCTCCATCGCTGCCGTTGCCCTGCCGCCTTCGATCACACCGCCACCGCCGGAGGCCTCCTTCGACAACACCGCCGCCGCCCGCCGCCTTCGACCACACCGCCGCCGCCCACCGCCTTTGACCACACCGCCGCCCGAGGCCGACGTCGACCTCACTGTCGCCTCCCTCGAGCTCGCCGCCGCTGCCCTCGACCTCACCGCTGCTGCCCGAGCCAGAGCCTGCCCTCGCCGCCGATCGTAAGGCTATGTCTCTCCTGTCCCTACCCTCCTATTTCTCTCTGCTAGGGCAATTATATATATGTTGATATGCTGTGTTGATGTTCATATGAACCCTAGGTGTTCATATGAACCCAAGATTTTTTTAGGGCAGTAGGCATTTTATAGCATTTAGGAAAAATGATTAGCATTTTTTTTAGGAAATTAGCTAGGGAAATTTTTATGAAAATTCCTAAACAGTAATTCCATTTAGCTTTAAACTAATAGAGGGTATATAAATAATAGTAGCATTTAGATTTAAATTAATAGAGGGTATAAACAAAAAACACTTAGCTATAAAAAAATATTTTGACTACAGACCTGAATTTGTTCCAAATTTCATTCAAATGAAATTTGAATTATTTGGACTATGGACCTGAATATTTTTGAAGAAATTGGGTGTAGGTACTAAGGTCTTGCTGTGGAAATTCTGGTGAGGTCAAAAGGGTTAGAGAAAATGTAGTTCCTGGACTTTTAGCTTTAGACAAAAACAAAAGTATTTAGCTATAAATAAAAAACAGTAGCTATGGCATTTAGCTATAAACAAAAAATAGATTTGTTTTTCTTTTCAAAAACTTGGTCAAACAGAACAGTAGCTATGGCATTTAGATATATGTCATTGATGTTCATTTGCATATTCCATTATTGTTGATTATATCTTTTCATTGAAGTGGCCATGTTTTATGCAAATTCCTCAATAGTGTTTGCTCATGTTATATCTTTTCACTGAAGTTGTTCGATTGTGCCCAAGTGGCTTTGTTGTTTCCAGGGAATGATGCTGAGTGGCCTATGTTTTGCCGGAATGTTGATTAATTTCTGTTCCAAAAAATTTCAGGTTCTCGATTTGTCCACTTTTTAGCAAAGGTCATGCCGAAATTTTCCGTGAATTTCGGCATGACTTGTGCTAGAAACTAGGACATATCGAGTGCCCGGGATTTTCCGCACCAGGAAGGAGTCAACATTCCTGCAAAACAATAGTCCTTTTTTATGTCATTATTCATTTTATTAGGTCTAGAATTAATTGACTAGATTTAATCATAGGAAACATGGCTAGCAACAATGAAGGACAGGGTTCTGGTGATTGCGACAACGTCTACCGGGCGGCAGACGAATTTTTTAGCCTTACCGACGATCAACCGATGTTGTTGTTGGGCCCACCGGTGGCATCGGGGACTGAGACCGACACGCAGACCAGTGCTGAGACTGAGACCGACGCTGAGATTCAGACCGGCATCGAGACCGGCGCTGAGACCGGTGCTGCCTCAGGGAGCGGAGCCGGTGTAGAACCGAAAGCAAAGAGGCAACGGGTTCCTAACAAACTCAGGACTACTAGACTGGTGGTCATGGAGGTGGACGACGGCAATTTTGAGCCAAAGGCGCCCGAAGAAGCGCGCGCGTGCTACGGCAATCAAATAGGCTGCATCGTACGGACAACCGCCACCATCAACGATGAGAAACTACAGAAGATAGAAAATATGAGGAGCTCCCTCCTAAAGAAGTTTCACCAGATATTCTTGTCCTCGGGCTGGAATGAGAAGGATTATGAAGATCCAGATGAAGACCTGGCAATGAAGAAGATAAACAAACACGCCATGACCAAGTTTAGCGATGCGTTGGCCGCCTGGAAAAATCGAGTGAAAGCAAAGATCAACGACGGGGAACCCTACTCCGAGATTGTGAAGGATAATCCGACAATCACGGAAGAGCAGTTTCAAATATTCAAGGAGGCTTGCGAGGCCGAAGCTGCCAAAATAAAGTCTAACTACATGAAGGGCCTTCAAAAGAGGAACATTGGGAGCCACCACCTCAGAAGTCGTGGTTACGGCGGAAAAGGTCCAAATGGGCCAAGGAGGACTCGGAAGCCGCGAGTCTGGGCATCCCATACCCCTTGGCGGATTTCACCATCCCGCAGGAGCGTGACGTCCTGAGGGCCCGGCACCGTTGGGACCCAGTGAAGAAGGTTTATGAGACAACACCGGTCATTACGGAGTTCATGAGACTGCTGGTAATTTTAGTTTCTGATCAATTCGACTGCACACGTTAGTCATATTTGTAAACGATCCTTGTGCCTTTTGCAGAGAGAGTGGCACCGGATTGCAGCCGAAAGCGACTCGCTGTCTGAGGCATTGGCGAGGCCCAAGTGGGACACTCCATTCAACCGGGCGTTGAACATATTGAAATGACAACCGGTGGATACTCGACCGTCGTATGGACGCGTGCACGGTGTCGGAGACGGCGCCACGTGGAAGAAGTACTACCGTGAGACCACGGAGGAGAGAAAGGAAAGACGAAGGTTAACTGAAGAAAACATCGACAAGAAGGTTGAGATTGTGGTTGAGAAGAAATCATCTCAGATAGTTGCAACAGCGATAGCTGCCGCAAAACAGGCGATTGCAGATATGTCTACTTCCTTAGTGACGGGCGTTTTCACTTGGACAAGGCAAAATCCAGAAAAAATGCAGAGGACTTTCCCCTTGCTGACTTCTTGGGAGCACCTGCTCCCGTACCTGCTCCCGCACTGGCTCCAGCACCTGCTCCCGCACCGGCTCCCGCACCGGACGTGCTCGGTGGTGCCTCCTCTTTGGCTGAGCTCGATGCCCTCATGGTATCTGTCGCACCGGCCCCCTTCAATATAAATGTATAATCTCCCGTTTTCGTTGCCTTTCGGATGTCTCACGTCACAGACTTTTCTTTGCAGGACGACGAAACCCCGTGCACCATATTGTACACCATCGACAAACAGAAGGTGGACATGGGGAAGGCGGCGATAATGGAGCCGAAGGAACCATTGTTCCACAGCCGGCCCCCCCGAACGTCTTCAAGGTTTCCGTGGCCAGTGTCAAACCGGGCCACGAGAATTTGCCTCCTCTAATACCAGTGGGGGATGACGACGAGACCCCACGGCGGCTTGGTGATTGTTGCAATGGGTGGGTCCTGTTGTGGCCAAAGAGTCTGCTTCGTCTGGAGGCGGCCGGGAGCACACCCACGAGCATGCAGCCTCAGCAAGGTATGAACATCAACACCCCACCTACCCAATTAGCATCGGGTGTCGGGTTGGGTGATAGCGGACGGGGTAAGGAGGAGGCTCCATTAGTCGCTGATGACGTCGCCATGGATGAGGATGAGGATGACGATGGCGCTGAACAGTATGTCTATACTGGCGCCTCCTCAGGGTTTGAGCGTCATGAGTCGGTGCCTGAATTACCGTCTCAACGTATTATTGACGACCTTCCGGTAGTAAAGAAGTCTAGGAAGAGAGCGAGGAAAGGCAAAAAAGCTGATTCTATGATCCAGCCGCCTCAGCAGCCTCGGCTTCAGGACCGTATAGATATCCCCGATGCGGATAAATGGCATATCCCCGGTCAACCAATCCTACCTGCAACAGTGCTACGGGCCAGATTCGGTGATCTAAGGAGACTTCATGACGATGTGCTGCGGGTAGAGAAAGGCCTCATCGCCTCGAAAGATCCAGGATACCCACTTTACGTGGTTAACGTTCCACGGCAAATGCCGTATGTCGACAGCTTCCCTGCGGATAAGTTCTTCCTCCGATTTGATTACATATTCGACATGTTTCACGTGAAGAAGTTGGATTTTACGTTTGTCCGCCTTTATGCCTTGCACATGAACTACATCATTGGGGTTGAGCAGATACGTCATATCTGTGTCGCTGACCCATACTACATGCACGAGAGCTTCTTGGGAGTCTGTGCAGAGCAGCGTGAATACGCGAGGGATTACATCATCAGTTTCATGCTCGCCAATAAGGACAAGGAGGCGATTCTTGTGCCCTATCATCCCGTGTAAGTCATCCGCGCTGCTATCCTTCCTTCGATTTCAATAATTCATTTGCACGGTGGAGGCTAATTAATTTGAGGTGTACTTATTTTGCGCAACGGCGGGCGCGCCGTCCTCATCATCCTCTACCCCCGATTCTCCCACGCTCTTTACTTGGACTCGTCGAAGAACATTCACAAAAAGGATTACACCCACATCAAAGATGTTCTCGACAATGCTATGTTTTACTACCAATCAAGGGGCGGAGAGGTTAGGGACAAGAAGAGAAGGGGCGGCAGGGACGCCTTCAGCCATAAGACCGACTTCTGCTGCATCCAGCAACTGAACGATTCTCTTAATGATGGATTCTATGTCCTACACCACATGCAGGAGTACAGACAGGATCACCAAAACCTTCACATGTCACCTAGATCTGGCGATGCCCATATTCTGCAATGGGCAAAGGACATTGGAGATATCGAGGATCATCGACTTCGAGCTGAGTTCTAAAACATCCAGCGCGAACTTGCCCTAATCATCATGAATGAGGTTGTTGGAAAAACAGGGATGTTCTACGGAGAAGGACAAATGTCGCGGGAAGACGTCCGAATATGGATAGCCTCTCAGCGTCTTGACATGAAGCCTTTCACTAAGCTCGGGGACTATCCCCCTGACGTCGATGGATGGCACGGCATGTTGGAGTGATTGTCGATATATGACAATGTGTCTGTTTAGTCCATACTTTCTGTATGACAAAACTTTGAGTTATGCGCAGTGAAACTTTATTTGTGATGTAATTAAATCGTCCTCCTCCTCGACTAGCGAAGATCACTCTAGTTAGGGCATTTTGGGTACGATGAACTTTGTTATTTATGCTTATGATATGTTGTTTCTATTTTTGTCAAGTCTGTCTCTTTCTGTTGCTAAACTATATATGCTGCATATCATCGACTCATGTGACGATGCAGGTGCATAGATCATCGATGGCGAAGAAGTGCTACGCCAGGAGTATATATACGATGAGTGGCCAGAGTGTCAGGCCCAGGTGTTGCCGGTTTCCGGTTTCCGAGCGACATGCAATAGTTAGTTTAGGTTCACGCTAATGCGAGAGAGGGATACAAACTCATGTACTCAAAGTGATAGCTCTTCTCGCGTATACCATTGTTTAGATGGATGACGATGTATTTGCAAGTAATCAAGGACTTGTATCGCTATTTTCGAGATGATGACGAAAGACCACTTTGTGTTGGATGATGGTTATGATGAGACTATTTGTATGTATATGCTATGACTACATTCGTGGTCTCGCAGGCATTTGTATGTGTATCATAATGACATTTCTATGTGCTAAAGATTCTTCTATAAAGCCTGTTCAAATACAAAAAAAATATGCCAAAAAAACAAAAAACCTGTTAAATTAGCAGTAGCGAGTGTATAAAAGTTAGCAGCAGCGCCGCGATAGCAGTAGCGCATCGTTGCAAAGGGCGCTAGAGCTACTAGCAGTAGCGAGCTCCCAATAACCGCGCTGCTGGTACACTTGTGTAGTAGTAGCGCCGGTGACCACGCGCTACTGCTATATGTTAGCTGTAGCGCCTTATTAGTAGCGCCCCTCCCCGCGCTACTAATACACCTAAAACCCACGCTGCTGCTAGCATTTTCCCTAGTAGTGTTGAGTTATTTACAAAGGCAATATAGAACTACATGAGTGCCCTGTTAAATTTTGGAATTATTTCGGCTTCGTTTGGCCTTATTTACTCATTAATTGAGTTTTTGGTCATTTAATGTGCATAATTCAAATTTGAACTACAAGCACGTGCTCCCGTGCACCAAAGTTGGTTGAAAATCACATTTGTGTCCTCGGGTGAATTTCTACTCCCATGCAAAAAATGAGAATAAGATTCAAACATCTTGGCATCGTGGCTCGGTCAAGAACATTGAGAAACTTGGTTTTAAAACCATGAAACTTGGCATGGTGTCATGTCATGGTAGTACCATGCCGTGGTAAAAAAAATTGGCCGAATAGGAACAAATTTTGGTATAAGCTTCTTGCAAATCGGAGCTTCTCTCAAGAAGGCTCGTGGTTCTGGGAGGGAACATGTCACCTTTGTGTGCATAATTCAAATTTGAAATACAAGCACATGTTCCAGTGCACCAAAGTTGGTTGAAAAATCACATGTGTGTCCTCGGGTAAATTTCTAGGTTCCATGCAAGAAATGGGAATGAAATTCAAAATTCTGGGCGTCGTGGCTGGGTTGGAAACATTGAGAAACTTAGTTTTTTAATTCCTGTAAATCCAAAACACGCATGAAAATAATGAAACTTGGCTTGGTGCCATGACATGGCACCAACATGCTGTGGTAAATTTGTAGTCCGATTTGCGAAGGCGCACACATTAACAATCAACAAAGTCATTTTGGAACAAGTACTGTCACGTTACAATCGGAAACACAAGTATTATTGAAACCATGGGCGTTCTACTTACTAGTATCATTTACGTGCCGCCACGCGTCCCCATTTTTTAATAGCTAGGAGGTGCCGTGCAGGGTAGCTATTTGAGTACGAGAGGCGTGCGATCAGACCCCTGCGCGTGCTTATCGGGAGGAGAGCCCTTTGACCTCCATCTGCCGTCCACCTCTCTCCCAAGGTCTCCATTAATGGTGCCCGAGCCTCTATTTAATGGCGTGGCTATGTCTCACTCGACTGAGATTTAAGAGAGAAAAAAGAAAATCTGACAGCACGGATCTTGATGTAAGATCCGACGGACCTATATAGCATCTACTGCGACTTATAGCAAGACTGATGAATATAGAAGGACGATTTTTTTTATCAAAGAAGGGCTTGCCCCTTCCGATTTTCATTACTGAAAACCACCACAATTCACAAGAAGTTCAGCACAACTCCAGCCTAACACAAAGGACTAGAAACTACTCCCTCCGTCCCATAATATAAGACGCTTTTTGACACTAGTATAGTGTCAAAAAACGTCTTACATTATGAGACGGAGGGAGTACCAGATTGAAATCACAACATCCCAAGAGGCCAACAAAGGCCAAACATCCGTGCTAGAACCCAACATTTCACAACCGGCGACACAATCCACATCCTAAACCGATTACTACATCAAAATAAACCAGGAAACTGAAGGAAGCCCAACAGCAACAAGAAGAACAGCAACGCCAGGGTCGCCATAGCAAGAGTTTTCTTCATTCCAGCCTTGCAACATTGATCTTCCACAGAAAGATAAGGACGATTAATTATGTTACATAATTAGAAAGATAATTAAAAAAGCCACATGCGACTACGCCCAAAATACACAAGGGCAAAAGAAGAAGGAGTACAAGGATCTGGCTCGCTGATCTCTACTTTCTTGATGTGTTGCTGCAGGCCGTGGGAACTAGTCTCCGCGGTGAGCGGCGATGAGCTCTTTCGTGTCCTCAAGACACTGCTTGAGAACATCCACGGATTCCTCCACCAGCCTTTGGCGCTTGTTGCGGAGCATGTCACTCTCGTCCATAAGTTTCTCGACGATGACGCCGGTACTCTTCAACAAGGCACTAGTCACCTCCTGCTGGTCTGCACTTCGGACGATCTTCTCCCTCAGCAGGTCGCGCTCGGCCCGGAGCCTCTCATTGCCCTCCCTTAGTCGCCGGATGACGCCGGTAGCCTGTTCAAACGAGGCTTTCACGTTGTCCTGCAACCTCGCTAAGCCGGAGATCTCATCCATCTGGCTATGGACGATCGCATGCATGCGCCTGTAACAGTCGTCGCCTGCCCGCGAGAAATTTTCCCAGGCCACCACGGCGCAGCGGGACATCTCTGCTGCTTCCGCGGTGCGGCCGGACCAGTCTGCTGCATCGACGGCGCGGAGGGACCTCCGTGCTGCTTCAGCGGTGCGGCGGGACCTCTGTGCTGCTACTTCCGCGCGGCGGGACATGTCGGCTACCCTCGCAGCGAGGCGGGACATCTCTCGTGCTTCCGCTTCCATGCTCGCCTCTCCCTGGTGGCAATCTCTCGACCCAGAACTCATGCTGGCCATGGCAGACGCAAGGGAAGGATGCTGAATGACTTTTTTGTTTTTGTGGATGAGGAGGTGAGGAGGAATGTGCAGTCATCTTGGCATACTTGTATTTGTAACCGAGTACTAATACGCTCCTAAGTGGGAAGCCGTTTAGGTTGTGATCGGTGTGAACATGTTTGGAATTCAATATAGCGTGGTACTAATACGCTCCTAAGTGGGAAACATTTAGGTTGTGATCGGTGTGAACAAGTCTGCAATATAGCGTGGAGTAATTTGCAATGTGACGAGACGCAAGCTCAAAATTTATAAATACCCGCGTGGCGAGCTCTAGGCTAGTCCTTTTTTCAGACACATTAAACCTATCTCGCACGCACCATCGTGCCACCCACAAAAACTTGTACTCTGAGTTTAGTAGTACATTATACAGGAAGAGAAGACGTGCACGCATGTACTCGTCCTCTCACACACGCGTCTATTTTTTCTCGAAAAGGAGGATGATGACCCTCGGCCTCTGCATCTGGGAGTCACACACGCATCTGTAGCTACGAATTGTAGTGTTCTCAACCATCCGATTGGCTCTATCATGGATGTACCTAAATACTAAAACATGTCTAGATACATCTATATTTTGACAAATGGAAGGCATGTATTGTGGAACGGAGGGTGTGCTTGTCATCAAAATGGATAAAAAGGGACGTATCTAGAACTAAAATACGTCTACATACATCTCCTTTTATCCATTTTGATGACAAGTAGTACTTCTTACCCAAAGGAACTTTATATCCAACAGATACAAAATATCCGTTCGACTGTTGGAAATTACTGATTTGATGTCGAAGTAATTGCTGCATTACCACCAAAACCCACCATTTCTTAAGCTAAAGTAGACCAAGGTAATCCCTATATTAGCATATTACTAAGATAAAAAGAAGGCACTGTTGAAACATTTAGGAAGTGAGCTTGTCAATCTGAATGTGGAGGGACACAAGTTTAGCCCCGGCCAGCAGCTTGGGCGGAAGTGTCAAGAAGGTCAGCTCATGCACGTCGATGTCGCTGGGATCCTTGCTGCTTGTCACCTCCATTTCCACCTCGACGGCGTCGGTCGTGCCTTTGGGTTCCCCCGGCGGGCCGTTCGCCCACAACTTGGCCCAGTAGTGCGCTAGTGGGGACGCCCCCGCTCTGATGCAGACGACCGACACGGCAATAGGCGCGCCTATGTCGAGCACGCCGCCGACCAAAAAAAAACGCGCGGCGGTCCTCCTCCACGAACAGCAAGAGCCATGGCTCCGACAGTGGCACTTGCAGCTGGAGCACCTTTCCGTACTGGATCCTGTGCACGGGCATGGGATGCGTGTTGCTGATGTGGTGGTAGAGCGCCGGTGGCGGGCCTTCGTAGCCGCAGACGGGCACGGGGAATTTGCAGGGCGCGAGAGGACACACGCTCTGGTGATTGACGAGCTTGTGGTAAGTGACGTAGAGCCCACAGCCTTCGTGCGGGCACTCCACCCTCAGTGATGAAACGACGGCGTCCACCGCCGTGTTCCGCACGTCGAAGCCACCACCGCGCTCGCACTTCTAGCACTGCCGCTGGTTCCCGGGGCGCTCGATGCGGCAGTCCGCGCAGGCCAGGTGCCCTCCCTTGCACTGCAGAAATCAATTGAATAACACATCAATCAAGAAACCTGCACCTTGCTCAATCAGCCGAATGGACGAGGTTTATTCGAACCTCATACACTGGAGGCATCAAGGGGCAGAGGCACAAGGGGCAATGGAGCACGGTGAGGTCCATCGAGACCTTAGTGAGCTCCCTCGTCGGTTCCTATTTCGTCTGCATGATCTCGCCCTCCTCGTGCACAACCATCTCTCGCTTGGGCCGGGGCATTACAAAACTTTACTGTCACATATTTTATACTCTGTGCATAACTGACCTCCTACATACCAAGGAAGGTAGTAGTTTGAGTTTTCTGGACAAATTTGCCCCTGCGCATGAGTAAGCTGCATAAATATCGATAGTAAATGCGCATGTAATGGTTGGCTGGTCCTCCTTCCTTTTCGCTTGAGTTGGCTTCCCCAGGCGGTCAAGCCGCATCCGGCGCTACACGCGTTTGCCTGTAGCCATTTTCTGCTTTGGAAACTGGCATGATTAATGGGGGCAAAACTAATCTGAGAAACCAACGCGGACGCGTAGACTAATCTGAGAAAAACAAGAAAAAGTTATATGCAAAGTAAAAGGAATCAGAGGGAGTACTATTTCAAGGTGCATTAAATCAACACATGCAAGTATCAAAAGGAGAGTCACGGCATGCATGCATGCGTTGTAATTAATGCATCGGTAACCCTAAATTATTGAAATATATCGAGTGCAGTGCTTTGATATGTCGTGTCAACTCGTACATCAATGAGAGTTTTGATTATCCTCTCCCTCGCGGACTTAACTGCACCTGCCTTTGGCTGTATGACAGGTTGGCCACACACCTGTCGGGCCCACCTGTCATACACGCAAAGACAAGAGTGTCCCTCCCTCGCCCATGAGCGTGGTGGCTGGCAAGACTAGTAGAAGCTTTCGCTACACGCTCTCCCTCCCGCACGCGGTGGACATGCAGTAGTTCAATCGGTGTCAGATGGCCAGAAGCGTACTATAGTACTCCTCCAGTGCAGTAGTACACCATCATTGTTCGACTTCCCGAAGAGGCGAAGGGCCAAGCGCAGCCTGGACGCTCGCGTGGCAGTTTCATGTGTAGAGTAGTCTAGATAGTGTGTACCGTGTCTGTAAGCTTAAAATCGTTGGGGTCGGCTCCATGCTATGTGGCCGTCTCGAAGTTTTTTTTTAAATTAAAATAGTCTTCTGGCCCTACCTGTCACCCTGGTGATTTTAGTTTGCACGCTCATCTGGTCAAGACAGGAATATATATATTTTAATTTATTTTTTTTCGAAAAGGGGGGACTCCCCGACCTCTGCATCAGAATGATGCATACGGCCACATATATTTTAATTTGTGGTGGGTAAATGTTAGATGTTGCAACAAATATATTGTACACTGCGGGTCTTTCAGCCAAGTGTAGAGGCAAGCATGTGGGGCCAGTGCTATGATGTGTCGCATCAACTCGTAGAACGAGGAGAAGCTTGATTTTACTACACGCCTTCTCCCTCGCCCATGCGCGCTGTTGCTCGCAAATGAGGACAGGCTTTTGCTTAGTAGTACTTCTACAACAAGCTATCCATCCCGCTCGCGGTGGACGGACATGCAGCAGTGGATTCGACACTATAGAAGCAGTAGTAGTAACATCATTGTTCGTCTTCTCGAAGAGGCGAAGAGCCAAGCGCAAACCAAACGTTGCAGTTGTGAACATTGGAGCACGCATATAGCCAGGTTCTTGCATGAGACAAAATTGCTATGTGAGCCCACTATTGTATTAGTATGTACAACTACTTGCTAGTATAGCCCTGTAAACCAGAAAGGAGTATTTGCCCTTCTAGAGATTTCAACAAGTGACTAGACTACACCGAGTAGGAGTACATATGGAGCAAAATGAGTGAATCTGCACCGTAAATAAATACGTACTAGTTCTATCGTTTTCCTCTCCGAGGTGCACAATATTGAGTATACTGACTAGTCTCTTTTTGACACACATTTACGTTGTTGTTTTTGACATAGTACAGACGCAAGCGCTCATATACACGCGCATACACTCACCCCTATGAACGCACACACGCACGGCACTAAGTATCATCTTGAAATTTACGAAGTCACCATAGGCACCTCGTCGTCGACGGGTCCATAGGTGCTAGAATGCCAAGGAGGAAGAGGGTAGCGGTTCCCGAGACGTTGAATGGTCAATGATGCATCCTCAATTACATGCAGAGGGAATTAATTGGAGAAGCAGACTAGAGCCAGCATGATGTGAATGCAACAGAGTTTGGACTCTCATATAATAAAGGCGCCCCACTACTCCAATCCATCTACTCCCGAGTCTCTGCGCAACACTACTCACTCCAATCCAAGATCAAGTGACCATAAGCCACAAGCACCTATGGAGGCCATGGACGCGAGCGGCAGTCGGCTGTGCCAAATCATCCAAGGCGCCAGCCTACGGCCCCGCATCGCGCAGCATTTCCAAATGGTGCTGGCGACCGCAGGCATCGTAGCCCTCGCCGACGCCGGCTTTGCCTCTCGCATGGATGACATGATGGTCAACTCCATCCGCAAGTTCACCGCCATCAAGAAGCGCGCGGATGACCTTGCCGTATTGCTCCAGCCCACGCGCCCAGGCTCCTCATTGCCTGCCACCCTCATCGGCCTAGATGGTGACGAACTCTTTCAAGCTCTGGTGGACCTGCAGGTGTCGGAGGTCGCGACAAAGAATGTGCACCTCGAGCCCGCGCTCGCCGCACAGCGCCTCGCCATGCAAGAAACCGTCGACCTGCACATCCACGTCTACGAGTAAATCGTCTACATTGGCCACTACAAGGCAAGAGAGGACATAAATACGTTGGCCTTCTTCCAGCGGATGGAATCTTTGGACGCCATTGTTCAGAAGCACGTCGACCTGGCCACGAAAGCCGCTGCTACTTAGGCGCCATTCGGTGGGCCGACGCCCTGAGTCGAGGAGGTGGACGTCGTCGATGGATGCATCTCTTCTTCTTGCCTCCTGTAACCAGCACTGCATCGCCTTGTGGCCTTAATGTTTCATTAGTATAGTACTCCCTCCGTTCCCAAATATAAGTCTTTCTAAAGATTCCAACAAGTAAATAAATGCATGTCGACGAATTCTGGCTATATGTGCATATTTATATATAGCTATTGTACTTGTTGGCTATAAACTTGACTATATTTGACATGGCAACATCATATAGCCAGCAGCTGGCTATATTATTAACCATGCTCTTAGAGAGTAGAAGAGAGAAACAAGGGGGGAGGGCTAGCTGTAGCACGAACGCTGTTGTCAGATGGGACTCGTGTTTATAGAATAGGAGTACTAAGCACTCGTGCCTCTTTTTTTTTGAGGGAAAAATTAGTCGTATGTCTAGTACCACTTTAGGTCTACTTTTCGAACCGCAGCTACGCTTCACAGTACATATTTTTCACGCATTTATCCTCCTATATGTACTCCTAGGCTATTTTCACATGTTCCCATTCGCCGACATGTGGGACATAGAGCATCTGGGTCATAGTGCATGCATGACTCGGAGCATATGCCGGGGTACTTTACATTTTAGACCTCACGAATTACATGCAAACCCCCCGCAGAAGAATAAATAAATCAATGAATTACTACATGAAACCGGATTATTTTCATGGAAACCGGAGCATGTTCATTAAATTTTGGACATAACACGCTTATAAAAAATGACCGGACCTAAACCAGTCTAAGGGCCTCTTTGATTTTTCCCGGAAAAAGGGCCTCTTTGATTCACAGGATACTGAAAACACAGGAATGGGGAAAGTATGATGGCGATGAACCGAGACGAGGAGAACTCTAACTCAGTTAGAGGTTAGAGTTAGATTCTAACCCTGAACTAACTCTAAACCAAAGAGGTGTATGGATGGCAGGGTTAGATTGACAATAAATGCTCTATCTCAATCATTTGACTACTTTGGACCCTATTTTTAGTCAGACTAAAATAAGTCCCTTGGATCCAAGCATCCTCTTTGTGTGGCCGGCTCTTCTGTGGCATCCTCCCGCTCACAATTGACATAAACGAACCATCTATACAATCAAGCATGCAAAACATGATAATTTTTACTTTGTCCATACAAATGAGATATCCCACTTAAACATACAAGTCGTCAATCAAGCTTCACAAAATAAAAAAACACTTCATCAGACAAAGAATGAGCTAACTCATAACGGAAGTTGTTCACGATAGGGAGGGAGCCCGGAGCCCCTCACGCACCGAGGGAGGAGCTCGCCATCGTCGCTCTAGAGGAAGGCTCTGTAGATCCCAAGCCCCGGGAACCCCTCCGACGCTGGCCCTTGCGAGTTGAGGTCGACACCGGCATGGGTAGCAGGGCCGCTTGCCGCCGACTGGGAACTTAATCTTTGGGCCTCTATAAATAATGCAAGCATGTAACTAAAATACCTAGAAAGGTGAACTGAATCTTTGGGCCTCTAGAAATAATGCAAGCCTGAAACTGAAATACCTAGAAAGGTGAACTGAATCTTTGGGCCTCTAGAAATAATGCAAGCCTGAAACTTAAATACCTAGAAAGGTGAACTGAATCTTTGGGCCTCTAGAAATAATGCAAGCCTGAAAATGAAATACCTAGAAAGGTGAACTGAATCTTTGGGCCTCTAGAAATAATGCAAGCCTGAAACTCAGATACCTAGAAAGGTGAAGTGAATCTTTGGGCCTCTAGAAACATTGCAAGCCTGAAATTGAAATACCAAGAAAGGTGAACTGAATCTTTGGGCCTCTACAAATAATGCAAGCCTGAAATTGAAATACCTAGAAAGGTGACCTGAATCTTTGGGCCTCCAGAAAGATTTATTACCTCCTCAAGAAGCATCAAACAATTCCATGCGTGCACCACAAATCTATAGCAAGTTTGATCAGGATCTACTTTTCCAAATCAGAATTAGCGCTAGAGCAAGCAAGATCAATGATATGGCCGTGAGATAGACAAGGAACGAACAAACTCACCCCTCTCGCGACCTCCCTGGTAGATGCACCGCCGTCGCGCACGGCAGAGGGAGAAAAACGACTGGTGAAGGGGGAGCGGGGCGACCTTCGAAGGTCGGAGGGAGAGGGCGGCTGGAGTAGGGCGGCGGAGGCTGGAAGGAGAGGGAGGTGAGAGGAGAGAGAGGGCGAGCGGCGCTTGGGCGGGCGGCCCTATGGGGAACAGAGAGGAGTCGTGCGAGAGGGGGGGAGCGATCTGGTGCGGGCAGGTGAGATTTTTTTAGGGGAGCGATCTGGTGCGGGCAGGTGAGATTTTTTAATTCTCTTTTAGTGGGCCCAAGATAACTAACCCAATTAGAACCTCTCCACCAGGCTAGTTTTTTTAGCTGGGTTAGAGAAAACTAGCTCAAACTAACCCCTCTTGTTTCGATAATTTGAGGCTATTTTAACCCAAACTAGCTCTAACTCAGGGATCCAAACAAAGAGGAGTGTTACTGTACATGCTACAGTGTGGACCGTAGCACATTGTTTTTATGGCCATATCACCACATTATTGTTTTCTACTGCTGGTTCACTGGGCTACTGTGGTTCGCATGGCTGGTTCACTGGGCTGCCGTGGTTCGCACTCCTCCGACCTGAGTAGTACTCCCCCGTTCCTAAATGTAAGTCTTCGTAGATATTTCACTGTGGACCACATACAGATGTATATAGATGCATTTTATGTGTAGATTCACTCATTTTTCTCCGTATGTGGTCCATAGTGAAATCTCTCCAAAGACTTATATTTAGGAACGGAGGAAGTAGTATAGTACTAGTATATACCGCATCATTCTTTGCTCCTTCTTACTACTCCGACGTGTCATGCACCCAGTCGGAGCGCCAGTAATTCATGACTATAGTGAGTGGTCATGTCACAAGTCTTTCCAGGAGTAACGTGCCGTCAAATCGCACAGCCCCACTCGCTCACCCTCCTCGCCACTCTATCAAACCGCCTACCCGAAAACTGCCACGCGTACTGCCCGGGAAAAGCCCCGCCCTCAACTTTTAACTACGCAAAAATAGTTCGAGCTTGTTCGTTCTATATAAATACAGTACTTACTGTATGTTTATTCACCTGTGGGGTTGTTCAATGAATGGAGGGGCGAGGAGCACAAGTGAACAATACTACCTCTGTCCGGGTTTATTGGTCCCCATTGTATTTCGTGCCAAATTTTGACCATAGATTAAACTAAGAAAATGTTCACGCATGTCACCAAACATTATATTTTTCAAAACTATGTTCAAGTACGAATCCAATGAGATAATTTTTCTTGACATGCATTAACATTTTGTTAGTTAAATATTTAGTCAAAATTTGGCACAAACTATAAAAGGGACCTATAAACCAGGACGGAGGTAGTACTGTAGTAGTAGTAAGTAGGAGTCATAGAGTAGTCACCTTAAATAGAGAGTTTCTTTTCTTTCAATGCCACGTACACAAATTGAAACGCTTGTTGTGGAGAGAAAAAAGATAATCACTCCACTATATATGGACGCAGGGGCCTGAGCGCTCGCTTTACTAGGGTTTCTCTCTTCATTCTCTCATACTCTCCAGATATAAACAAGACAGCGATAGCGACATTTTCTCTCTGCTCACCGCTGGTCACAGATCCGGCCGGATCCCGTCGGCCGGTTTGTGTAGAGGACTAAAAGTGCATCGTTCACGCGGTCATCACTATCGAGGGAGGAAACCCACAACTGCCGGAGGGGCCCGATCCTCTGCCCATGCCGTTCTCTCCGACACAGCGCCGGCTCAGGAGGTCCTCTGACCCTTCTTCCTCCCTGCCGTATTGTCCGCAGATCCGACCTACCGCCGCCGACATCCCGGCGACCCTCAGGTATAAGTTCTTCGAAAGCGGCCTTGCTCTACTGCCCCAGCTCCCCACATGTCTGCATGTGCATCTTTTTCTACTCCCATCAGCTCTTCCAAAGCCACCTAAATTTTTAGTATTATTAGAGGTAAAGCTACTTCATTCATTCGAATCTAGGGCTTTGTTCAAACAACAAAGAAAGGGGGGAAAGTTGTAGCATGAATCTAGGACTTTATTCAAAGAGGAAATAATATGGTGAAAGTAGTAGAGACCGGATACCCAACCGGTCTCTTGGTTGAAAAGGAAAATAATGGGAAAATGCAGTACAAACTGGATAAGGAACATATCTATTATTGGTTGAAAAAAGGATAGAAAGTGGCGGCTGGTGGACAAGTCAACAAAGTATGTCCAGGATTAGATTTGCTGCCATCACATAGTAAAAGGTCTCCAGGATTAGATTTGCTGCCCTCACATAGTAAAAGGTCTCAGGATTAGATTTGCTGCCCTCACATAGTAAAAGGTCTCAGGATTAGATTTGCTGCCCTCACAGAGTAAAAGGTCTCAGGATTAGATTTGCTGCCGTCACATAGTATAAGGCCTCCAGGATTAGATTTGCTGCCCTCACCTAGTAAAAGGTCTCCAGGATTAGGTTTGCTGCCCTCACATAGCGTGAACAAGCTCGGCATCACCACTTTATGCCTCCTTGTAGGTACATTGTGCTGATGCGTCCACTGTCGCATGTCCTTATACCAACCTTTTGCTAGGTTTTTTTGCGGGTAAACCAACCTTTTGCTGTAATGGCGCATGTAAAATGAAGCGATCACACTATTACCTTAGGGACATGTCTAACCAGTGTTATTGTTAATCTAATGCCTCCGGTGATAAGATGCAATTAAACTGTGTTACAAATGGCACTCTTGCTGTTTTCCCCAGTATGATAAGTAAGTTGCTCCTTTACGCTGCTGAGTGTCCTGGTGTCCCCACGGTCCCATGCCCTTAAACCAACTCTTTAGCTGTTGTTGATTTACTGTGTCTGGTAAACAAGCAATGCCACCATTAAAGTAATCCCATATCTGAGGAATCTCATTGTTGATCGTAATGCTTCTGGTAACATGAAGCATTGCTGACGTTTTAAAATTTCTACTGTCCTTGCGTGATTGCCGTGAACATAATTAAGATGCTTCTTTTCATTTTGTATATGTTTCGTATATTCTTATTGACCAGCAACTGTTTACTTTCTATCATTTTGTGCAGATAGGGATATCCATTTCACCTTGTTGCTATTGTGACCTTTTGGTGAACTGCACAAGACACTTTTTTTTGGAATGAGTGTCTTGTGCAGTTCAACTAAAATGTCACGTGGGCAACATCTCTCAATTTTGGTGGAACTGCACAAAATGGTTAAACTAAAGTGAAATTATGCTCTGCTGTCTCCTTATTTGTGCTATGCAAACATGCTGTGCAAACAGGAATACTCTACTATAGATGTTGTGACGGTCAAGAGCAACATCTCTCAATTTTGGTGGAACTGCACAAAATGGTTCAACTAAAGCGAAATCATGCTATCCTATCTCCTTGTTTGTGCTATGCAAACATGCTGTGCAAACATGAATACTCTACTACAGATGTTGTGACGGTCAAGAGCATTCGCCAAGTTCTTCGATTCTATGACATGGCTGGGCAAGATGGATTTAATCCCGATATTCACTTTATCAAAAGGCTCTAATGGGTTGGTTCTGAATCTTGCAAGCTGGGAATCAGTGAGATGTGTAGGCATCTTTGTTGTACTTATTATTTGAATCTTATTTGTTGGTTCTGAATCTTGCAAGATGGGAATCAATGAGACGTGTAGGCATCTTTGTTGTACTTATTATTTGGATCTTATTTGTTGGTTCTGAATCTTGCAAGCTGGGAATCAATGAGATGTGTAGGCATCTTTGTTGTACTTATTATTTGGATCTTATTTGTTGGTTCTGAATCTGGCAAGCTGGGAAACATGGTATAATGATGCAGAGGACAACAACCATAACAAACAATTCAAACTTGGTAGTATTATCTTTGTGAAAGTGCGACAAATGTGCTGATCGTGTGCATCCTGAGAATAATAATTCTAATTGTTGTGCATGATGATCCCGTGGAACTGATAGAACGAGCCAATGCATTGCTTGTTTTAAGTATAAATTTCTATTAAAGCTAAATAAATTTAAGTGAAGTGACCACTAACTCCTGTTATTACAGTACCAATACAGACCCGCTCGTGAACCAACGTGTGGCCGGAGTAGGTTTCTTAATGGAGGCATTTGAATGCGCCGAGGGTGCATCTTCTGCCGGGCGTGCAGCGGACGAGGGAGGGGTAGTAACTGTTGTCGCCTATACACACTCAGCTTACTGTTGAATCTAGTTCCCCAAGAGCTGAAAAACGAACTGCTGCCGCCGCCTACACACTAGTTCACTCGAAGAGACTCCAATGGCGATCCGAGGGGTGAGACTGCTGGATATGGACTTCATCAAGGAGTTAGTTCGCTGTTCAATCCTATGGCTGCACCAAGTTGAATGTGATGTACACCAACGATACGGACTCGCTGAAGCTCTGCCTCGCCTAAGTCCTATGGCTGCACTAGGTTCTGGAGCATTCGCCCATTTCATCGGCAGCGCCGACTGCACCTTTGGTATGGTGGAGAGAAGGAAGAATGCGATGATTCGGCCATCTGGTGCAACAAGCTTGTTGACATCTAGAAGCAATACAAGATTATCAGCAACGGGCAGGAGAAGGACTCCATGGTTGACCTCGCTAAGACCATCATCGACCCCTGATACGCCAACATGAAAGAAGACGACCTGAACACGTGGGAGGTACCTCTGAATCTAGCCTACATAACCTACGCGGCCAAGGATGCATACGCATGCTACGACATGTACAGGCAGATCTTGGACATGAGGGCGTGTCTGCTTCCCGTAACCGACGAGTACAGGGACAACCGCAGCGTCATGATCAAGTGTGCCAGGAAGGTCTAGATGTTGTACTTTATCTGTTTATAAGCACCTTTATCATCTGAGTGTTCCATGCATTAGCCTATGTGTCATAATTATCTGTTTGGTCTGAAATATTTCTTTTAAGAACCCATTAACCTGATTGCTTTTTGAGTGGCTATTTGCTAATGTATGCAAACTAGTTCACTTGTCCATAAAAAAAACTAGTTCACTCGGCTGTCGTGCTTTGAATCTCCTTCCTCCCAACATATTCCTCTCCTCAGGTGGACCCAGCAGGTCTCTGAATTTTCTCCCACTTTCTTTTTCAATGTAAACTGAGTTTTCTCCCAGTACTTTCCCCTAGAACCAACTCAACTGTCCCACGGCTAGCCTAAAAAATAATAATACCCCACGTACTATTAACTCATCAAATTAAAATGATATTTAATTTTGTAAGTTGGAAGTTCTTACAAAATATTAATAATAATTGTTTATATATAACTTGCCAAGTTAACTCCTAGTGATTGCGTACATAAGCTTGCAAAGATTTTACTGATGTGCAATCATGTGTTTATATTTCATAACATTTCTCCGTCTAGCCCAACATGATATTTTCACCCAGCCCAGCAAGTCCGTGGATTTCGAGGAAAATGCAAATGGGATTTAAATGGGCTGCATAGATGCTACATCATTGTTTCACCCAGCCAACCAAATGAACTAAAAAAACAAATGGACTAGCTGACATGTGGGCCAGTAGGTCGAAGCCTAAGAAGGCGTTGGATTTACATCCAATAGCCGACATTTTTCTTCAATATCTCGTCTTCTTCCCCCAGCGCTGCCAGAACCGCCTGCTCCAGCCTTCGGCGTCCAGCGGCGTTGTTTTGCGCTCCTCAGCGAAACGCTACCCCGCCGATGGCCAGGCCATCCCTCCACTCCGCACCTCCTGTTATTCTCTGCCGAGTGTAGGCCCACCCCGCACCCGAACCAGTCAAGTTTCCACTCCTCTCCGTCTGCGACTCCACTGCCGCGTCTTCCCCATCTCCAGGTCATTCCAGTCTGGGGCCTTGCCGTTGTCCACCGCCTCGGTGCGCTTGGCGCAGCGTGGTCAACATACGAGAGTCATCGGAAGAGGACTGTACATGGAGAGCCTGACGGCTGGGAACCACGAGGTCCATGGTCGCACGCAAGGAAAGTTCCTCCTTATTACGCACTGTACGTGCACTGTACATGGGAAGGGCTTCGGTATTTCGCGAAAAAACGTCCCCCCGCTGATAGGTCGGACCCACCAGCTATATCTTCACACGGAAGGAAGTGCCTCCTTATTACGCACCAAAAAATGAATACCCCCTGCTAGCTGGGACCCACCATAGTGGGTGGCTGACTTGTGGGCCTACTAAGTTGACAAGGACGGAGGTCTTTGTCAACTTAGTCAATATGAATGATTCTAGCTCCAGTGACCGTACGATGTCCATCCAACAGCCATAGTGCTTCTTCAACCTCTGGTCTTCTTGCTCCAGCTGCCCAAAGCAGTGCCGGTCGTGCTCCTGCCTCTCGTGGCCGGCTGTGATGCCGCGGAGGCCTCACTGCCCCTACTACTCCCACCGCTGGCCCAGGGTATCCCTCTATTCACCCACACCCCCTGTTTTTCTGCGGCGACAGCAGCCTCATGCCGCAGCCGAACCAGTGAACCCTCTTACTCCTCTCCGCATGGGCATCCACTGCCGCGTCTTCCCCGGCTCCTCGTCGTCCCCTTCCTAATCCTCGCCGTCGTCCATCGCCTTGGTGCTCTCGGCACGGCGTGGACAATGTGGTCAACGACCGACTTCCATCGGAAGAGTACTGTACGTGGAGAGGCTGACAGCTGGGTCCAAGGCCACATCCCAGTTTTTTTGTGATTTGCCAAGTAAGTCGCTTTGTCAGGCCTGTTGGGCTGCAAATCTTTCAAGACGAGGAGAGCTTCATTCGGCTGGCCGAGAAAATGGCCTATCAGTAATGAGAAATGGGTTGTACATTTTTAAAACACATCAAACCGACAATTAGTTTCAAATATCTTTTTTTCATTTCGATTAAATTACATTAATTTTTATGCGTGGAGAATTTGTTGGATTTTTATATTGATATACATTTTTTTAAATCAGTTTGAATGTGAGTCGAAATTCGGGATTAAAAACAGTTCGGACCGCACCGAAATATGCAAAATTTCATATAATTTTTTAACCGTGGCCACAATATGGGCTGTAATGCTAACAAAAAGAATATGGGCTCCAAACAAAACCTTAAGAATTAGAAAATGGGCTGTAAATTATTAGTAATAATGGCAGATGGGATGTATGCTGTTTTCCACAGATTTGAGGCTTTCCTAAAAAAATGGTTGACGCACAAGCAGTGACTGTTGGATGGCCATCCAACGGCCGTCGTGATTCTTCAATCTCTGCTCTTCCTGCTCCAGCCACTCAAACAAGCGCTGGCGGGACTGCCTGCTCCCTCCTCCCTGCGGCCGGCTGTGTTGCCGCGCAGGCCTCACCGCCCCACCATACTCCCATCGCTGGCCTAGCCATCCCTCTACTCACCCACACCTGCTGTTATTCTCCGGCGACGGCAGACGAACCAGTAAACC
This sequence comes from Triticum aestivum, assembly GCF_018294505.1. Taxonomy (NCBI): domain Eukaryota; kingdom Viridiplantae; phylum Streptophyta; class Magnoliopsida; order Poales; family Poaceae; genus Triticum; species Triticum aestivum. The sequence continues at coordinate 25,328,356 of NC_057807.1, read as the reverse complement.
CTTGTTCAGTCGTACTCCCCTCCCCGTGGGAAACAACTGCGGAGTCTTCCCTGCCTTCGTGTCGTTCCCTTCCTAGGCCTCGCCGTCGTCCACCGCCCTGGTGCTCTTGGTGCGGCCTGGTCAACATGGTCAATGACCGACATGCATCTGAAGTGGACCGTATGTGGAGAGGCCGACAGCTGGGTCCACGGCCGCATGCAAGGAAATGCCTCCTTATTACGCGCAAAATAATGATTCCTCCACCTGACATCGGGGACCCACCGAAAGGGCCTCAGTATTTCACGAAAAAACGTTACCGCCGCTGACAGCTCAGACCCACCAGCTAAATCTTCGCACGCAAGGAAGTGCCTCCTTATTACGCACAAAAAATGAGTACTCCCCCTGTTAGCTGGGACCCAGTATAGTGGCAGGCTGACATGTGGGCCTACTAAGTTGACGGGGACAGAGGGCTTTGTCAACTTAGTCAATATGCATGATTCTAGCTCCAGTGACTGTACGATGTCCATCCAACGGCCTTAGTGCTTCTTCAACCTCTGGTCTTCTTGCTCCAGCCGCCCAAACCAGCGCCGGTCTTGCCTCATGCTCCTGCCTCCCTTGGCCGGCTGCGATGCGGCGGAGGTCTCACCGCCCCCTACTACTCCCACCGCTGGCCAGGCCATCCCTGTACTCACCCACACCCCCTGTTATTCTACGGCGACGACAGCCTCACACCGCAGCGAACCAGTGAAGCCTCGTACTCCTCTACGCGTGGGCATCCACTGCCGCTTCTTCCCGGGCTCCATGTCGTCCCCTTCCTAGGCCTCGCCGTCATCCACCGCTCTGGTGCTCTCGGCGCGGCGTGGTCAACGTGGTGAAGGAACGGCTTCCATCGGACGTGGACTGTACGTGGAGAGGCTGACAGCTGGGTCCATGACCAGAGCAAGGAAGTGCCTCCTTATCACACGCAAAATAATTATTCCTCCACCTGACAGCAGGGACCCGCCAGACGGCCACCATATTTCACGAAAAAAACGTTTCCCCTCTGACTGCTGGGACCCACCAGCTACACCTTCGCATGCAAGGAAGTGCGTCCGGGCAAAAACAAATGATTCGCCCCCCTGACTGCTGGACCCACCAGCTACATCCTCGCACGCAAGGAAGTGCCTGACAGTCGGTACCCACCTGGTCAATGCGTATGTAGCATTGTCATTCTGGTCGCGAACGTGTACGTACATATTGGTCGATGTAGAGGTGCGCACGTGTCGTAGATGTAGAGGCGCGCACGTGTCGTAGTAGAGGCGCGCACGTAGCATGTACACGTACGTACAGCGGCGAGGGTGCAAGAAAGAAAATACGGCCACGTACGTACATACGGGCAGGGTCTCGAACGCCTACTCGCGCATACATACATGGCTGGGTCAGAACGGAGAAACAGCGTCGTCATCGTGTTCATGGGGAGCCAACCGGCTGGGTCAGAACGGAATGTGTGGTCGTGTTCATCAGGAGGGCTTGGACGGAACAGGCGATGGAAACGAGGCCTGGCATACCGCACAATGGAGGAAACAACCTTGTGTTCGACCGACCACGTTCGAAACAGGGTCCTGTTGATCAGGAGGGGCCTGGCGTACCGCAAAATGGAGGAAATAGACCTCCTACGGTCGAAATAGGGGTCATGTTGATCGGGAGGGGTGTGGCGTACCGCAAAACGGACGAAACAGACTTGTGTTGGAGCGCTACGGTCGAAACGGGGGTCCTGTTCATCGGGAGGGGTGTGGCGTACCGCAAAACGGACGAAACGGACTTGTGTTGGAGCGCTACAGTCGAAATGGGGGGGGGAGGGCTGTGGCGTACCGCAAAATGGGACTCCACAGGATACTGTTCATCTCCACCGTCGACCTCCTCCAGCCTCCACGGGCTACTGTTCATCCAGCCTCCACCGCACGGTACTCCACCGACTACTGTTCAACCACCCCTCCACGGGCACCCCTCCACCGTCTACTGTTCATCCAGCCCTCCACACCACGGGGTCCTGTTCAACCACCCCTCCACGGCCACCCCTCCACCGTCTACTGCTCATCCAGCCCTCCACACCATGGGGTCCTGTTCATCCAGAGGCAACGCCACCGCTCACTGTTCATCCACCCCCCCCAACGCTCACTGTTCATCCCAGAGGTAACATCAATCGGCTTCAGTTAGCAGCAGTAGCGAAGGAATCGCTCCATCGGGTTCAGTTAACAGCCATCGATCGATCGCTCGAGTTCAGTAACGCGTAGTGCAGTGCAATCGCTCGGGTTCAGTTAGATCCCAACGCCTCACTCGGCTTCAGTTAGAGCCAACGCCTCGCACACACGCGCGTATGTACGAGAGAAACGCGCATCGCTCCGCCCCCGACCTCCCACCGTAACCGGCAACTCCCCGAAATTTTCCTCCCCCTTGCTTCTACCATGGTTTTTTCCATCATGGACAGCCCAAAGAATGTCATGCAGCTGCATCTCCAGCCCGCCCAGGACGAAAAGCCCATTTTCTGTCATGATTTTTTGTCATAGAAGTAGGAGCCCACCACATCTATGATGATACCGGGTTTTGTCACAATTATCGTCATAGAAGTGTCATATGTATGACAGAAAAAAAATTCGTTCGGCCCAAAATGTCACGGATGTGTCTTTTTTTTGTAGTGTTTGGGTTCTCTCACTGTCGTCAAGATAGTTTTTATCAGCTTTCTTGGAGACCAACAGGGATGTCTCACTATCTTGAACCTTATCTGCATTACTTCCTTTACCATTGCATAACGCGGTACTGTTCTCCAATATTTTGTCCGCATTCTAAAAGAGAAACAAGAAGACACATCATAGGTTTACCATGTTGTATATGAAACTCATTTTGGTAAATGAGTTCAGTAGTAAAGTGGACACGATAACAGCATGAAACAAACATATATCTATGTACCATGGTCACTTTATGGTCTATATCATTCTAGTTTTTGTTGCCAAATCAAGATAGAGACACAGTTCAAATAATATTTGTTCAAGATAAAGTAGAATAGACAGAATATAATTGTGGGAAACTACAGAGCAATAACAACACTTTTAATGTGCATGACATGAGAACATAACTGTTTATTCATTTGAAACTGAAATCAACATAGAGCAGGTTACAACAGAAAACCAGTTAAAGAAACTGGTTTGAAACATACATGTTGCGCCATTGGAGTTTCAGTTCCATCCTTCAAATTTGAAAATAGTTGGTATGAGTAAATACAGTAATGCAAGAGCAAAGGAGTATGAACCATAGCTACAGAACCTGACCTGAGAACAAATCTTCTTCTCCTTTAAGTGTTGAATTGGGATTCAGAGTGGTGGTCCTCATGCTTTGGGCACTGCAGTTCCCTTACTAACTGCTCGTGTTTGGGTGCTCTATGGTGGAGACGGTGCTGTGTCAACTGGAACTGGGTTACTATCTGCCAGGGTTGGGGTTAGAAGGGGTGTAGCTGGTTCTTTGTACAACTGGGTAGGGGTACAATCTGCGAGAGTCTGGGTTATGTGTGGTGGATCTGGTCCTTGGGCAAGTACAACCATGGTTCTATCTGCATCAACTGGTAGCACTATCTTTTCTAAAGACCATGTTGTTACTCCCTTAGATACTGCCATCACCCTCTCCAATTCAAATGGATGATAAACAAGAAAAGTAATTGAAAGTATAGACATTGTATGATAGACAGGTGCAATGGTTAGTGGGGAATAAAAGAGGGCATGAAATAATTCATATTTATGTTGTCTAACCAAATAGGATAGCATGACACAATTTCACATATATGATGGCTAACTAAACAGGATAGCATGACACAATTTCACGTTATGATGGCTAACTAAAAAAGATGGAAAGACATAGTTCAAAATATGATGACTCTAAAAACAGGATCACATGATATAACTATATAACGTGTTTATTAAATTGGTTGGCATACCATAATGCACATATATTCACGGATAGAATGCCATAATTCAAAACATGATGACTATAAACACTAAACAGGATGAGATGATATAATTATATGATATCTTTATTAAATGGGTTGCCATGCCATACAGATAGATGATGTGTATGTACTATGTAAACATGATGGCATGATATAATTCAAATATATGATTTATATAGTAAGCAAGTAAGCAGATGGCAATCCGTATATGATGTAAAAACTAAGCAATGCAAGACAACATGCATGACATGGGTAATATAACCCTGCCAAGTTTGAGCATAGACCTCAGGGGGAAATAGGACTGGTCATCAGTCTCTGAATCCTCCTCTAAGGAGCTCTCTGTAACCAGCAAGATGTCTGCTTCAGCAGGTAGCATTGTCTACTCTGAATACCTTGTTTTCACTCCAGATACTTCCATCACCGCTTCAAATGGCTAATGCACAGGAAGAGTAGTTGAATATACAAACATTATCGACAAATGGAACACGTAATACAAAAATGATAGCATGATATGATTCACATACATGATGATTGGCTAAACAACATGACATTGCATAATTCACATATATAATGCCTTTGCAACAAGATAGCATTGTATAATTCACATATATAATGTCTTGCAACAAGATGGCAATGCATAATTCACATATATGGTAATTAGACACTGAACATGTAGCATTCACACAAAGCATGTCTAAACTAATCAAATGACATAGCAATGTGAGACACCATACACACGATATGAGCAACATAACCCTGCCAAGTTAGAGCATACACCTCGGGGGGGAATAGGACTGGTCATCTGCCTCTGAATCCTCCTCTGAGGAGCTGTCCGTAACCAGCGAGATATGCGCTTCATCAGATAGCATAGTCTGCTGTGAAGACCTTGCTTTCAGTCCAGAATTTGCCATCACCATGTCAAATGGCTGATGCACACGAAGAGCAGTTGAATGTACTAACATTGTTGACAAATGTAATATGTAACAAAAAAAGGATGGCCTGCTAAAATTTACATATAAGATGAATGGCTAAGCAGGATGGCATTGCAAACTTCACATATATGATGCCTAGCTAAACAAGATGGCGTTGCATAATTCACATAAACGATGAATAAACTAAACAGATGGCATTCGCACAAAGGATGTATAAACTAAGCAGATGACATATTTGATGCATAAAGTAAGCAATGCAAGGCACCATATGCATGATATAACCAACATCAGCATGCCAAGTTAGAGCGAAGACCTCAGGGGGTAAATAGGAGTTGTCTTCTCCTTCTGAATCCCCCTCAGAGCAGATATCTTCCTCTCGATTACAATACGAAATGTGTGGAGCGGCGCTGCCTTTGCGCCTACCATGGAGCGACATCTGCATGAAATTTTATTGCCACGCAAGGCTCGTCTCTTTTGCTCTACATGTTTAGTTCCATTGTTTACAATAACTTTCATGCATAGGAATAAAACATAGTGAGATTATATAAGGAGTGCATGCAGAAATACAGAGTGATGGTAGCAACCTGTGGATAGATCCAAAACCAATAATGGTAGGCAGATAATAGCTTCAGTTAAAAAATACAGATAATGCCTTCTTTACTGTTTGTTTCCCACCCAACATGAAACTCATAGTACACACCGGAGATTAACCAGATAGTAGATAGATACTATTGATTATGGCCCCGATATGTACCCCACAACCATTTAAAAACTCAAGTTTGACCATTAGTTTGGAGCTGACTCAGAGTCAAATCAGTGAACTTGACGATAAAGTAGCATGTAATATAAGTGATGCATAACGTAAGAAGACACGAAAGAGTGCGACCTCTCTTGCGGACCCGTGTAGTCCTCGAGGTCATCTGCTCGGTTGATGATGGTAATGCAGTTTTCATGGCTGTCGGCGGTGGGGAAGAAGATCTGAGGCGGCGAAAGACAGTCTGGAGGCCGGATCCCTGCTGTTCTGGACCCTTCTGTCGTTGGAGCAACTGAGCTGGGGTGGACGACGGCGCAACAGGAGCGGGACAAACCACGCAAGGGTTTCTTTGACAACTATCTGTAAGAGAAGTAATTCTATAAGGGCTTGTTTGAATTGGAGGATTCCAACAATGCAAGGATAGGAAATAGACATAAATAAGATAGGAATGCACGTGCAAAACAGAGAATTTAAAAACACAGGATTTCTGCCAATCTGGGTGTTTGATTCACAACAATTGGAAGATCACAAGATGCAAAGAAGCATGGTGAGATTAAGTCAAACCACAAGAAAATGTATGGTTATAATGCTATTATGCTACTATCTCTTAGTCTTGTGTTTCATGAATAGGAATTTGAAAAGGAGGACAAGTGAAAATTGAAATTCCTACGTTTTTTCTTTCAAGGAGACACTAAAGGAACAAATCCTACAGTTTTCCTTTGCTCCATTTCTTTGAACCAAATTCATGAATTGTAGTACCATAGGAAACTTCCCAATTCCTATGTTTTTGATTCACTTTTCCTTTCAAGCACTGGCGATTCTAGTAGGCAGGCTTGAGCAAGGAAAAGCCTACACTAAAAATGTTTTTGTGGTACTGCTATTACTTTGGACCTAGGCCACTACCCTACTAGCTCAACTCCCAGGGCCATCGACAAATGCACAGCTCAAACGCGCAGAGATAAATAATGATGGCGTTCAAGAGAGTCCATCACGGAAAGCTAAGTTGCCTGGTACCTCACTGCTTGTCATATAGTAGGATAAAATAATCGTATTTCCCGTTACTACGTGTGCTCAGTGGACAATATATAAAACATGTAGAGTAACAAAAAGATGGAACAAGTGTACAACCTCTTTGGTGAAGCCATGTCGATCTCAGCATGATTGGGTTGGCCTGTGAGGATGCTCCGGCTGACTTGGCTGTCGGAGGAGGGGAACAAGATCTTAGGCGTCTGGAGATGGAGCCCGAGGTACTGCTCTGCTGTGATGGAGGGTTTCATCGTTGGAGCAGCTCTGGTGAGTTGTACGACGCCGTGGCTGAAGCAGTACAAGAGATACAACGTTAACCTGGGTGGAATTCTAATAGCATCTCCAATACATGACGTCAAATACATAACCAAAAAGTGCTAGATGTAAAATACATCAGCCGCTCATCTCTGAACTTAACTGTCGAAACTGAATTTAACTGTCGAAACTGAACTTAACTGTCGAAACTGAACTTAACTATCGAAACTGAATTTTGCTTTCGAAACTGAATTTCGCTGTCGAAACTGAACGCACTAGCAAGGTGAGGCTACACGTCGGTCGATTGACTTTTTCATCTCCGGTCAGTCTATTTTGCAGCCGTTGGATACGAAATCAAGGGCCTGCAGTTCATCTTCAACCTCCACCCCCTGAGTCGCCAGCCACCACCGGCCAAACAGCAGCCCCCCCGCCGCCCGCGGCCGACGGTGCGCCGCCCCGCCCGCCCCGAAAACACTCCCCACTGCCGGTCCGACGCTGCCCCGGCTATCCCTCTAGGCCCCCCATGCCGAGCTTTTTCTCCAGCGATCCCCATGCCACCTCCCCGCCACCGCCCCCACCCTGAACCCTAAGATAGATAGTGGGGTACCTCTATGGCGAGCCCCCCTCCCCGCTGCGGCTGGTTCTTCCTTCACCCCGACGAGCCCCCCCACCCCTTGAAAATCGATTGACCCAAAAGTTGATTCAGTCGACTGAAGTGTAGCTAAATCGGAGTAGCATTGCAAGCAAGAGCAAGAGCGAGAGCAGCAGCGCGAGCAAGAGCAGACTAGGCAGGGGACTGAGAGCAAGAGCAGAGCAGCAGCGCGCACAAGAGCTAAAGCAGCATCAACTCCTACTGATGTGGACGTCGCCGCCGAGGGAGCGATGCCGTGGAGGAAGTGGCCGGCGATGCCGCCGTGGATGGAGCCGCACCATGTCAGCTCGGGACCGATTAGTGTACAACATCTTTGGTGGCGCCGATTAGGCCGCAGCTTCATCCGAGGAAACGGTGATGATGATGCTCTTTCGGTGGTGCAGGTGAAGACGACGGTGTGGGAATGGAGGTGGCGCGAAAGACGAGGGGAACGTCGGGGCAGCTTCTTGGAGGTGGAGGACGGAGTGGCTGAACCAGCGGGACGACGAGATCGACGACGGATGCTCATCCGATACGGTGGATGAGGGACGTTGAGGTGTTGCTGTGGACGACGTCATCGGGGAAGAGGCTCTGGCTGGGTTGCGGATGGAGCAGGGTGTGGGGCTTCATCGCAGGTTTTCGCGGCCTCGGTGTACGAATGGGTGGGTGGATGGGACGCGCTTGTCCGAAATGTGGGGTAAGTTATGAAAGTACCCCCACCGATTTGAGGCGGTTCTTTCGGTTCAGGGTTACCACGGGCATTTCGCATGTCGGGATTTCACAGGAGGTGGGAGTTTTCGCGCGTGTTGTAATTTCGGAATAGCAAGGCGCGGGTTGAGATGGAGGGAGTTGTCGGATCATCTTAAATATTTCGCTACGTGTATAATGCATGTAACCTACTACTCAAATGAACGGGCTAACAAGAAATATTTAAGATATTTCGGGCTAACAAGGCGCGGGTTGAAATTTCTGGACAAGCCTAACATGTACTGTACCAAATCAATGCCCACTACAAATGTCGTTCAAAACTTTGAATTCATGTTATGTTCAATTAAAATATTTCGCTACATGTATAATGCATGTAACCTACTACTCAAATGAACGTTTTAGTGCATTCCAAACGTATATACTACCGCTTCAATATGAACTAAATTTGAATTCGTTTCTCTATTCGAATAAGATCTACAGTAATGATTGTTGTGAAGTCAAAGCATTTGAATTCGTTTCTCTGTTTTAATAAGATCTACAATCATCACTATTGTCAAGTTAAACCATCGTTTGTGTATTATCTTCACAGCACACCACATGATTAGTCTCGAGTTACATATGAACTATGTGTACTATATGAAATCGAACTCGATTTTTTGAATCCACTTTATGTTGATTTCGAATCACATTACATTTCTAGCTCTAGCTAGATCTTCATAATCTAAACCATGTCTCATATGTATAATGTGTTTAACATATTATGTATGTGCCCCGCCCCCTACGCCTACAAGTATTTAGATGTGAGTTGCAGACACCACACATTACCACAAATTCAAATAAAATGTGAGAATGTTCGATATATAGTATTGTTTAGATTGTTCGATATTTAGTTGTAAGCTGCAAACGCCACACATTATCACAAATTCAAATAAAATGTGAGATTGTTTGATGTATAGTATGGTTTAGATTGTTCGACATTTAGCTGTGAGTTGCAAACGCCATGCATTATCACATTATGGTATAACATGTGCACAACACGTGTATCACCGCTATATGCATGCATGCATATGTTTAAAACACTATGATCTCCTATTCAAATATATGAATCTGCTTTCATATCAAATTATGATCTTTGTTAGTCTCTTACACCCACACAATCCTCTAACCTTTGTAGCTACCACTAACTTTCACTCGTGCATGCACACGCCCTCCTCGCCCTCGGCATTCTATCCACCAGGCACATTTTTTTTTCTTTAGGTCGTTCTCCCAGAGTCTCCACAACTCCTTTCCGACACACACCGATCGATAAACCTCTCCAGCGATGCCTGCCTACAACATACACACGCACCTTCAATCTCCTCCTTTATGTATCCTTGCCTCGTGTCTCTCATACGGTCACACACACGTGTAAACTCTCGCCCCTCTTTTCAGCGATCTCACAACCGCACACTCCTCCCCCTATCTAGCTAGTAGCTGGGCCTCTCGCACCACCTCCTAGCTCCATTCTCTCTGTCTATCCGTCTCGCTGGGCCTTATTTGCCTCTACCAAATGGACGTACACCGACCGATCTCTACCTACACATATAGCTAGCTAGGTCCTTATAACTCGTTTTTACCCACGCGCGGATCGATCTACCTCATTAGTTATGTCTCTCCCTTCCTCCGACAAACAACAATTAATCTACCGATCTAGTTAGGTTTGCTTACCAAACACTTGGTTCCCTTCATCATCCATGGATGCGTCCCGACAGATCTATCACGCACAGGCACACACAAAAACACATCCCCACTCTTAAAGATAACATTGCAGTTCCACCCTCAATTTGTCTATTAGGCCTCTCCCACCATCTTCGAGAAGCAACTCCATCACCCATCCAACACTCTACCCCTCTCCCTCCCTCTCTCTCTCCTCCCTCTCTCTGTCCCATCATATTTCCTGTCCTTCATTTATGTATGGATGTCGACCGATCTCCCTCAACACATAGCTGGGTCTCTCCTTCTCAACACATATACGAGTCGTTCTACCTCTATAGTTAGGCCTCTGCCTACCCCTCCCCCCTCCCCCCCCCACACACACTGATACGTCGAGCGCTCTAGTCATGTCTCCCTACCACACACAGACGCATTTTAGACTGTAGATTCACTCATTTTGCTCCGTATGTAGCACTCTCCCTTGCCCCTCGACCCTCGCCCACGTGGTGGACGTGCAGCAATTCATTCGGTCTCATATAGCCAGAACGATATACATTGCACTACCATTATTGCTTGACTTCCCGGAGAGGCAAAGAGCCAGTCGCACGGTTTGGAGATGCCAAGTGCAAGGTTATAGGAGAACGAGTAGTAGGTGCCGCGTCATTTATAAATAAAGTTTTTTTTCTTCAGTGGCACATACGCAATATGATAGGTTCATATGGAGCAAAAAGGAAACCGCTCCACTATATACATTGTCAGGACGGGCCAACCTACATGATTGCTTGCTGGGGTTGCTCTCTTCACACTCTCTCGCATAAAACGACTATGGCCACTTCTCTAACATCCCGGTGGATCATGTCCGCCAGGGGAAGGGGTGGATGCTTAGTGTAGATGCGGCCGCCGTCGCCGACGGCGAAAACCCACTGTCGACACGTCCCGATCAGGGGTCCCCGCCGTTCTCTCTCACAAAGCCGGTGAGGTTGCCTTCGTCCCTTGCTCACTACCGCGATGTGGGCAGTTGCCGCCTCCCGCCGCCCTCCTTAAGGTTGAGCTACGTCCCTCAGGTACAACTCCCTTTACGCTAGCTTGCACCACTGCTCCAGCTGCCCACATCACTCCATGTGGATATTTCTCTACTTCTTTGCCCCGCACATACCTCTACTGGCTTCTACGTACTGTATTTGTGATGAGTTTATGTCTCATCAACTAGTCCCAGTAATCTTATTCTAATCACGCTTCTTCAATTTCTTTGCCACAGGGATGCTCATCTCGATTTTGGTGAAACTGCACAAAATGATTCGATGGTCAAAAGGTTGCAAACTTCATTTCTTAGGGAGCTTGAACGTTGCCAGCAAATTGAAGCCTGGTTAGGGTTCACGGTTCAAGGGCTAGGGACTGCATGGATCATTTTTTTAGCTGCCTCTGTTCCAAAATAAGTGTCAACTTTAGTAGTAGTACAACTTTGTACTATAGTTTGCATAAAGTTGAGACACTTATTTTGGAATGGAGGGAGTACATATTTGCTATGATCTGTCAATCATTGAGATGCAATAGTATGCATGTTAGTCTCCTTTGTATTTGATGAAATGTTGCAACGGGCAACCTTGGATGCAAGATACATGTAACAGAAGCTGGAAGCTTCATAGCATTGTACAAATTTATCTCGCTGATAATTTACAGTACGTACTATACTAGTACTTCCTCCATTCCTAAATATAAGTCTTTGTAGAGATTTCACCATGAACCACATGCGGATGTATATAGATGCATTTTAAGTGTAGATTCATTCATTTTGTTCCGTATGTAGTTCACCTAGTGGAATCTCTACAAAGACTTATTTACTAGTAATAGCTATCCCCCACTACTAGGAATTCTCTATCCTCTCCTTGAACCACATGATCAAAATTAATGTAGCCATTAGATGAACTAAATCAGTCCATAATAGTCGTCTGATCTAGATGTTGAGAGGCTCCGCGCTAAGCCACATGCAAGCATGCAGAAATACCGTGGCATGCATGTGAGTGGGTTTTAAATCACATCAACATGTCTACACGCAAGCATACACCGGTAGCATGCATGTAAGTGAGCTTTTAAGTCCCATTAACATGTCAAAAAGAAAAATATAATCCCATTATGCAGTAGGAGTTGGTTGATCTTTTTTCCTTACGTGGGATGATCTAAATGATGATGGGAGTTTTTTTAGTTTGGCTACCACATTTTTCATGCGGTTATAGATTTTTTTAGTTCTATGAAATCGATAATTTTATGCAGAGAGATGTACGGCTGTTCCGTGGCAATGCGTGGGGACTCGTCTAGTATTTAGGAACGGAGGGAGTACTATGTAAAGAGCTAGGTGTCACACGGTGTCCAGAAAATATGGTGATAGTGTGAGGTGGGCCATGTAATCACTGAGCCTACGTGTTTTCACTGCTCTTGCACTCCTCCGCTATAATAATGGAGAAAATTATAATCTATTAGTACCTCCTTGCGTCGAAAGCGTGGGACAACCAACAGTCCTACCACCTCAGCAATAAAGACCAATGAGCCGTCAAATCACATAGACCCGGCAGTAAGTTGGACGGACGAAGCAACCATCACTCTTGCGCCAGTGAGAGGTCGCGTCCGCTCTACCCGGGCATGAATGCGACCGATTCTTTGGAGCGGCGCTGACCGATTCGGGCGGGAAGCGCGCGCGGGCGATGGAGGGGCTTTGGGTGGGCCAGGCTGGTCAGGAGCGGGCATGGCAGCTATCCGCCTGTCCCTATCGGACATGCCCGGAAACGAGAGGATGCACCGACTCTTGTGGCTAAAATTGTACACTACACACCATCTCTTTATAGCAGTAGGTCGATCTGTCGCTCTCTCTAACACACACATGCTGTTAAACACACACACACACACGCACCTTGGTCCCGCTGCACCTTCTAATGTGACTTATTACACCTAGACGGAGGGAGTATTAAGTACGAGATACGGTGGCACACTGACTTAGGTCGAATACAAGTGCCCAAATTGTGTGCATGTTATAATAAGGATTCACTTAAAATAGTACACGAGCGAACAGCGGGATCGATTGGACAGTGTTCCCGAGCAGTAGCGAGATGTGTGAGGTAAGATACACCCTTTGACTGGTGGGACCCAATGTACTACGTGGAGAGAGGTAAGGTGATTAAGGCTGCATTATTTCTGCACCACTGTGGATAGTCTTACCACCAAAGCCACATGACACAATTATGATTTATATCCCAATGACTCCCACACACACAAAAAAAACACGGCATGCTTGTCACACGAATGCAGGAATGTATTAAAGGTTATTTTCCTCTCGTTGAACATAATGGGAGGGTTGTGTAGCTGGTTAGCCTGTTCGCTCATCAAACTTGAGGTCTCGGGTTCCACTAAAAAAACTTGAGGTCTCGGGTTCGATAACTACACTTGAGCATAATTTGTGCCAGGAGGATTCTTTGACTGGTCAAAATGGATGGATACGGAGCTATACGATCTCGTAGTGACCGTATAATCACCTCATCACGTATAAGCTACAGCCTCGGTGCTTGTTTTCTAGGGTTTGCACGCTTCACACTCTCTCCCCAGTATATATATACACACATTGGAGCCTCAGCGCTTGTAGTTGCTCTCTTCACACTCTCTCACCCTCTCCAGATCTAAACAAGACTTCGTTGGCCTCTCTCCCCTCACTGCTGCTCAAAGAGCCGGCAGGATCCGTCCGCCGGGAAGGGAAGAAGGCTTAACACTGTCGCCGTCAGCGAGGGAGGGAATCCACTACCGGCGCAGATGTTCACTTTCACCTAGCAGTGACGCGGGAGGGTCTCCGACCCCTTCTTCTTCGCCGCCGTCCTGTCGCCCACCGAGCCACGCCCCAAGAACCTTAAGGTATAATTTACTTATTCCACATGCATTGCTCTAGCTGCATGTATACCATGAATCTAGGACGTGGTTCAAAGAGGAAAGGAGTGGGGGAAAGTAGTGGGAAAAGTGGTTCAAAGAGGAAAGGAAGGGGGAAAGTTGTATAGCATGAATCTAGGACGTGGTTCAAAGAGGAAAGGAATGGGGGAAGTAGTGGGGAAAGTTGTATCGCATAAATCTAGGACGTGGTTCAAAGAGGAAAGGAAGGGGCGAAAGTACTAGTACAGACTGGCTATCCAGCACCTACGTTGGTCGAAAAGGGAAAACAATGACAAACGCAGTATGCACATCTGTAACGAACTGATCTTTTGTTTTGGGGGACAAGGCTGTAGAGTTTGAGCAGGACTAGATTTGCTGCGCTCACATAGGGAAAGGTGTCTAAAGATAACAAAACTGGGACCAACACAAATATGCTCCTTGGTTGTTTGTTCTTTGTTGCAACAGACTATGCATGACCACAGTACATCGGTAGATGCACATGGTGCTGGTGCATCCACTGTCCCGTGCAACTCTTTAGCTGTTGTTAATCTAAGGCCCTGTTTGGTTAAAAACTCCCTAGTCCCTACCTTCTTGGTTCCAGGGACTAAACATGGACTAGAGGTTATTAAATGACATGCTAAAAGACCATGTTACCCCTAGTAATGAACTAATAGAGACAAGGTGCGATGCGTGGCAGGGGCAACTGTTGGAAAAAGTCCCAAAAAGACTCCCTCGGGGTCTGCTTTCTTTAGTCCCAAAAATGTCCACTTTTAGTCCCTACAAGTCCCTCCTATTTGGTTTAGATGGGACTAACACGGAGTTTTTTTTAGTCCCTACACCAAAATGTCCCTGTAAACAAACACCCTATAATAATGCCACTGGAAAATTGATGCGATGCCACAGTTAAAAGCAAATTACATGTTTAGCGAATTTTATTGTTAATATAATCTCTATGTTAATATTAATCAATGCCACCGTTTGAGAAATGCTACTGTCTTGCTTTCTTTCCCATTTAGATAAGGTAGATGCTTCTTTTTGTTGGCTTCTGTGTCATCCACCGTTATTGACCACTAGTTGTTTCCTTTGCACCTCTATGTAAACAGGGTTATCTACTTCACCTCGTTGCCATTGTGACCTTTTGTTGCACTGCACAAAACACTTCTGTTTTAAGAGTGTTTTGTGTAGTGCAACCAAAATGTCACACCGACAATGTTGCTTCATTGCTTGATCTTAGTGGAACTGCACAAGAGTATATCTTACTTCCTATCCGTGTTAGCAAATTTGGTTCAGATCTTCTCCTTGTGAGTTGTTTGAATTCCGCATCATGAAAGGTCAGTACTAGCCTTCTTTCACATGATTCTGCAGTGTGCTTTCATATGTTGTGCTACTTGTATGGTAATGTTGCTTTATTTTAGTGAACTGCACAAATGGAGACAAGACTTCCAATCTGTATGTGCACCGTAATATCCCATTGAGGTAAGATAAGGATATTTCACAACTGTTGGCCTGTATTTTGCCACTTTCATCAGAAAATTAATGTCATTGTTTAGTGCTATACTTGTGCTCCCTAATTGACATGCCAAATCTTACATTGAAGGCGAAGCTTGACTGTTATTGAACCAAGTGATGAAGGGGAAGAACAACTAGAAGAAAAATAAAAATCAACTACCGGTGCTATAATGAAGCACTGGAACTGTGATGACACAAGTAATGATATAGTTTTACATCTTAATTTATTGCTATGGCTGGAACGAGCAATTGTTTTGCCACTGATTTGATGACACTCTTAATGCAATACGTAATTATCTCTACTTGTGCAAACATGGATCTTCTTTGAAGATACCATATATTTTAGTGGAACTACACCAGAAGATGTTGGAAACATTAAACTAATTGAGGAGTATATAGTAAGCATGGCCACCACAGTAAATAGCAACAGATGGTTCTGGAGAAGTGCTTCATCTGTATGCTCTACACAAGAAGCCTCCTGACAAAGGTTGGTACTCGCCCACTGATTTCATCCATATGATTGAGCTTTGTCATCTCTATTGGTGTTGTGATACTGTTTAGATACTGTCATGAAAAAGCGGTATTATCCTTGAGAAGTGCTTCATCTATGCTGTTTTACATATTTCCTTTCCTTTTTTTCGAGCAAACAGGGATGCTAGCATTTAGTTGTCCTCTTGTGTTTGCACAACAGGATCATCTTCCTCTGGAGAAGAATATGGAGTATGTGAAGTGACTATTTCTGATTATGCCAGGATGAAGAAGCCCTGTCTATCTTCTCATCCGAAGGAGAAGTTGAAGGATGGTGACATTACTCCCCACAAGACCAAACTAACTTCAGCTTAGAAGGACTGACAAATCTCCATTTTTTTGTTGTGATGCGCGAGTACAATGTTGTTCTAGTATTCTTTCTGGGGAGTTCCATTTTTCTAAAAGTGTGCTCTACATGGACCAGGTAGGTGCCTGTTTGAACTGTCAATTCATAGTACAGTTTGCTTTATACTAATAATTTTTTTCTTATTTGTGCAAACAAGGGTGCTCAACTTTATTTCAATGGGAACTGCACAAAATGTTCATGAATACATCGAATCATTCATTTCCACCACAAGAAAGGAGGTGCCGATAAGTTAAAGGTGTTGCAACATATAAGGGAGAAATCATACAAGGTACGCGTGAATTTGGTTGATTTTGGTGGAACTGCACAAAAATAACAGCTGGTTTATTTAGCATGAGGTGCCATGTCAATGTCCGAACTGATGGCAAACCCTGCCCATTCCACAATCGTAGGCATTTGATATTTTGGAATGGGACAACCTTGTCAAATTTTGCTCATTGATTTTAGCAAGACATGTGTTTGATATTTTCGAATGGGACGCCCTTTGCTGTCATCAGCATTGATCAATTTTTTCTTTATTCTTTAATTGTGAAGTAAATATTGCCTCTGACATGTGAGTCGCTGAGATGCATAATCATCAATTGTTTTGAATGTTCTCTATGAATTGCCAGCCCTGTGTGTTTGATTGCAATGTACAGAAACGCTAAAAAGCTGCCCAAACTCTTTGTACTCCTTCTATTCCTTTTTACTTCGCACATTGTGAAAGTGCATACTTTTTTCTATAAGATTGGTCAAAGTAGAGATACTTTGAATGCAGACAAAACTTGTATGCAGACTAGAAAGGACCGGAGGGAGTACATGTGAAACTGCTGCAAACGAGGTGATCACCCTAGGAATAATGCTATTACATATTGTTTTGCATGTTCATCCAATGCCAGTGATACAAGAATCCGAACTAATCGAAATAAATTCATTCATACACGGTCGGATTTCATATAAACATGCCAGATTTCATTACATTTCATACATTCTTCAACTAAAAAGGGGTGCGCTGGAGGTATAATTAATTAACTGAAGCTACCCACCTGTGTCCCGCTGAGCCGAACAGAAGCTTCAATGACTTAACTGTAGGTGCGGTTGCGTAACTGACCTGTGGCCTGTTGGGCAACTGCACCAGCAGTTAAGTAGAAGCAGCGTTCTTCTCCAACACAGCTCTCCGACTCCACGTCGCCGCCAAGAAGCTAACCGGCCGTCAATGGTCACCCCGCCTAGCTTGGCTTCAACCGGAGGGTAGCAGCGGTGGCCTTACTTGGACCCGAGCGGCGGTGACCTACCGTGTTCTACTATTCCTTGTTTTCTGTGTGGAACGGCCTCGTTGGCAGCGGGGCGGGGCCTCGGCGGAGCCGATGATGTCCTCTATCTCATTGCCGGCGGGCGGCGCCTCGGCGGAGCGGTGGAAATCCTCCCCCTCGTTGCCGGCAGGGTGGGGCCTCGGCTGAGCCGGCGATGTCCTCTGCCTCGTTGTTGGCAGGACGGGGCCTCGGCAGAGCCAGCGGTGTCCTCTGCCTCGTTGTTGGCAACATGGGGCCTCGGCGGAGCAAGGACTCATCGACGCCAGCGGAGCGAGCACTCGTCGGAGCTGGCATTTTCCTCTGCCTCGTCCTTGGTCTCGCTAAACAGCGCCTCGCCTGCTTCATCGCCCTCTTTATAGGCGGCCGCAGCCTCCGCCACCCACATGCGCTACCGCCAGCGCTCGAGGCGGCCATCACGGGAGGAGCGGTGCGAGTCGAGCAGCGCCTCCTGCTCCGTCCGCTCCATGGCGATCTACTCCTCCGCCTACAGGTGCTCCTGGAGGAGATGGTGGTTGTAGGCGGCGTCGGCCTGCAACTCCCAGAACTGCTCCTCACGCATTTGCCTCACCGTGTCCATATATTGGGCACGGGCCTCGCCGATGGTCATGGTTGAATGCACCGACGAGTAGTGGTGTGGACAGGAGAAAGGGAACGGATGCGGATGACTGCGGATATGGCCGGCGCAGCAATTTATATAGCAATGGTGGGCGGCGAAGGGACGGACGTGTAGCTGCCTCGGCAAGCGCGTATCATTAATCTGGGCGGCAGATGGACGGACGGACGGCACTTGTGTCGTTTGAAGGCGGAGCAATCGCCTGCACCAGGAAGCGGGGCGGGCGGCGCTGACTATTTCGGGCGGAAAGCGCGCGCAGGCGAGGAGATGACTTTACTTGGAGAGGATGATAATGGGGACCCACCAGGGCCATAGCCTCATGTACGCAAGTGCCTCCTTATTATATATGTATATATAACAATAATTTTTTTTGCTTCCTCCTGGTTTCCTGACATCACGGTCCCACGCCATTGTCAATCTATATACTCCCTCCTTTCCGGTTTATAGGGCTTATCTCAAAATTTTAGTTTTTCCATTTTATAAGGCTCAATTTGGTTGTTTGCCATCACATGTTCAGATTCCAAGGTGCATTAAATCATTGCATGCAAGTATTAAGAGAAATTGACCAATGCATGTACCTTATGCATGCATGCATTGCAATTAATGCATTGATAAACATATTTTTTGAGGAAAACAAGAGCACTAATTAGGTGCTTTTGCAAAACTACAAATAGTATTCCACCACTCGCCATCTACCTTGATTGGTGAGATTTTTGAATTGAGCACTATAAACCGGAAAGGAGGGAGTAGTCAATAAATGAGAGAATTGCACAAGAAGCGGCCGACAGCTGGGACCAAGGAGCTCGAGCAGTATTTGTATTTTTGAGGTGTGAGCACTGCAGAGTTTTTTGATGTTTAGCCCAGATATTAATTTTTCTCCTCTGAACAACAACGAAAACATTGTTGCAGGTATTAACTGGGCGGGCTGTGGTCCGTCTAGCCCATGCCAGATATCCAGCCCAGATTTTAATTTTTTTCAAGCTGAAAATGTCTAGCCCAGCTATACTTTTTTTTAGGAATACCTAGGCAAGGTCAAGTTGTTATTCTCCGCCCCGCTGGGCTGCAAATCTTTCCTAGGAGGGATGCATTAGACTTAACAAGAAAATGGGCTTTAGGAAATAATAAATGGGATGTAATTATAAAAACTGGGCAGTAACTATAAAAAAATGCACCAAACACGTAATTACTTTACAAAATATTATTTTTGGATATTGAAAATTTTAATTTCATTAATTGTTCCGAGCGCAATGTTTCGTTGGTTTTTTACGTAATATAAATTTATATTGAAGTTGCATTTGATCTGACTAGAAATTTCGGGATAAAAATATTTCGGATCCCATCAAAATGTGGGAAATTTTATTGAATTCTGTTTTGAACGGTTGGTTGAAATGGACTGTACTTTTAACAAATTGTAAATGGGTTGTAGTAAATTCCATTGGAATTCAAAAATGGGCTGCACATTCTTACAAATCTCAAATGGGCTATAAGTTCTCTACCACACACTTGTGGGCTTGTGGCCTTACTAAGTTGACGCGTGCCCTAAAAAAAAGAGTTGACGCGTATGCAAGGCTTTGTCAACTTATAGTCAACACACGGTTCTAGCAGCAATGGTCGTTGGATGTCCATCCAACAGATGTCGTGCTTCTTCTTCAATCTCGGTTATTCTAGCTTCACCCACCCAAAAAATGATTCCTCCCCCTGACATCTGGGGCGCACCGTTTCGGAAGCTGACCTGTGGGCCTATTAAGTTGACGTACTAAGGGCTTTGTCAACTTAGTCAATATAAACGATTCTAGCTGCAGTGACCGTACGATGTCCATCCAACGGCCGTCGTGCTTCTTCAACCTCTGGTCTTCTTGCTCCAGCCGCCCAAAGCAGCGCCGGTCGTGCCGCCTGCTCCTACCTCCCGTGGCCGGTTGTGCTGCCGCGGAGGCCTTATCGCCCCCTACTACTCCCACCGCTGGCCAGGCCATCCCTCCACTCACCCACACCCCCTGTTATTCTACGGCGACGGCAGCGTCACATCACAGCCGAACCAGTGAACCCTCGTACTCCTCTCCGCGTGGATATCCACTGCCCCGTCTTCCCCGGCTCCGCGTCGTCCCCTTCCTAGGCCTCGCCGTCGTCCACCGCCGTGGTGCTCTCGGCGCGGCATGGTTGTTGGGGAACGTAGTAATTTCAAAAAAATTCCTACGCACACGGAAGATCATGGTGATGCATAGAAACGAGAGGGGAGAGTGTTGTCCACGTACCCTCGTAGACCAAAAGCGGAAGCGTTATGACAGCGCGGTTGATGTAGTCGTACGTCTTCATGATCCGACCGATCCAAGCACCGAACGTATGGTACCTCCGAGTTCAGCACACGTTCAGCTCGATGACGATCCCCGGACTCCGATCCAGCAGGGTGTCGGGGATGAGTTCCGTCAGCACGACGGCGTGGTGACGATGATGATGTTTTATCGACGCAGGGCTTCGCCTCAGCACCGCGACGATATGACCGAGGTGGAATATGGTGGAGGGGGGCACCGCACACGGCTAAGGAACGATCACGAAGATCAACTTGTGTGTCATGGGGTGCCCCCTACCCCCGTATATAAAGGAGCAAGGGGGAGGGGGCGGTCGGCCAAGGGAGGGCGCGCCAGGGAGGAGTCCTACTCCCACCGGGAGTAGGACTCCCTCCTTTCCTATTCCAACTAGGAGAGGGGAAGGAAGGGAAGTAGAAGGAGAAGGAAGGAGAGGGAGGAAAAAGGAGGAAAGGGGGGCGGCCCCCTAGTCCAATTCGGTTTGGGCTAGGGGGGTCGCGCGCCCTGCCTCCTCTCTTACACCACTTGGCCCATGAGGCCCATTTCTTCTTCCTCGTATTCCCGTAACTCCCCGGTACCCCTGAAAATACCCGAATCATTTGGAACCTTTCTGAACTCCGAATATAGTCATCCAATATATCGATCTTTATGTCTCGACCATTTCGAGACTCCTCGTCATGTCCCCGATCTCATCCGGGACTCCGAACTCCTTCGGTACATCAAAACTCATAAACTCATAATATAACTGGCATCGAAACCTTAAGCGTGCGGACCCTACGGGTTCGAGAACTATGTAGACATGACCGAGACACGTCTCCGGTCAATAACCAATAGTGGAACCTGGATGCTCATATTGGCTCCCACATATTCTAGGAAGATCTTTATCGGGCAGACCGCATAACAACATACGTTGTTCCATTTGTCATCGGTATGTTACTTGCCCGAGATTCGATCGTCGGTATCCAATACCTAGTTCAATCTCGTTACTGGCAAGTCTCTTTACTCGTTACGTAATGCATCATTCCGTCACTAACTCATTAGCTACATTGCTTGCAAGGCTTATAGTGATGTGCATTACCGAGAGGGCCCAGAGATACCTCTCTGACAATCGGAGTGACAAATCCTAATCTCGAAATACGCCAACCCAACATGTACCTTCGGAGACACCTGTAGAGCTCCTTTATAATCACCCAGTTACGTTGTGACATTTGGTAGCACACAAAGTGTTCCTCCGGTAAACGGGAGTTGCATAATCTCATAGTCATAGGAACATGTATAAGTCATGAAGAAAGCAATAGCAACATACTAAACGATCAAGTGCTAAGCTAACGGAATGGGTCAAGTCAATCACATCATTTTTATAATGATGTGATCCCGTTAATCAAATGACAACTCATATCTATGGTTAGGAAACTTAACCATCTTTGATTAACGAGCTAGTCAAGTAGAGGCATACTAGTGACACTATGTTTGTCTATGTATTCACACATGTATTATGTTTCCGGTTAATACAATTCTAGCATGAATAATAAACATTTATCATGAAATAAGGAAATAAATAATAACTTTATTATTGCCTCTAGGGGATATTTCCTTCAGTCTCCCACTTGCACTAGAGTCAATAATCTAGTTCACATCGCCATGTGATTTAACACCAATATTCACATCTGTATGTGATTAATACCGATAGTTCACATCGTGTGATCAACACCCAAAGGGTTTACTAGAGTCAATAATCTAGTTTCACATCGCTATGTGATTAACACCCAAAACTACTAAGGTATGATCATGTTTTGCTTGTGAGAGAAGTTTAGTTAACGGTTCTGTCATATTCAGAGCCGTGTGTATTTTGCAAATATTCTATGTCCACAATGCTCTGCACGGAGCTACTCTAGCTAATTGCTCCCATTTTCAATATGTATCCAGATTGAGACTTAGAGTCATCTGGATTGGTGTAAAAGCTTGCATCATTGTAACTTTTTACGACGGGATCTTTTATCACCTCCATAATCGAGAAACATCTCCTTAGTCCTCACTAAGGATATTTTTGACCGTTGTCCAGTGATCTACTCTTAGATCAAAATTGTATTCCTTTGTCAAACTCAGAGCAAGGTATACAATATGCCTGGTTCACAGCATAGCAAACTTTATAGAACCTATGACTGAGGCATAGGGAATGACTTTTCATTCTCTTTCTATTTTCTGCCATGGTCGGGTTTTTGAGTCTTACTCAACTTCACACCTTGCAACACAGGCAAGAACTCTTTCTTTGACTGTTCCATTTTGAGCTACTTCAAAATCTTGTCAAGGTATGTACTCATTGAAAAATCTTATCAAGCGTCTTCACCGAGGTCTTTCTTTGAAAAACTCCTTTAAAACACTCCTTTACGCTTTCCAGAATATTCTACATTATTTCCGATCAACAATATGTCATTCACATATACTTATCAGAAATGCTGTAGTGCTCCCACTCACTTTTCTGTAAATACAGGCTTCTCAAAAAGTCTGTATAAAACCATATGCTTTGATCACACTATCAAAGCGTTTATTCCAACTCCGAGATGCTTGCACCAGTCCATAAATGGATCGCTGGAGCTTGCATACTTTGTTAGCACCTTTTGGATCGACAAAACCTTCTGGTTGCATCATATACAACTCTTCTTTAAAAAATCCATTAAGGAATGCAGTTTTGACATCCATTTGCCACATTTCATAAAATGTGGCAATTGCTAACATGATTCAGATAGACTTAAGCATCGATACGAGTGAGAAAATCTCATCGTATTCAACACCTTGAACTTGTCGAAAACCTTTCGCAACAAGTCGAGCTTAGTAGATAGTAACACTACTATGAGTGTCCGTCTTCCTCTTGAAGATCCATTTATTTTCTATGGATTGCCGATCATCGGGCAAGTCCACCAAAGTCCACACTTTGTTCTCATACATGGATCCTATCTCAGATTTCATGGCCTCCAGCCATTTCGTGGAATCTGGGCTCATCATCGCTTCCTCATAGTTCGTAGGTTCATCATGGTCTAGTAACATGACTTCCAGAACAGGATTACCGTACCACTCTGGTGTGGACCGTACTCTGGAAGACCTACGAGGTTCTGTAGTAACTTGATCTAAAGTTTCATGATCATCATCATTAGCTTCCTCACTAATTGGTGTAGGAATCACTGGAACTGATTTCAGTGCTGAACTATTTTCCTTCAGGAGAAGGTACTATTACCTTATCAATTTCTACTTTTCTCCCACTCACTTCTTTCGAGAGAAACTACTTCTCTAGAAAGGATCCATCTTAGCAACGAATATCTTGCTTTCGGATCTGTGATAGAAGGTGTACCCAACAATTTTCTTTGGGTATTCTATGAAGACGCACTTCTCCGATTTGGGTTCGAGCTTATTAGGTTGAAACTTTTTCACATAAGCATCGCAGCCCCAAACTTTAAGAAACGACAACTTTGGTTTCTTGCTAAACCACAGTTCATAAGGTGTCGTCTCAACGGATGTTGATGGTGCCCTATTTAAAGTGAATGCAGCTGTCTCTAATGCATAACTCCAAAACGATGGTGGTAAATCGGTAAGATACATCATAGATCGCACCATACCCAATAAAGTGCAGTTATGACGTTCGGACACACCATTACGCTGTGGTGTTCCATGTGGCGTGAGCTGTGAAACTATTCCACATTGTTTTATATGAAGGCCAAACTCGTAACTCAAATATTCTCCTCCACGATCAGATCGTAGAAACTTTATTTTCTTGTTACGATGTTTCTCCACTTCACTCTGAAATTCTTTGAACTTTTCAAATGTTTCAGACTTGTGTTTCATTAAGTAGATATACCCATATCTGCTCAAATCATCTATGAAGTTCAGAAAATAACGATACTTGCCACAAGCATCAATACTCATTGGATCACATACATCAGTATGTATTATTTCCAACAAATATGTTGCTCACTCCATTGTTCCGGAGAACGAAGTCTTAGTCATCTTGCCCATGAGGCATGGTTTGCAAGCATCAAGTGATTCCAAAAGCCCATCAGCATGGAGTTTCATCATGTGCTTTACATCAATATGACCTAAACGGCAGTGCCACAAATAACTTGCACAATCATTATTAACTTTGCATCTTTTGGCATCAATATTATGAATATGTGTATCACTACGATCGAGATCCAACAAACTATTTTCATTGGGTGTATGACCATTGAAGGTTTTATTCATGTAAATAGAACAATAATTATTCTCTGACTTTAAATGAATAACCGTATTGCAATAAACATGATCAAATCATACTCATGCTCAACGCAAAAGCCAAATAACATTTATTTAGGTTTAACACTAATCCCGAAAGTATAGGGAGTGTGCGATGATGATCATATCAATCTTGGAACCACTTCCAACACACATCGTCACTTCACCCTCAACTAGTCTCTGTTTATTCTGTAACTCCTGTTTCGAGTTACTAATTTTTAGCAACCGAACAAGTATCAAATACTCAGGGGCTACTATAAACACTAATAAGGTACAAATCAATAACCTGTATATCAAATATACCCTTGTTCACTTTGCCATCCTTCTTATCCACCAAATATTCAGGACATTTCCGCTTCCAGTGACCATTTCCTTTGCAGTGTAAGCACTCAGTTTCAGGCTTTGGTCCAGCTTTGGGCTTCTTCGCAGGAGTGACAACTTGCTTGTCATTTTACTTGAAGTTACCTTTCTTTCCCTTTGCCCCTTTCTTGAAACTAGTGGTCTTGTCAATCATCAACACTTGATGCTTTTTCTTGATTTCTACCTTCGTCGATTTCAGCATCACGAAGAGCTCGGGAATTGTTTTCGTCATCCCTTGCATTATAGTTCATCACGAAGTTCCAGTAACTTGGTGATGGTGACTAGAGAATTCTATCAATCACTATCTTATCTGGAAGATTAACTCCCACTTGATTCAAGAAATTGTAGTACCCAGACAATCTGAGCACATGCTCACTAGTTGAGCGATTCTCCTCCATCTTTTAGCCATAGAACTTGTTGGAGACTTCATATCTCTCAACTCGGGTATTTGCTTGAAATATTAACTTCAACTGCTGGAACATCTCATATGGTCCATGACGTTCAAAATGTCTTTGAAGTCCCGATTCTAAGCCATTAAGCATGGTGCACTAAACTATCAAGTAGTCATCATATTGAGCTAGCCAAACATTCATAACGTCTGCATCTGCTCCTGCAATAGGTCTGTCACCTAGCGGTGCATTAAGGACATAATTCTTCTGTGCAACAATGGGGATAAACCTCAGATCACGGATCCAATCTGCATCATTGCTACTAACATCTTTCAACACAATTTTCTCTAGGAACATATCAAAATAAACATATGAAAGCAACAACGCAAGCTATTGATCTACAGCATAATTTGCAAAATACTACCAGGACTAAGTTCATGATAAATTTAAGTTCAATTAATCATATTACTTAAGAACTCCCACTTAGACAGATATCTCTCTAGTCATCTAAGTGAACACGTGATCCAAATCAACTAAACCATGTCCGATCATCACGTCAGATGGAATAGTTTTCAATGGTGAACATCACTATGTCGATCATATCTACTATATAATTCACGCTCGACCTTTCAGTCTCTATATTCCGAGGCCATATCTGTATATACTAGGCTCGTCAAGTTTTAACCTGAGTATTTCGTGTGTGCAACTGTTTTGCACCCGTTGTATTTGAATGTAGAGCCTATCACACCCGATCATCACGTGGTGTCTCAGCACGAAGAACTTTCACAACGGTGCATACTTAGGGAGAACACTTCTTGATAATTTAGTGAGATATCATCTTAAAATGCTACCGTCAATCAAAGCAAGATAAGATGCATAAAGGATAAACATCACATGCAATCAATATAAGTGATATGATATGGCCATCATCATCTTGTGCTTGTGATCTCCATCTCCAAAGCATCGTCGTGATTACCATCGTCACCGGAGCGACACCTTGATCTCCATCGTAGCATCATTGTCGTTACGCCATTTATTGCTTCTACGACTATCGCTACCGCTTAGTGATAGAGTAAAGACATTACAGGGCGTTTGCATTTCATACAATAAAGCGACAACCATATGGCTCCTGCCAGTTGCCGATAACTTCGGTTACAAAACATGATCATCTCATACAATAAAATATAGCATCACGTCTTGACCATATCACATCACAACATGCCCTGCAAAAACAAGTTAGACGTCCTCTACTTTGTTGTTTGCAAATTTTACGTGGCTGCTACGGGCTGAGAAAGTACCGTTCTTACCTACGCATCAAAACCACAGCGATAGTTCGTCAAGTTAGTGTTGTTTTAACCTTCGCAAGGACCGGGCATAGACACACTCGGTTCAACTAAAGTTGGAGAAACAGACACCCGCTAGTCACCTATGTGCGAAGCACGGCGGTAAACCAGTCTCGCGTAAGCGTACGCGTAATGTCGGTCCGGGCTGCTTCATCCAACAATACCGCCGAACCAAAGTATGACATGCTGGTAAGCAGTATGACTTGTATCGCCCACAACTCACTTGTGTTCTACTTGTGCATATAACATCAACGCATAAAACCTAGGCTCGGATGCCACTGTTGGGGAACGTAGTAATTTCAAAAAAAATCCTACGCACACGCAAGATCATGGTGATGCATAGCAACGAGAGGGGATAGTGTTGTCCACGTACCCTCGTAGACCGAAAGCGGAAGCGTTATGACAACGCGGTTGATGTAGTCATACGTCTTCACGATCCGACCAATCCAAGCACCGAACGTACGGTACCTCCGAGTTCAGCACACGTTCAGCTCGATGACGATCCCCGGACTCCGATCCAGTAGGGTGTCGGGGATGAGTTCCATCAGCACGACGGTGTGGTGACGATGATGATGTTTTACCGACGCAGGGCTTCGCCTAAGCACTGCTACAATATGACCGAGGTGGAATATGGTGGAGGGGGGCACTGCATACGGCTAAGGAATGATCACGAAGATCAACTTGTGTGTCATGGGGTGTCCCCCTGCCCCCGTATATAAAGGAGCAAGGGGGAGGGGGCGGCCGGCCAAGGGAGGGCACCCCAGGGAGGAGTCCTACTCCCACCGGGAGTAGGACTCCCTCCTTTCCTAGTCCAACTAGGAGAGGGGAAGGAAGGGAAGTAGAAGGAGAAGGAAGGAGAGGGAGGAAAAAGGAGGAAAGGGGGGCCGGCCCCCTAGTCCAATTCAGTTTGGGCTAGGGGGGCCGCGCGCCCTGCCTCCTCTCTTCCACCACTTGGCCCATGAGGCCCATTGCTTCTTCCTCGTATTTCCGTAACTCCCTGGTACCCCCGAAAATACCCGAATCATTTGGAACCTTTCCGAACTCTGAATATAGTCGTCCAATATATCGATCTTTACGTCTCTACCATTTGGAGACTCCTCGTCATGTCCCCGATCTCATCCGGGACTCCGAACTCCTTCGGTACATCAAAACTTATAAACTCATAATATAACTGTCATCGAAACCTTAAGTGTGCGGACCCTACGGGTTCGAGAACTATGTAGACATGAATGAGACACGTCTCCAGTCAATAACCAATAGCGGGACCTGGATGCTCATATTGGCTCCCACATATTCTACGAAGATCTTTATCAGTCAGACCGCATAACAACATACGTTGTTCCCTTTGTCATCGGTATGTTACTTGCCCGAGATTCGATCGTCGGTATCCAATACCTAGTTCAATCTCGTTACTGGCAAGTCTCTTTACTCGTTACGTAATGCATCATTCCGTAACTAACTCATTAGGTACATTGCTTGCAAGGCTTATAGTGATGTGCATTACCGAGAGGGCCCAGATATACCTCTCCGACAATCGGAGTGACAAATCCTAATCTTGAAATACGCCAACCCAACATGTACCTTCGGAGACACCTGTAGAGCTCCTTTATAATCAGCCAGTTATGTTGTGATGTTTGGTAGCACACAAAGTGTTCCTCCGGTAAACGGGAGTTGCATAATCTCATAGTCACAGGAACATGTATAAGTCATGAAGAAAGCAATAGCAACATACTAAACGATCAAGTGCTAAGCTAACGGAATGGGTCAAGTCAATCACATCATTCTTCTAATGATGTGATCCCGTTAATCAAATGACAACTCATGTCTATGGTTAGGAAACTTAACCATCTTTGATCAACGAGCTAGTCAAGTAGAGGCATACTAGTGACACTATGTTTTTCTATGTATTCACACATGTATTATGTTTCCGGTTAATACAATTCTAGCATGAATACAACATTTATCAGGAAATAAGGAAATAAATAATAACTTTATTATTGCCTCTAGGGCATATTTCCTTCAGTGGTCAACGTGGTCTAGGAATGACTTCCATCGGACGTGGACTGTACGTGGAGAGGCTGACAGCTGGGTCCACGGCCGCAGCAAGGAAGTACCTCCTTATTACGCGGAAAATAATGATTCCTCCACCTGAAAGCTGGGACCCACCAGACGGGCCACTGTATTTCGCGAAAAAAACATTTCCCCCTGACTACTGGGACCCACCAGCTACATCTTCGCATGCAAGGAAGTGCGTCCAAAAAAAAGGATTCGCCCCCTTGACTGCTGGGACCCACCAGCTACATCTTCGCACGCAAGGAAGTGCCTGACAGTCGGGACCCACCTGGTCGAAGCGTACGTAGCATTGTCATTATGGTCGCGAACGTGTATGTACATACTGGTCGATGTAGAGGCGTGCACGTGTCATAGTAGAGGCGCGCACGGGTCGTAGTAGAGGCGCGCACGTAGCATGTACATATATGTACAACGGCCAGTGTCCAAGAAAGAAAATACGGCCACGTATGTGTACATACGGGCGGGGTCTCGAATGCCTACTCGCGTATACGTACGGCCAGGGCTCGTGTACATGGCTGGGTCGAAACAAAGAAACTACGTCGTCGTCGTTTTCATGGGGAGGCAACGGAATGCGTCGTGTTCATGGGGAGGCAACGGAATGCGTCGTGTACATCGGGAGGCAATGGAATGCGTGGGAGCCAACCGGCTTGGACGGAATAGGCGATGGAAACGAGGCCTGGCGTACCGTAGAACAGAGGAAACGGCCTTGTGTTCGACCGGCCACGTTCGAAACGGGATCCTGTTCATCGGGAGGGGTCTGGTGTACCACAAAACAGAGGAAACGGACCTCCTACGGTTGAAACGGGGGTCCTGTTGATCAGGAGGGGTGTGGCGTACCGCAAAACGGACGAAACGGACTTGTGTTGGAGTGCTACGGTCGAAACGGGGGTCCTGTTCATCGGGAAGGGTGTGGCGTACCGCAAAACGGGACTTCACGGGATACTGTTCATCTCCACCATCGACCTCCTCCAGCCTCCACGGGCTACCGTCGACCTCCTCCAGCCTCCACGGGCTCCTGTTCATCCAGCCTCCACCGTGCGCTACTCCACTGGCTACTGTTCAACCACCCCTCCATGGGCACCCCTCCACCGTCTACTATTCATCCAGCCCTCCACGGGGTCGTCCTGTTCATCCAACCCTCCATGGGGTCCTGTTTATCCATCCCCAACCGGCTCGATCGATCGGGGTCCTGTTCATCCAGAGGCAACGCCACGGGGTCCTGTTCATCCATCCCCACCGCTCACTGTTCATCCAACCCCCCCCCCCCCCCCGGCCCCCACAACGCTCACTGTTCATCCAGAGGTAGCATCAATCGGCTTCAGTTAGCAGCAGTAGCGAAGGAATCGCTCGATCGGGTTCAGTTAACAGCCATCGATCGATCGCTCGGGTTTAGTAACGTGTAGCCTGCAATGCAATCGCTCGGGTTCAGTTAGATCCCAACGCCTCACTCAGGTTCATTTAGAGTCAATGCCTCACACACACGCGCATATGTGTACAAGAGAAATGTGCATCGCTCGGCCCCCGACCACCCACTGTAACCGGGAACTCCCTGAAATTTTCCTCGCCCTCGCTTCTACCACGGTTTTTTCTGTCATGGACGGCCCAAAGAATGTCATGCAGTTGCGTCTCCGGCCCGCCCAGGACAAAAAGCCCATTTTCTGTCATGATTTTTTGTCATAGAAGTAGGAGCCCACCACATCTATGATGATACCGGGTTTTGTCACAATTATCGTTATAGAAGTGTCATAAGTATGACAGATTTTTTTTCGTTCGGCCCAAAATGTCACGGATGTGCCTTTTTTTTGTAGTGCAGGGAGGAGGCGAACGAGTACGAGAGGAGGACGGAGGCAGCCCGCCTCCAAGCTGCAGCTCGTGAGGCAATGGCTGTTGCATCTCAGTACGACCCCAGCTACCACTTTGGTCCATGGGCATAGACCAACTAAGGCCAAAGGCCTAAGCTTGGGGGAGTACGTATTTGTCACCTACATTACATTCATGTTCACACACTCATTCTAGTAGCCGGTGCTCATACTTTTTCATTGTACTATCCATACTAGTTTATTTTCTTTTCTTGCTTTCTTCTTGTGTGTTTGATTAACCTTAAGAAAAACCAAAAAAATTAGCTGTAGGTTTTAGCTAGTTTTCTTTCCATGCTTGTAGTAGTAGTAATTAAAAGAAAACCCAAAAAAGATTTCTCATTCTTCTTTTGCTTGTTGGGAGCTTTCCTGTGTAAATAGTTTTATTTCCTTTTCTTTTCTTTGGGGGTCGAGAGGAGAAGACCATGATGAAAATGTTGAGTGGCTCTCATATGCATTATTGTTGATTTAACCAAGAGCCCATATTACCTTGTCTTCTCCCTTGAATTGAATGCTTGCAGATTCCAGCTTAGTCCAATGCACGTGCACTATTATTATTATCCACACCGTTCGGTCGTGCAAGTGAAAGGCAATAATGACGATATATGATGAAATGATTGAGATGAGAGAAGCTGGTATGAACTCGACCTCTATTGTTTTTGTAAATATGATTAGTTCATCATTCCTGATTCAGCCTATTATGAATAAACATATTTGCAATGACAATTTAAGATTATAGTTGCTTATGCCATGCTTAATTAGCTAGGAGTTTATAATGGTTTACCTTGCGTGCCAACATGCTATTAAAATGGTTGTGATGTGGTATGATAGGGTGGTATCCTCCTTTGAATGATTCGAGTGACTTGACTTGGCACATGTTCACGCATGTAGTTGAAACAAAATCAACATAGCCTTCACGATATTTATGTTCATGGTGGATTATATCCTACTCATGCTTGCACTCAGTGTTGATTAATTTTAATGCATGTTCATGACTGTTGTCGCTCTCTACTTGGTCGCATCCCAGTCTCTTTCTATCCTTCACTTGTACTAAGCGGGAATACTGCTTGTGCATCCAAAATCCATAAACCCCAAAGTTATTCCATATGAGTCCACCATACCTTCCTATATGCGGTATCTACCTGCCATTCTAAGTAAATTTGTATGTGCCAAACTCCAAACCTTCAAATTAAATTATGTTTTGTATGCTCGAACAGCTCATGTATCAACTAGGTCTATCTGTATCTTCCATGCTAGGCGAGTTATTCTCAAGAGGATTGGACTCCGCTCCTCATTCACAAGAAAATGGCTGGTCATCGGGATGCCCAGTCCCATGCTTAAATCAAATCAAAATAATTACAAACAAAACTCCCCCAGGATTGTTGTTAGTTGGAGGCACCCGTTGTTTAGGGCAAGCCATGGATTGATGCTTGTTGGTGGTGGGGCTGTATAAACTTTACCATTCTGTTTGATAACCACCTATAATGTGTGTAGCATGGCATATATCGAGATCTCTTGGTTGTTATGTTGACAATGAAAGTATACCGCTCAAAATGTCATTTATCTCTATTTCAAAATCGAGCTCTAGCACCTCTACAAATCCCTGCTTCCCTCTGCGAAGGGCCTATCTATTTACTTTTATGTTGAGTCATCATCCTCTTATTAAAAAGCACCTGCTGGAGAGCACCACTGTCATTTGCATACATTACTATTAATTTATATTGAGTATGCCTATGACTGGATCTCTTTTACCATGAATTACAATGTTTAGTCAGTCCTTGATCTTCAAAGGTGCTCTGCATTTATGTTTTGCGGTCTCAGAAAGGGCTAGCGAGATACCATCTTGTTATATCATATTATGATTGTTTTGAGAAAGTGTTGTCATTCGAGATTTATTATTATTGCTCGCTAGTTTATTAAGCCATTGATATGAGTAAACATGAGACCTAAGTGTTATTGTGAATATGGTTAGTTCATAATCATTGCTGAAAACCTGAATGATGGCTTTACATATTTGCAACAACAAGAGCAAACAGAGTTTGTAAAAGTTTTTCTTTATCACTTTCAGCTTGTCAACTGAATTGCTTGAGGACAAGCAAATGTTTAAGCTTGGGGGAGTTGATACGTCTCTGTCGTATCTACTTTTCCAAACACTTTTGCTCTTGTTTTGGACTCTAACTTGCATGATTTGAATGGAACTAACACGGACTGACGCTGTTTTCAGCAGAACTGCCATTGTGTTATTTTTGTGCGGAAATGAAAGTTCTCAGAATGACCTGAAAATCCACGGAGCAACCTTTTGGATTTAATAAAAAATACTGGCGAAAGAATCAGCACCAAGGGGCCCACACCCTGTCCACGAGGGTGGGGGCACGCCCCCTGCCTCGTGGCCCGCCTGAAGCTCCACCGACCTCAACTCCAACTCCATATATTCACGTTCGGGGAAAAACAATCAGGAAGAAAGATTCATTGAGTTTTACGATACAGAGCCGCTGCCAAGCCCTAAACTCTCTCTAGAGGGCTGATCTGGAGTCCGTTCGGGGCTCCGGAGAGGGGAATCCGTCGCCGTCGTCATCATCAACCATCCTCCATCACCAATTTCATGATGCTCACCGCCATGCGTGAGTAATTCCATCGTAGGCTTGCTGGACGGTGATGGGTTGGATGAGATTTACCATGATCGAGTTAGTTTTGTTAGGGTTTGATCCCTAGTATCCACTATGTTCTGAGATTGATGTTGCTATGACTTTGCTATGCTTAATGCTTGTCACTAGGGCCTGAGTGCCATGATTTCAGATCTGAACCTATTATGTTTTCATGAATATATGTGAGTTCTTGATCCTATCTTGCAAGTCTATAGTCAGCTATTATGTGTTATGATCCATTAACCCCGAAGTGACAATAATCGGGATACTTACCTGTGATGACCGTAGTTTGAGGAGTTCATGTATTCACTAAGTGTTAATGCTTTGGTCTGGTACTCTATTAAAAGGACGCCTTAATATCCCTTAGTTTCCAATAGGACCCCGCTGCCACAGGAGGGTAGGACAAAAGATGTCATGTAAGTTCTTTTCCATAAGCATGTATGACTATATTCGGAATACATGCCTACATTACATTGATGAACTGGAGCTAGTTCTGTGTCACCCTATGTTATAACTATTACATGAGGAATCGCATCCGACATAATTATCCATCACTGATCCAATGCCTACGAGCTTTTTACATATTGCTCTTTGCTTAGTTACTTTACCATTGTCGCTGTTACAATTACTACAAAACTGCTGCTATTACTTTTGCCACTGTTACCGTTACTTCCATATTACTTTGCTACTAAATACTTTGATGTAGATATTAAGTTATCCGGGTGTGGTTGAATTGACAACTCAACTGCTAATACTTGAGAATATTCTTTGGCTCCCCTTGTGTCGAATCAATAAATTTGGGTTGAATACTCTACCCTCGAAAACTGTTGTGATCCCCTATACTTGTGGGTTATCACAATGATGCAAACTGGGTCCGTGATCTGAGGATTATCCTCATTTCTGCATAGAAGAATTATGTCCTTGATGTAGCGCTAGGTGACAGATCTATTGCGGGAGCAGATGTAGATGTTATGAACGTTTGGCAAGCTCGATATGATGACTACTTGATAGTTTAGTGTGCCATGCTTTAAGGCTTAGAGGCTTGAAAGATGTTTTGAACGCCACGGATCATATGAGATGTTACAAGAGCTGAAATTGGTATTTTAGACTCATGCCCGTGTCGAGAGGTATGAGACCTCTGGCAAGTACTTTGCCTACAAGATGGAGTAGAATAGCTCAGCTAGTGTGCATGTGCTCAGAATGTCTGGGCACTATAATCGCTTGAATCAAGTGGGAGTTAATCTACCAGATAAGATAGTGATTGACAGAGTTCTCTAGTCACTATCACCAAGCTACTAGAACTTCGTGATGAACTATAATGTGCAAGGGATAACAAAAAGATTCTCGAGCTCATCGCGATGCTGAAATCGGCGAAGGTAGAAATCAAGAAATAAAATCAAGTGTTGATGGTTAACAAAACCACTAGTTTCAAGAAAAAAGGGCAACAGAAAGAAAGGGAACTTCAAGAAGAATGGCAAGCAAGTTGTCACTCCCGTGAAGAAGCCCAAATCTAGACCTAAGCCTGACACGAAGTGCTTATACTGCAAAGGAAATGGTCACTGGAAGCAGAACTACCCCAATTATTTGGCGGATAAGAAGGATGGCAAAATGAACAAAGGTATATTTGATATACATGTTATTGATGTGTACCTTACTAGTGCTCGTAGTAGTCCCTGGGTATTTGATACCTGTTCGGTTGCTAAGATTAGTAACTCGAAACAGGAGTTGCAGAATAAATAGAGACTAGTTGAGGGTGAAGTGATGATGTGTGTTGGAAGTGGTTCCAAGATTGATATGATCATCATCACACACACCCTATACTTTCAGGATTAGTGTTGAACCTAAATAAATGTTATTTGGTGTTTGCGTTGAGCATGAACAAGATAGGATCGAGTTTATTGCAATACGATTATTCATTTAAAACAGAGAATAATTGTTATTCTATTTACATGAATTTGAATCAAGCGATTGACGCCGAATTTGAATCAGCTGACTGATGTGTAGCTAAACTGATTCAAAACTACTCCAATTTTGTCTTATATCCAAATAAGTAACACAAGGCTTTCATCTATTCGGTCTGACCAAGTTGGGTCAAATGTGTGTAACGGTTGGATTTTGTGTGGAGACTATATATACCCATCCACCCCCTGCTCCATTTGTGAGA
The DNA here is from genome assembly GCF_018294505.1 of Triticum aestivum. Taxonomy (NCBI): domain Eukaryota; kingdom Viridiplantae; phylum Streptophyta; class Magnoliopsida; order Poales; family Poaceae; genus Triticum; species Triticum aestivum. The sequence goes on along the minus strand of NC_057807.1, from coordinate 25,292,795 downwards.
GAGCCATCAGAACGTGCCTACACTTCCAGCATATGTTTTTTGAGAGAGAACCACCTACTCATCTGTTGAGATCAAGATATACCAATCCTACCACAATAATCTTGATTTCTAGCCTTCCCCAAGTTGCTTTCCACTCAAATCATCTTTCCACCATATCCAAATCTATGAGGGAGAGTTGAGTTTTGGGGAGACTATCATTTGAAGCACAAGAGCAAGGAGTTCATCATCAACACAATATCTATTACCTTTTGGAGAGTGGTGTCTCCTAGATTGGTTAGGTGTCGCTTGAGAGCCTCCTTCAAGTTGTGGAGTTGAAGCAAGAAGTTTGTAAGGGCAAGGAGATCGCCTACTTCGTGAAGATCTACCCGAGTGAGGCAAGTCCTTCGTGGGCGATGGCCATGGTGGGATAGAAAAGGTTGCTTCTTTGTGTTGTTGAAGAACATGAACACTCGGGTAGACCCCCCCCCCCCCCGCGAACATGAACACTCTCTTTGCTACTTGGTTGAAGAACTATGGTAAAGACAAGAAAATGTTGATTTCAGTGTGTATATGTGCTATCCTTTGGTCCATATGGAACCGTAGAAAAGGGTACTTAATCCTTTTGTTATTCTGCATAGAACTTGTGCTTTGAATAACTCTTGGAGGAATTTATGGAAAAACAGGAAAGACGAGGGGAGTGATATGGGGGTAAAACTGCTTGAGTGGGTAGAAAATGAGGTCTTCAATGCAGCAAAAGGATGGCGTCTTAGAGTCCCACACCGAGAAGTGGCTAAAGAGATGAAAAAATTGAAGACATGTCTACCGTCGTCCAATTGCTACGTATTATCTTAAAAAAAACCAGTTTACCTGATCTATGGTGTGTTTCTCCCTTTGTGTTGTTTCTCATCGAGGTGTTTTATCTAGTGTGGCTGATAAGAAGACTACCTTATATGAGTTGTAATGGAGTCTGCTTTTTATATTCTGTTTAGACTTTGTTGGATTGCAATCGTAGTTTGTTGGGGCGATGATCAAGGAGACTGGGCCGTGTCTGAGGTCTTCTTGGTGCTAGCTGCTTTGCTTAGTTGCTTCGTTGTTAATCACAATTTGGTTTGTGGTGAAAAAGGCATATCTCTATAGTTTCTATTAATTCAAATTAGGAGGAAACCCCATTTGCTAAGAAAAACAGTGGCAGCGAGCATGTGTTAAGGGGCGAAGAGCTGAAAAAAGTGGAGGGAATAAGAAGAAAGAGAAAAATGATGGCAATGCCAAAGAAGAAGAAGTATAAACACCGAAAGGTACTATATGTCAGACACAATCGATGTTGAATCACTAGGATATGTGCGCTCCCATATAACGCACGAGCAATTAAGCAGTTTATCTAATTTGATGACCGATGAAATGGAACCAAGCATGAGAACCACAAAACTAGCTGAGCGGTGCTATACGATCATTTGCATCTGGACTTGGTACCCCAAACAAGTCGAGTAGGGCGTTTTGGAGCTCAGCCTCCATGGAGGCTGGATTTTTTCAAAAATACAAAATTTGCACTTTTCAATTTCAAAAAAATCTGAAAAAAATCATACAAGTAAACAAAGTTGTTATGTGTATGTATGTAAAATTTGAGGATGAAATACCCTAAAATACGATCCATGCAAAAAAGAAAAATTCATGGACTTTGAGGATGAATAGTGCATCTACTAAAAAGCCTCATATTTGTTCTTTTTGTGTAGCACTCATTTTAAGGTGTTTCGTCCTCAAAATTTACACACACATGCTTTATGTCTCTAAGTATGTGTGTATTCTTTTTCAAAAAAAATTAAACGTGAAAATTTGAATTTTGATCAAGTCAAACTCGGGCTCCATGGAGCCCGAGCTCTAAAGATCAAGGCAAGGGATACCTCGTGAGGTTCCCGTGACACAAGCCATGACGACCAAGGCCAGGCGGGCGCTAGCGCGCGCAGTGTCCTTGTTTCCCCTTTGGTGCTAAGGGGGCAAGCGCAGGCGCGGAGTACCGAGGCATCAGGCAAAGGTTTCCATATCGGTGCAACAAGACCAAGAACAGCAGGACGGCAGGACGGAGGTCACCGTGGATCCCAAGACGGTGTCACCACTAGCGCCTTTGACAGGCGAAGACCACCTTTAGTCAGGATAGCTTGTACTAGTTGTCCCCTTTCAAATTGGCCGTTGTTGGATCCCTTCCCGCTCAATATTTGGGGAGAGGACCAAGGCCTCTATAAATAGGACTAGCCACCACAGTAGGAGGGAGACCACATCGAGAACTGAACCAGACCGAGGAGGAACGAACTCAGTTCGTCCTCGCACCCACCAAGCACAAGAACACCTCTCCTCAGGAGGATGTTCTTCCCTTGTACTGTTCATCATCAGCCCAAGAGGCAATCCATCACCACCACACTGGAGTAGGGTATTACACCACACTAGTAGAAAAGGGGGCAATGGTCCAGGCCGGGTCAGCCCATTAGTCCCGGTTCCATCCAGAACCGGGAACAATGGGGGCATTGGACCCGGTTCGTGAGCCCCGGGGGCCGGCCGGGCCACGTGGGCCATTGGTCCCGGTTCGACTGGACCTATTGGTCTCGGTTGGTGGGACGAACCGGGACCAACGGGCCTCGCTCCTGGCCCACCACTATTGGTCCCGGTTGGAGGCATGAAACCAGGACCAAAGGCTTCCCTTTAGTCCCGGTTCGTGGCACGAACCGGGACCAATTAGTTGCCTATATATACCCCTCGCCCGCAAACAGAGCACTCTCAGTGCTCTGTTTTTCGTGGCCGGCGAGGGGAGAGCTTTGTGGTGCTCTAGCTCACCTCCTATGCACACGAGGTGTTCGATGGAATGCCCGAGCCACACTACTTAAGCTTTCTCCTCTCCAAGCTCGACCTCCAAGCTCCATTTTCCTCAATATTTGTCTAGGTTTAGCGGTCCGTCACGTCCCGTCCCCGTCTTCACCGCCGTCGATCGCCCACGCCAATCTCGTCGGCGGCACTACCGTGGTGAGCCTCTTGTTCTTATCTTCTTTCTGAAAGGAAAAAAAATTCTTACTTGTATGTTTATATAGATACTTGTATAATTTTCTTACTTTTATTATTGCATCTTATATAGTGCGATGGTTTTGGTATCCGCCCCCGTCGGCCCTCGTCCTGTCTATGATTCGGATGTGGTATATATTATCTTTTCATAACTATTGGTTCATTTATTGTTTATGACAATTATGCCGACCAACGTGACATAGATTTTATTTATCTAGGAGGTTGTTGAACCGGAAATTCCAACCGACCCTATTGTCGAGAGGTTAAATTTAGTTGAAGAAGAAAACAATTTGTTGAAGGAAAAAATTAGAAAAATTGAGGAGGAGAAGATGATATTGGAGTTGCATGTTGCGGATGTCGTCGATGATCACAAGATCAAGATGGATGCAATGCGCTTGAAGATTAGAAAGATTAGAAAATATGCCATTCATACCGAGGCTTGGTATCATTATGCCGTTGGATCAGTTGTTACATTGGTTGCGATTATGATCGCATTTGTTTTCGCATTGAAATGTTTTACATAGTTTCAGTGTATGGTTTAATTAATTTAGATGCTCTGCAGAGCTTTATGTTGTTAGATGAGAACTATGTATGTACTTTGGTTTTAATGTGATGATGAACTTCTATTAATTTGGTCACTTAATTATCTATTCATGATGTTCTGTAATGATTTTTGACACACTTAATTATATATAATGCACGCAGATGAACCGGCAATGGATGTACGGTTCAAGACACACCTCCGAGTACATTAAGGGCGTGCATGATTTTCTCGAAGTGGCTGAGGCAAACAAGCAGAATGGTTTTATGTGTTGTCCATGCCCTATATGTGGGAATACGAAGTCTTACTCTGACCGGAAAATCCTCCACACCCACCTGCTTTACAAGGGTTTCATGCCACACTATAATGTTTGGACGAGGCACGGAGAAATAGGGGTTATGATGGAAGACGGCGAAGAAGAAGAGTACGATGACAACTATGTGCCCCCTGAATACGGTGATGCTACTGAACATCAAGAGGAACCAGACGATGTGCACGATGATGCTGCAACGGGCGAAGCTGCTGAAGATCAAGAGGAACCAGACGATGTGCCCGATGATGATGATCTCCGCCGGGTCATTGTCGATGCAAGGACGCAATGCGAAAGTCAAAAGGAGAAGCTGAAGTTCGATCGCATGTTAGAGGACCACAAAAAAGGGTTGTACCCCAATTGCGAAGATGGCAACACAAAGCTCGGTACCGTACTGGAATTGCTGCAGTGGAAGGCAGAGAATGTTGTGCCTGACAAAGGATTTGAGAAGCTACTGAAAATATTGAAGAAGAAGCTTCCAAAGGATAACGAATTGCCCGACAGTACATACGCAGCAAAGAAGGTCGTATGCCCTCTAGGATTGGAGGTGCAGAAGATACATGCATGCCCTAATGACTGCATCCTCTTCCGCGGTGCGTACAAGGATCTGAACGCATGCCCGGTATGCAGTGCATTACGGTATAAGATCAGACGAGATGACCCTGGTGATGTTGACGGCGAGCCCCCCAGGAAGAGGGTTCCTGCGAAGGTGATGTGGTATGCTCCTATAATACCACGGTTGAAACGTCTGTTCAGAAACGGAGAGCATGCCAAGTTGATGCGATGGCACAGTGAGGACCGTAAGAAAGACGGGAAGTTGAGAGCACCCGCTGACGGGTCGCAGTGGAGAAAAATCGAGAGAAAGTACTGGGATGAGTTTGCAAGTGACCCAAGGAACGTATGGTTTGCTTTAAGCGCGGATGGCATTAATCCTTTCGGGGAGCAGAGCAGCAATCACAGCACCTGGCCCGTGACTCTATGTATGTATAACCTTCCTCCTTGGATGTGCATGAAGCGGAAGTTCATTATGATGCCAGTTCTCATCCAAGGCCCTAAGCAACCCGGCAACGACATTGATGTGTACCTAAGGCCATTAGTTGAAGAACTTTTACAGCTGTGGAATGGAAATGGTGTACGTACGTGGGATGAGCACAAACAGGAGGAATTTAACCTAAAGGCGTTGCTGTTCGTGACCATCAACGATTGGCCCGCTCTCAGTAACCTTTCCGGACAGACAAACAAGGGATACCACGCATGCACGCACTGTTTACTTGACACCGATAGTATATACCTGGCAAGCTGCAGGAAGAATGTGTACCTGGGCCATCGTCGATTTCTTCCGACCAACCATCAATGTCGAAAGAAAGGCAAGCATTTCAAAGGCGAGGCAGATCACCGGAAGAAGCCCGCCATGCGTACCGGTGATCACGTACTTGCTATGGTCAATGATTTACACGTAATCTTTGGAAAGGGTCCCGGCGGACTAGCTGTTCCGAGTGACGCTGGGGGACACGCACCCATGTGGAAGAAGAAATCTATATTTTGGGACCTACCCTACTGGAAAGACCTAGAGGTCCGCTCTTCGATCGACGTGATGCACGTGACGAAGAACCTTTGCGTGAACCTGCTAGGCTTCTTGGGCGTGTATGGGAAGACAAAAGATACAGCTGAGGCACGGGAGGACCTACAACGTTTGCACGAAAAAGACGGCATGCCTCCAAAGCAGTATGAAGGTCCTGCCAGCTATGCTCTTACCAAAGAAGAGAAGGAAATCTTCTTTGAATGCCTGCTTAGTATGAAGGTCCCGACTGGCTTCTCGTCGAATATAAAAGGAATAATAAATATGGCAGAGAAAAAGTTTCAGAACCTAAAGTCTCATGACTGCCACGTGATTATGACGCAACTGCTTCCGGTTGCATTGAGGGGGCTTCTACCGGAAAACGTCCGATTAGCCATTGTGAAGCTATGTGCATTCCTCAATGCAATCTCTCAGAAGGTGATCGATCCAGAAATCATACCAAGGCTAAGGAGTGATGTGGTGCAATGTCTTGTCAGTTTCGAGCTGGTGTTCCCACCATCCTTCTTCAATATCATGACGCACGTCCTAGTTCATCTAGTTGACGAGATTGTCATTCTGGGCCCCGTATTTCTACACAATATGTACCCCTTTGAGAGGTTCATGGGAGTCCTAAAGAAATATGTCCGTAACCGCGCTAGGCCAGAAGGAAGCATCTCCATGGGCCATCAAACAGAGGATGTCATCGGGTTTTGTGTTGACTTCATTCCTGGCCTTAAGAAGATAGGTCTCCCTAAATCGCGGTATGAGGGGAGACTGACTGGAAAAGGCACGCTTGGAAGGGACTCAATAATATGCAGGGACGGATATTCTTGGTCTCAAGCACACTACACAGTTCTACAGAACTCTACCTTGGTGACCCCGTATGTCGATGAACACAAGAACAGTCTGCGCTCCAAACACCCGGAGCAGTGCGACGACTGGATTACATGTGAACACATCAGGACTTTCAGCAGTTGGTTGGAAGCACGTATCAGAGGTGACAACACTGTTTGTGATGAGCTGTACTTGTTGTCCAGGGGACCATCTTTGACTGTATTGATTTGGAAAGGATACGAGATAAATGGGAATACATTTTACACGATTGACCAAGATCAAAAGAGCACCAACCAAAACAGCGGTGTCCGCTTTGATGCAACAACCGAGAGGGGAAAGGACACATATTATGGTTACATAGTGGACATATGGGAACTTGACTACGGACATGATTTTAAGGTCCCTTTGTTTAAGTGCAAATGGGTCAATCTGTCAGGAGGCGGGGTACAGGTAGACCCACAGTACGGAATGACAACAGTGGATCTGAAAAATCTTGGGTACACTGACGAACCGTTCGTCCTAGCCAATGATGTGGCACAGGTTATCTATGTGAAGGACATGTCTACCAGACCGAGAAAGAGAAAAGATAAGGAAGCGAATACATCATACGATGAGCCAAAGCGCCACATAGTTCTTTCAGGAAAAAGGGACATCGTGGGAGTGGAGGACAAGACAGACATGTCTGAAGATTATGAAAAGTTTCATGAAATTCCTCCCTTCAAAGTCAAGGCTGACCCCAGCATCCTGATAAACGATGAAGATTATCCATGGTTACGGCGCAATAAGCAAATGACACAAGCGAAGAAAAAGTGAAGACTTTCTCCCGCAACTATTATGATGATACCATGCCAACTTTGTAACTGACGAGTATGATACCATTGTCCGTTTTGTACATGCACATGCTATGTGGGTCAATTTATGATACCATGCCAACTTTTAACTTTTTCAGAGTTCATTTGAAATGCTTTAATGTCTTATGGTTCGGCCCTCGTAATAATTAAAAATAGCAACAATAAGTATTTTGTTGTAAGTAGAAACAAAATAAAATAAATAAAGCAAGAAAGAAAACAAAAAAACAAAAAAAGTGTTTTCAAATTTGAAAACTAATGGCACTAACAGAAAGTTTATAATTTTCCTAAAACTAAAAGCAAAAAGAATTGAAAAATAAAGCAAAAAACAAAAGAAAATAAATAATGCAGAAAACAAAACAAAAAAACAACAATAAGTATTTTGTTGTAAGTAGAAACAAAATAAAATAAATAAAGCAAGAAAGAAAACAAAAAACAAAAAAGTGTTTTCAAATTTGAAAACTAATGGCACTAACAGAAAGTTTATAATTTTCCTAAAACTAAAAGCAAAAACAATTAAAAAATAAAGCAAAAAACAAAAGAAAATAAATAATGCAGAAAACAAAACAAAAAAACTGGAAAAAAATAAAAATAGCAACAATAAGTAAAGAAAACAAAAAAAACAAAAAAATGCCTCCTACTGACCCCCCACGGCCTGAATACGACATGAAACCCTACTATGGGCCAGGATTCAGGCCCGCAGAAGGCCCAGAGGGCCCATCAGGCAAAGCTATAGCAAGTAGGCCCGAAAGCCTGCGGTGGAGAGGAGATCGAGAGGGGTGCAGCAGTGGGGCTTATAAACCACTGCGCGCCCCTCTCAACTAGCGAGGTGGGACTAAACTTTGGCCCCGAGGCGGGCAGCACAGGGGCCTTTGGTCCCGGTTGGTGGCACCAACCGGGACTAAAGGGGGGGCATTAGTCCCGGTTGGTGCCACCAACCAGGACCAAAGGTCGCTGCTTACCGCCCTTTGGGCTGCTGAAAAGAGGCCCATTGGTCCCGGTTGGTGGCACCAACCGGGACTAAAGGGGGCATTAGTCCCGGTTGGTTTCACGAACTGGGACCAATTCTCTTCATATATAACTAGCACTTAGCAGTTTCTCCAAAATCCATCCCTTTCTTCTCCGCCCGATACGCGACGCACGGCCGCTGCTCTGTCTCGTCGTCGCCGCCGCCTCCGACGCTGTCAGGCTGCTCCACCTCATCGTCGCTGCCGCCTCCGACGCTGTATATATGTGTATGTGATGTATATGTATATGTGTATGTGTATATGTATATGTGTGTGTGGCTAGAATTTGCTAAATAATATATGTTAAAATTGTTTTTTTGTTGATAGAAAGTTTTTTGTTCATATATAGAAAGTTACAATTTTAGAAAAGTTTTATATATATGCAAAAGTTACAATTTTAGAAAAAGATGGATAGGAAAGAAGAAAATAAGAAAGAGGAAAGAAAGAAGAAGAGGAGAGGAAAAGAAGAGGAGAAATAAATAAGAAGAAGAAAAAAGAAGAAAAAGAAGAGGAGAAGAAGAAAGGAATAGAGGAGAAGAAGAAAAAATAGAAAAAAAATTCTATTTTTTCTTCTTGTCCTCTATTCCTTTCTTCTTCTCCTCTTTTTTTCTTCTTTCTTCTTCTTCTTCCTTCTTTCCTTCTTCCTCTTTTCTTCTTCTTCGCAGTCAGGCTGCCCGCCTTCGCCCTCGCCGCCACCCCCTGTGAGCACAGCCTGCTCCCGTGCCCCTCCCGTCCCACGCCCCTGCGCGGCCACCACGCCGCCGCCCCTGCCCGATACCCCCTCCCCGATAACATTATTTTCTGAATAGAGGAGAAAGAAGAAACTTCAACACGAGGGGGGGGGGTACCGATACCCCCTCCCTGATAACATTATTTTCCCATGTATATGTATGTCGCATGGTTGTCGATATAACCCCCTCGAGATAACTTCGACATGAGGGGCGGTCGATATATATACCTCTCGACCGTGATAACCTATACAACGGCAACACCCCCCTCGGCCCTCTCGCTCGACCAAAAGTCTCGAGGCCACCCAAACCCTAGAGAGAAAATGATGTTGGTCTCGTACCCCCTCCCACCGCGCCCCTACCCGACAAATTAACTCTCTCGAGGCCACCCAAATTTACCAAGTTAAAAGAGCGTTGTCGTCGAGGCCACCCCAAACCCTTGAAGTGTTGTTGTGTCGAGGCGACCCCAAACCCTAGAGAAGCAGCGTCGAGGCCACTAACATGATTCCTTATTGTGATTAGCTAGCTAGTTCTACGTTTGCCACTAATATATATATATATATATCCATCTGTACCATGTTTGAATAATAATTGACATGTTGTAAATATTTGCAGAAACTATGGAGCACTCCCGAGACGAAGAAACAGAAGCGATGTTGGGGGACATAATCGCAAATGGAAGTGATGAAGTTGCGTCATTTCTCCTCGACACCGATGGTTCGCTGGAAGAACTGGGTAAAGAAGAGGGCTATGTTCATGATGGCTTCGTCCCATTAATGCCGGTACAAGAAGAGGACTATGTTCATGATGGCTCCGGTGACACAATGGAGGTACAAGAAGGAGACCATGCTGACTGCTCCAGTGACCGAACCGAGTCCGGCCAGGTATATATATATTAGTTAAGCCCGTGCTGACTAGTTAATTGATGCTTCCATTGTTTTGGTATATGTACACATATTAATTACTCTCGTATTTCTTCCTTATAATTTCTAGCCCTCCGGATCGAGCACAACTTCGGTAAGGAGACGAGGCCCGAAGAAAAAATTGAGCTTGGATGAAAAGTTTGAGATCATAGAAATCGCGCCCGACGGCGAACCGATTGAACCCATCCGGACAAGGAAGGCATTTTCTGCTCAGTGCGGGGTTCTTGTTAGGGACAAGATCCCGATCAGCATCCAGCAATGGTATAAGCCTAAGGAGGAAGACCCTGAGGTGTCTTATGTCAATGATATGCAGAAAGAAGATCTTTGGACTGAGCTGAAGGCAAATTTCACCCTACCGCCAGAGGAGGATCCGGAGAAGCCAGTTAAAGAGCAATTAATCAAGTCTTGTGCTCTTAAGAAGATGGCAACCCTAATGAGGAGGTGGAGGAAAGAGCTGAACCAGTTTGTCGAAAAAAAAGACACCAGAATTCATCGGCAAATATGAGAAGATCAAAGATCACTGGCCCGCATTTGTGGCCCACAAGACATCGGAAAAGAGTAAGAAGATGTCGGCGACAAACAAGAAAAATGCTGCGAAGAAGAAGCTTCACCATCGCACGGGGTCAGGTGGCTACCTCAAAGCCCGGCCTAAGTGGTCCAAGGCTGAGCATGATCTGCTTGAAAAAGGGATCGAACCAGAGACAATGTACTGGCCAGACCGTTGCCGGACTTGGTTCTTCGGGGCTGGCGGAACCTTGGACCCTGTAACAGGGAAGTGCCAGTGGACGGACGAGCAACTGCAAATACCAGTCAAGAACCTTCGACACTATATCGATGCAGCGCAGCGAGGGACGTTCCTTCCAAACAGGGAGAAGGACGAGCTCACAATGGCCCTTGGGAATCCTGAGCACCCTGGACGGACACGAGGCACGCCAGGCTCCATTCCGTGGAAGGTTGGTTTTCCGGACGCAGGGGGTTACAAAACCCACGAGAGGAGGAAGAAACTGGAGCAGGACCAACTGCAGGCGCTGCACGAAAAGGGTAATGGGGCTAGAGGAACGAGAAGAGGAACGAGAAGCAGCAGATCGCAGCAAACGACCTGCCGAAGCTTCCCTCGAAGCTACCCCACCATCTCAGCGGAGAAGCAGCGTGGCTTCCACCGAGCTGCTTCAGCCGGAGCATGTCTTGACGGCTCCTGCCAGCTATCCCGTGGATGGTATCACGGAGTCTCAACATTGCCACATTATGGCGCGATGGATGAATTTGAAGGTCAAGGCGGCTGTTGGCCAAGTTTATCCTAGTGGACCCGGCACAACTTATCACTGCCAACCGATTCCAGAAGAATATGCTAAGGTGATGGTGGATGAAATAACGGAGGGATTTGAGGACCTCCCGCTTGAGCACCCTACCGGTGAAGGGGAGACTAGGCTGGGTTCTGCTCTGAAGACTCCATGCCTATGGCGGAAGGAGCTCATCGACCTTCCAAACTGGACGCCTCCGCCTCCTCCTCCTCCTCCGGCGAGTCAGGGCACTCCGCCTCCTCCACCGCCTCCTCCTCCGGCGAGTGACGATCAGGGCACGCGTGGCGGCACTCCGCCTCCTTCTCCGGCGCGTGGCGGCACTCCGCCTCCTTCTCCGCCTGCGGCGGCGCTCCCAAGCAGCCAGCAGCCTCCTCCTTCTCCGCCTCGCCAGTAAGGGCGGAAGAGACCCGCCGCCGCCCCCGCTGCTCCGGCGCGTCGTACTCCTTCTCCTCCGCCTCGTAAGCAAGCGTGAAAGAACACAGACGCCGCAGCCGCTCCGTCTGCTCCGGCGTCTAGCAGCACAACCAGAGGCGGGAGGCAATACAAATACGGTCCATCTCTCAAGCCTGTAGAGAAGTTACCGTACGAGAGGTCCGAGGAGGAAAACGATACGATTGTGCGGACCCACGTGAAGGAGTTCTTTGAAGGGGTGAAAGCAAAGAGACATCCACCTCCGGAGGAGAAGGTAGATCCGGTGAAAGCAAAGCGCACTATCGATGCCCTGAGGAAACCACCAAAGTCTCCGCCGAGAACCAACTATGAGCGCATTACTGAACAGACATATCTCCAAGCCCAGCGGTCGGGAACTACTGTCAGTGATAAAAGGTTAAAAGAACGAGCAAAGGGGAAAAAATTGCCCAGCTCGGCGAACAAGCACAGCAATCGTGCCCCCCGCTCAATGTGTCTAATGCTCCGGGGACGGTGGCCGGTTATGGCAATCTTGAAGATTACCTGCCTGACGATGCACTTCCTGATTTCATGGCGGTGGACGAACACAGATACGAGTACGGGAAGCCTCTCGTCAAAGATGAAAAATCTCTGACAACAATGATGCGAAGATTCCATAGTTGGTACATGAAAACCTGCAGAGAGTCTGAGGGGACGAACAGTTTGTATCTGAACATTAAAGAGGAGCACGACCTCGTTTCAAATGATCTGTTGTGTGTTCCATTTGATGAGTTCTTCGCGTTCTTCAATCAAAAGGCCCTCGATAAATTAATGGTCTTTTGCTACTGCCTGTAAGTACTATTTCTGTCATTAAGTCTCTATATATAGCTCGGCTCTTTCATTGCATGTATTTATAATTAATTATCCTCAATATATTATGCAGATTGAAGATCGTCGAGTGCAAAAAACAAGAAATTTATGATATTGGGTTCATTAACACAAATATCATAGATGTATTTCTGGTTGAAAAGAACGTCAAAGAGGCCGAGGACAACTTGCTACGATCGTTGATCAAAAATCAAAACAAAGATACCATACTCTTTCCTTACAACGGCAAGTGAGTGTTACTGTCGTGTGCATATTCGGTTTCCCTTATTACTCGAGCGAGGTTATAGTAATGTAATTGATGAGTTATGCATGCGTGCGCAGGTACCACTATATTCTTCTGGAGATTAAGCTTGAGCGGGGACTAGTAACCGTCTTAGACTCGAGACGGAAAGATCCCGAAACCTATGCGGACATGACTGAAATGCTCAGCAAGTAAGTTCAATCGATCATTATCGCACCATATCGGCAACTTTTTGTTCATTTCCTGATATCTCAAGTAATAATAATTATTTTCTTTGTCTTGCAGGGTTTGGAAACAGTTCACCGCAGAAGCTCCGGGACTGCCGAAGGAGCTGCGATATACATACCCGAAAGTAAGTACTACTGGCTAGCTAGTTGCGCGCATCTCCCGTTGATTCTATAGCTATACTTTCATCAATGCCATTTATAATGCTTCATTATCAGTTTGATTGACCTCTATTTCTCGTAAAGTGCTTGTGGCAGGAGGAAGGGAATGATTTCTGTGGATACTACGTGTGCGAGTTCATCCACACCGCGACTTTGAAAAACAAGCGGGGCTACTCTAAAAGACAATATGAAGTGCGTAAGCAATAATATTCACAATTTCATTTTATTACACCATCATTTCTGTTGAGTTTCATTCATATATATGTATTAATTAACCCCCTTCTTCAAATTAGACGTGGCAGATGCGGAATGAACTCCTAGAACCAGATCGCATGAAAGCAATTCAAGAGGAATTGGCGGGATTCTTTCTTGACCACGTCATCAGTAAAGCCGGAGAATACCATGTGGAAATTGATTTCAAATGCTAGGGGTTTGTAATTAAGAGATCTTATACATATTGTACATGTATGTAGCCAGTAGCGTCGGATACATGATACGAAAACTTGTTGTTCGACCAATCTCTCGGAGAAGGAGAGGTCGATCGATCACTTCTCTCGGTATGCATGACGAACTTCTGTACTGAATGGTTCTCTCGATCACTTATGTATATATAGTACGTAGCGTCGACCAAGCACGGACATAAGAGAGGACACTTCTCTCTATTAATTAGCTAGCTAACACAATATATGAAACACCTAAATTAACCCCCCAAAACCCCCAACCCCCCTCCTTTCAAAAAAAACAAAACCCCAGCCACTGGAATGCTGACGCGTGGATGCCTTTTGGTCCCGGTTGGAGCCACCAACCGGGACCAAAGGCCCCCTGACTGGGCTCGGCGCACAGGGCCACGTGGAGACACATTGGTCCAGGTTCGTGTTTGAACCGGGACTAATGGGTGGAGGTATTAGTAACGACCCATTAGTCCCGGTTCATGAACCGGGACTAAAGGCCCTTACGAACCGGGTCTATTAGGTGTTTTTCTACTAGTGCCACAATGGTGGCCCGGATCAGTATAAATCTTGTGTCTCTTGTGTTGTCAGTTCATCAAGGTAAGCTTAGAGATTGTGGCGAGGCTGAGGGCGAGATTCGATAGGTGGAAATCTTCGCGCGCAACCCAGTGTTCGAACCTCAAGGGTTTTAGCGGAACCCTAAATCCGACAGCAGACAAAGTTGCGCATACGACGACAAGGATGACGACGATGACGCGCCGCCCGCAGTAGACTGATACGTCTCCAACGTATCTATCATTTTTGATTGTTCCATGCTATTATATTACCCCTTTTGGATGTTTATGGGCTTTATTTTACACATTTATATCATTTTTGGGACTAACCTACTAACCGGAGGCCCAGCCCGTATTACTGTTTTTTTTTGCCTATTTCAGTATTTCGAAGAAAAGGAATATCAAACGGAGTCCAAACGGAATGAACCCTTCGGGAGCGTGATTTTTGGAACAAACGTGCTCCAGTGGACTTGGAGTGCAAGCCAAGAAGCAGCCGAGGCGTCCACGAGGGTGGGCGCGCCCCCCTATCTCATGGGCCCCTCGGGCGGCTACCGACGTACTTCTTCCTCCTATATTGAACGAGGTATTGGGATACCGACAATCGAATCTCGGGCAAGTAATGTACCGATTGACAAAGGGAATTGCATACGGGATTGCTTGAATCCCCGACATCGTGGTTCATCCGATGAGATCATCGTGGAACATGTGGGAGCCAACATGGGTATCCAGATCCCGCTGTATGATTCCCGAACCCGTAGGGTCATGTCCGCACACTTAAGGTTCGGTGACGCTAGATTTGCTATGGGAAATAGTATGTGGTTACCGAAGGTAGTTTGGAGTCCCGGATGTGATTCCGGACGTCACGAGGAGTTCTGGAATGGTTGTGAATCCGTTGCACATTTTGGCCTTGGCGTCAGCCCGGTGGTGATTGTTTGAGTTTCTTGGGAGTTCTTATTTCATGCTATACCCATGGAATTGTTCTTGTGATGCTCACATAGGTCAGCACACGAAGCTCTTGCTCGCTCAGCTTGGCCGCTCCGCTCGCTCGTTTAGTTTTTTTCGCTCACCCCACTGCTAGCTCAGAAAAATTCGCCTGTCTATTTTTATTTGAAAAGGTTAGTTAAATTAAATGATGTTTAAGGAACTTTAAAAATATTATGTCTTTTAAAAACAATGAATTTTAGATCCCGTTGGCAAAGGGGCATGTGATGAAGAGGTGAGTGGAGTCTTCGGGTAGCATAGCACACCGTGTGCATAAATCGGAGGGGATTATATTCTTGTGGGCAAGATTGACGTACTAGAATATTTATATCCCGTTGCATCGCACGTGCATTATTCTATTAAGAAAAGAAAAAGATGACAATGCAAAAGAAGAAGAAGTATAAACACCGAAAGGTATATGTTAGACACAAACCGAATTGAATCACTAAAATATGTACGCTCCCATACGCACGAGCAATTAAGCAGTTTGTCTAATTTGGCGACTCAAATGGAGGAAAGCACACAAAAGTAGTCGAGCGGTGCTATACAAGTCACAACATTGAATTTGGCTCCTCTTTCAATATATGTATGGCTTGGACTTGCACCTTACAATAAGAATCAGACTTCACATGTCATACGCATAACTGACTCGAAACGGGAATGTCTAGAAACCAGTCGGTTGAATTTTTTTTTTTTGAGGTCAGTCAATTCTTAAACCGTTGGATGTGAAATCAATGGCCCACGGTCTTTCTTCAACCTCTCGACACATCTTCTTCGTTGAGCCGCCAGCCATCATCGGCCTAACCGCCGGCCCTCGCCGCCCTCCCCGGAACCACTCCCCACCATCGGTCCTCCGTCGCCCCGACCATCACTCTAGGTCCCCTGCACTAAGCTTTTTCTCCTGCGAATCCCCACACCACCGCCGTCCACCACCGCCCCACCCTAAACCCTAAGACAGACATTGGGGTGATGACGGCGGCCCCCTCCTTCTCTTCGGTGAGGAACCCCCCCCCCCCCCCCCCCCCCCTTCCTTCCTTCAAATAAGGGCAGGAAACAACATATCACACCTTCGTTTACAAGTAACACAAATCAGAATTAATTGAAAGAACCACCCACCAAACATGGTTGGCTCCCAAAAGTCAATAATCTTGAAACAAGATTAGCACAACCTACACTACTCAATCAGTTGACAATGTCAATCAATTAACAGGAGCAATGCCTATCTGCTCAATTTAATACTCAATCAGGAGTATTTTTTTTTCTGATTGATTAGCCAACCACCCACAGACGAAGCTCACTAGTGTACACCTACTCGCTGGTCCTCCGGCAGCCATTTAAACCCGGGCGCAGAAAAAAAATCAAATCAAATCGAACAAGGTTAATTTACAGGTCCGGAAAGTCGGTGAAGAACCTCACAATCATCCCCGGCGAGGGCATGGTGGGCGTGGCAAGCAGCAGCCCGCCGGGGCTCGACGCGTCGCGGGCGCCGGCGGAGGCGAGGAACGGGCTCAGGTCGTTGAGCCAGGACAGGGAGCTGGTGTCGAACGGCAGCGGCGAGAACAGCCCCGCCGAGGCCGCCGCCGGCAGCGCTGACGGCACGGGCGAGAGGATCCCGGGCCGTCCCGGGCCGAGGACCTCCGCGAAGCCGTCCAGGTCCAGCCAGGAGCCGGCGGCGTACGGCGCGGGCCCTGGCGGCAGCGGCCGGACGGACCTCTCGATCGCGGCGTACCTCGCTGCCGGCGAGAAAGGCGATTCCTGCGGCTGGAACTGCGGCGGCACGGCAGAGGGCCCCGCCGCCGCCTCGGTGGAGGACTGAGCCGGCGCGCCCGGGCCGGTGAGGCGCTGGACGAGCGCCAGGAACTCGCCGGGCTGGGTGTGGATGACCTTGGGCGAGGCGTCGTAGATGATGACCGGCGCCCGCGGCTGCTGCGGCTGAGCTTGCGGGTGGCGGTTGTTGGGGGCTTGCTGCCGGGCTCCGTAAGGCAGCGGCACGACGGGCGGCTTCCTGATCTTGTGGGAGTCCTTGCTGACGGACAGCCGCGGGGGGCGCGGGCCCTGCAGCTGCAGCTGCCTGCTGCGTGGCGACTGGCGGTCCTCCGACGACGACGCGTCCATGGATCGCTCGCAGTGAAAGGAGGAGGAGGAAGAAGGCTAGCTGACAGAATGGGGAAGAAAGAAGACGAGTGTGCTTTGGTTTCTAGCTGCGGACGGACGCTGCCAAGAAATCAACGGGAGCAGGAGGAAGCCACGCGGCGAGGTGTGTCTTGTTGACCTCAACAGACGAGGAAAAGTCGTGTGTGCTTCCCAAAAATAATAGTAGGCCGGTGATAGCCGTCGGCTAACCGATGGGAGGACCGATCGATCACCACCTACCGTACGGCTAACCGATGGTAGCGTTAGCACCGCCTGCCACAGTAGGCGCCGGCGACCATTGTGGCACCGTCGCCGCATCGTCGACCATTGCAGCACCGCTCGCCGCATCGCCGGCCGCGGGCGTCCCTCATCTCATTCTCTTGCCAGCACGCCGCACCTCGGGTAGCCAAAATGCCCCGCAGCTCAGAGCATCACCGGTGACACGCGTCCATGTCTCGTACCGTACCACCGTATGTCGCAGCAAAGTGCGTGGCCAGTTGCAACTTTTTGGAGATGCGCGCCTCGTCTTATACCGTAGCGTCGCGAGTCGTCTGCCGCAGACGAGTCCACGGCCAGTCGCAGCTTTAGAATGCTCGGCCTAGATTAGCTCATCACATATTACATTCGCTCATAGGATTCGCTTACATGAGATAATCTTTCTTGCATAAGAGGAAAACGGAAAAGGTAAAGTGTCGCTAACGTGTCATTTCTAATTCAGCGGATGTCTTTCCCTTGTGAGGTCGCCTGCTTAAGTTGTGTTGATCCACACCAGGCCCACACACCTGCGGTTAGGTTGCACGATGCGATGTGGCTGCGTGATGACACACTCTTACCCCTGATTTGTCCCCATGGCCGGATTGGTTGTCATGGCAGCGTCTTTTGTCTGCGTCAGCTTAGCCCCCTTTGATGCCACCCGATTCGCAGGCATGACAGCGCTTTTGTTGACTGTCACTGATGGCGGGCTTGGGTTGCTGACATCCTCTCCTTGAGAAACGGATTGCCCCCAAGCCGGTAGCCGCGGAAAGCATTCCTTCGGTTGAACGGTATCCTCCCATGTGGCATCAAGAATGGTTGGATCTGACTAGCAGAGAAGGACTTGCTTCCGCCGACCAGATGGGGTTCTGCACCAGCAAGTTGTGATGATCTCCACTGGAGTGAGTACTACATTGGATGGCCAGGGAAGCTCCGTGATAGCTGCCACACCAGGAACAAGAGCTTGTCGGAGTTGTGAAACATGAAACACTAGGTGTACCTTTGATCCCTCTAGTAGTTGCAGTTTGTACGCCACCTAGTTGATGGCTTGCAAAACTTTGAAGGGTCCAAAGTATTTGAAAGATAGTTTATGGTTGGCTGTCATTCAATCGATGTTTGTACGTAAGGTGGTAAATTGACAACGGCTGGATCCATGGGCGTTGGAGGAGTCAGAGAACTCGCCCGGAAGAAGTCTGAGGCGGCAGACAGAGCTGCGCATACGACGACAAGGACGACGACGATGATGCGCCGCCCGCGGTAGACGCGTACATGGAGGAGCACAACCGAGATCTCAAGGGGAAGGGGTCGGCGCGCAAGTGGTGAACTCCAGCTTACTTTGTTTAAGTTTATGTAAGGTTAAGTTGGATGAATTCGCCCCTTTTGGTGAACTGCTATGTCCGATGTCAGATTTCGTATGTCGTGCATTGTTTTGTTATTAATCTATGTATGTTGCATGGTAGTACAAGTTTATGTATCCAATTTAGACAATTACGGTTGTGGGGAGCTCAATTTAGTCATTGTCCGGTCAGTGACAGCGGGCGCGAAGCCATATATAGAACACGTTCTACTCGAAGTAGACTTTGTGCCATGCACACCACCATCATAGTCTGCTCATAGGGTTACAACTCATGATAATTAAGGGTTTAGCCCGTGGACGCGACCTCTCTAAGGATCTTCGGAATTCCCCTGTCAATTGCAAAGGCTAGGAGCAAAGGCTTTTACTGTCACCTCGAATTACCTTTGCATCCCAGCCCTTTACAACGAGATGATATACTTTCGTGGCCATAAGGTACAAATGCTGAGTGGGTCCCCTTCACAACATTCATGAAGTTATTAAACTAAGCATTCAACAGAGGATCTCATATCCATAATAACATTTCAGATCCGACACATACCAAAGTTCATCCATATCCCCGAGAACTAGGGGTCTACTCACACATGGAGGCAACAACCATCGTGACAAGGCCGATGGCATACATGGATGGATGACTCGAATAACACACAAGATGATCCACTAGGGTTCCTAAGGTTACAATGGTAAGGATATGGATGATGAAGATGATGATAGTGGTGATGATGATGACAGTGACGATAATGTTGTAGTCGCCTTGCGCTTGCTGAGGAAGATGGCCCTCTTCTCCCTGCCAATCCCTCATTCGAACGATCTCCGGATGCTAGGGTTCTGCCTTCTGGACGAGTTTCTGGTCTCTTTGGGCGTCTGATCCCTGATCCGATTTCACGGCGTGGAAATAGCCGATCAGGTGGCGGCGTTGGCACTCCATTTGACCGCCCATGCGAGCGGGCACGGTCTCATGGAACGACATCTTTTCACTGGAAGCGCGGTCAGGGTTTCTTATTTGGCCTTCTGTGAACTCCATATGATCCCCGACGACAACGAGGCACCGTGAAATCGGATCAGGGATCAGACGCACAAGTATATGGGATCATATTTACTGTAGAAAATAGCCTTGATATATCTCCCCACAAGTATATGGGGTCAACGGTAGCCTTTTCGATAAATGAGAGTGTCGAACCCAATGAGGAGCAGAAGGAAATGACAATTGGTTTTCAGCAAGGTAATGTCTGCAAGTGCTAAAATTGCAAGTAGCGGAGTAGTTTGATAGCA
The DNA here is from genome assembly GCF_018294505.1 of Triticum aestivum. Lineage (NCBI taxonomy): Eukaryota > Viridiplantae > Streptophyta > Magnoliopsida > Poales > Poaceae > Triticum > Triticum aestivum. Next base: position 25,272,824 of record NC_057807.1, on the reverse strand, counting down.
AGATAATTTGTAACGAGCAAGTAACGATAGTAGTAACAAAAGTACAGCAAGGTAGCCCAATCCTTTTGAGGCAAAGGACAAGACAAAACAGTCTCTTATGATAAGCAACGTGTTCTTGATGGTACACGGGAGTTTCATCTAGTCACTTTCATCATGTTAGCTTAATCCGTGTTCGCTACTCTGATAATTTGGTATGTGAGTGGACCGGTACTTAGGTGTTGTTCTTACTTGAACAAACCTCCTACTTATGATTAACCCTCTCGCAAGCATCCGCAACTACGAGAAAAGTATTAAGAATAAATTCTAACCATAGCATTAAACTTTTGGATCCAATCGGCCCCTTACAGAATAGTGCATAAACTGGGGTTTAAGCTTCTGTCACTCTCGCAACCCATCATCTAATAAATACTCCACAATGCATTCCCTTAGGCCCAAATATGGTGAAGTGTCATGTAGTCGACGTTCACATAACACCACTAAGGGAATCACAACATACATATCATCAAAATATCGAACACATATCAAGTTCACATGATTACTTGCAACATGATTTCTCCCGTGACCTCAAGAAGAAAAGTAACTACTCGTAAATGATAATCATGCTCAAGATCAGAGAGGTATTAAATAGCATAATGGATCTGAACATATAATCTTCCACCAAATAAACCATATACACTACAAAAAAAAGACACATCCGTGACATTTTGGGCTGAACGAAACTTTTTTCTGTCATACATATGACACTTCTATGACGATAATTGTGACAAAACCCGGTATCATCATAGATGTGGTGGGCTCCTACTTCTATGACAAAAAATATGACAGAAAATGGGCTTTTCGTCCTGGGCGGGCCGGAGACGCAGCTGCATGACATTCTTTGGGCCGTCCATGACGGAAAAAACCGTGGTAGAAGTGAGGGCGAGGAAAATTCCGGGGAGTTCCCGGTTACGGTGGGTGGTCGAGGGCTGAGCGATGCACGTTTCTCCCATACACATACGCGCGTGCGTGCGAGGCGTTGGCTCTAACTGAACCTGAGCGGGGCATTGGGCTCTAACTGAACCCGAGCGATTGCACTGCAGGCTACGCGTTACTGAACCCGAGCGACCGATCGATGACTATTAATTGAACCCGATCGAGCGATTCCTTCGCTACTGCTGCTAACTGAAGCCGATCGATGCTGCCTCTCTGGATGAACAGTGAGCGTTGTGGGGGGTTTGGATGAACAGTGAGCGGTGGGAGTGGATGAACATGACCCGCGGCGTTGCCTCTGGATGAACAGGACCTCGTTCAGTCGAGCCGGTTGGGGCTGGATGAAAAGGACCCCGTGGAGGGATGGATGAACAGGACGACCCTGTGGAGGGCTGGATGAACAGTAGACGGTGGAGGGGTGGATGAACAGTAGCCCGTGGAGGGGTGGTTGAACAGGAGTCCGTGGAGAGGGGTGGTTGAACAGTAGCCGGTGGAGTAGCGCGCGGTGGAGGCTGGATGAACAGGAGCCCGTGGATGAACAGTCGCAGGTGGAGGCTCGAGGAGGTCGACGGTAGATGAACAGTAGCCCGTGGAGGCGGGAGGAGGTTGACGGTGGAGATGAACAGTATTCCGTGGAGTCCCGTTTTGCGGTACGCCACACCCCTCCTGATGAACAGGACCCCGGTATCGACCGTAGCGCTCCAACACAAGTCTGTTTCGTCGGTTTTGCGGTACGCCACACCCCTCCCGATTAACAAGACCCCCGTTTCAACCGTAGGAGGTCCGTTTCCTCCATTTTGCGGTACGCCAGACCCTTCCCGATGAACAGGATCCCGTTTCGAACGTGGCCGGTCGAACACAAGGCCGTTTCCTCCGTTCTGTGGTACGCCAGGCCTCGTTTCCATCGCCTGTTCCGTCCAAGCCCTCCCGATGAACACGACGACGCATTCCATTCCGACCCAGCCGGTTGGCTCCCCATGAACACGACGACGACTTTGTTTCTCCGTTTCGACCCAGCCATGTACACGAGTCCTGGCCGTACGTATGCGCGAGTAGGCGTTCGAGACCCCGCCCGTATGTACGTACATGGCCGTATTTTCTTTCTTGCACCCTGGCCGCTGTACGTACGTGTACATGCTACGTGCGCACCTCTACTTCGACACGTGCGCGCCTCTACATCCACCAGTATGTACGTACACGTTCGCGACCAGAATGACAATGCTACGTACGCTTCGACCAGGTGGGTCCGACTGTCAGGCACTTCCTTGCGTGCGAAGATGTAGCTGGTGGGGTCCCAGCAGTTAGGGGGCGAATCGTTTTTTTTTGCCTGGATGCACTTCCTTGCGTGCGAAGGTGTAGCTGGTGGGTCCTAGCAATCAGGGGGCGAATCATTTTTTTGCCCGGACGCATTTCCTTGCGTGCAAAGATGTAGCTGGTGGATCCCAGCAGTCAGGGGGGAAACGTTTTTTTCGCGAAATACAGTGGCCCGTCCGGTGGGTCCCTGCTATCAGGTGAAGGTATCATTATTTTCCGCATAATAAGAAGGTACTTCCTTGTTGCGGCCGTGGACCCAGCTGTCATCCTCTCCACGTACAGTCCACGTCTGATGGAAGTCGTTCCTTGACCACGTTGACCATGTCGCGTTGAGAGCACCACGGCGGTGGATGATGGTGAGGCCTAGGAAGGGGACGACATGGAGCTGGGGAAGACGCGGCAGTGGATGCCCACGCAGAGAGGAGTACAAGGGTTCACTGGTTCGGCTACGGTGTGAGGCTGTCATCGCCGCAGAATAACAGGGGGTGTGGGTGAGTGGAGGGATGGCCTGGCCAGTGGTGGGAGTAGTATGGGGGCGGTGAGGCCTTCACGGTAGCACAGCCGACCATGGGAGGCAGGAGCAGGCGGCACGACCGACGCTGCTTTGGGCGGCTGGAGCAAGAAGACCAGAGCTTGAAGAAGCACTATGGCTGTTGGATGGACATCATACAGTCACTAGAGTATTGACTAAGTTGACAAAGCCCTTCATCCCCGTAAACTTAGTAGGCCCACAAGTCAGCCCAACAATATGGTGGGTCCCAGCTAGTAGGGGGTATTCATTTTTTTGGGCGTAATAATGAGGCACTTCCTTGCGTGCGAAGATATAGCTGGTGGGTCCGACCTGTCAGCGGGGAATGTTTTTTTCACAAAATACAGAGGCCCTTCCTGTGGGTCGTAGCTGTTAGGTAGAGGAATCATTATTTTGCGCGTAATAAGGCGGCATTTCCTTGCGTGCGGCCGTGGACCCAGCTGTCAGACTCCCCACGCACAGTCCATTTTTGATGGATGTCATTCATTGACCACGTTGACCAGGCCGCGCCGAGAGCACCAGGGCGGTGGACGACGGCGAGGCATAGGAAGAGAATGACGCGGAGCCAGGGAATACTCGGCAGTTGTTTCCCATGCGGAGGAGTACGAGGGTTTACTGGTTCGTCTGCCGTCCCCGGAGAATAACAGCAGGTGTGGGTGAGTAGAGGGATGGCTAGGCCAGCGATGGGAGTACGGTGGGTCCGCGAGGCCTGCACGGCAGCATAGCCGGCCGCGGGAGGAGGGAGCAGGCAGTCCCGCTGGCGCTTGTTTGAGCGGCTGGAGCATGAAGAGCAAAGATTGAAGAAGCACGACAACCGTTGGATGGACATCAAACAGTCACTGCTCTCGTGTGTTGACTAAGTTGATAGGGCGTTGCGTGTGCGTCAACCTTTTTTTATGAAAGCATACGCATCAACCTGTAGTAGGCGCACAAGTCAGCCTCAAATCTGTGGAAAACAGCAGACAACCCATCTGCCATTATTTCTAATAATGTACAGCCCATTTGCTAATTCTTAAGAAATTTTTTAAAGCCCATCTTCTTTTTGTTAGCATTACACCCCATATTGTGGACACGGTTAGAAAGTATACAAAATTTTTGCATATTTCGGTGCGGTCAACTGTTTTTAATCCAGGAATATCGATTCACATTCAGACTATTTTGAAAAATAATTTATATAAATATAAAATCCAAATAATTGTCCACGCATAAAAATCAATGGAATTTAAAATCTTGTAATGAAAAAAATTGAAACTAACTCCCGGTTTGATGTGTTTAAAAAAAATATACAACCCATTTCTGGGCAAACCGAATGAAACTCTCCTCGTCTTGAAAGATTTGCAACCCAGCAGGGCCGATACAGCAAGTAGGCCTTGTTTAGGTATTTCTTTAAAAAAATAGAACTGGGCTAGCCATTTTCAACAAGAAAAAAATACACTGGGCTCATGATGTGGTAAACATAAATAAAACCATGGCTAAACAGGCCACGACCCCCGCACAGCCCCGTTGTTACACTGATCCGTCGCTAAAACTAGTATAAATAACAAATGCTTGTTCCTCAAAAAAAAACTACGCGACCTGCTGGGTCCCTGGTGTCAGCCGCTCGTAGCATAATTCTCTCGTTTATTGACTAGTTAACAATGGCGTGAGCCCCAGATGTCCAGCCATTAGGAGGAACCATATTTTTGGGCTTGTAATATACAGGCACTTGCTTGCGTACTGCCATGACGCTGGTGGGTCCCTACTGTCATCCTCTCCACGTACAGTCATCTCCTTGTTCCTTTCGGTTGTTGACGACGTTGACAACGCAAGAGGGCGGCATATCGTGCACGGCGAGCCAACCAAGGCCGCAAGGCGGAGGACGACGGCGAGGCCTCAGACGGAACAAAGAGGAGCTGTGGAAGATGCGCCAGTCCAGTCGCAGGCGGAGGGGAGTATGAGGGTTGACTGGTTCGGGTGCGGGTGCGTGTTGGGGCTGACGTCGCTGGAGAATAACAAGACGTGTGGGGGAATAGAGGGAGGGACTGGCCAACGTTGGAGGGTACGTACAGTAGGGCGGCGGAGGCGCAGCTAGCCATGGGATGCTGGAGCAGGCGGAGCCGACGGGGTGGTTCGGTTTGGGCGGCTGGAGGAAGAAGACAAGAGATAGAAAATATATGATAGATGTTGGATGTAAATCCAACGGCTGGTAGGCAGAATCGTTTGTTGACTGGCTAGTAAGTCGACACCACCTTGGACAGGCTATTTCCTCGCGGGTCCCAAATGTTAGAATCCAAATCTGTCATGGTCATGTAGCCTTTCCTATGAAAATTTACAGCCCATTTGATGTGCTAGTTTGAAATAAGTTTTTGGGTGCTGGTGGGGGCTAATCACTTGGCTTCTGTAATGCACAGTGAGCTCAAGCAGCCGGCGAGTGTGATGTTATTTCCCTTGGTTGGGATTTGTTACAATATTTCACTCTAAATTAAACAAATGGCAAGCCATGCCTTGTTTCAAAGAAAATATGACAGTCACAGCCGAGTTGAAAAGGGCAGGAACATCTAACTCCAGCTTACAAACTGTACAAAAGCACGAGGGTTAATTGTTCATCAGGTTTACAAAAAAACCCAGGTTGAAAAGGGCAACAATATCTAACTCCAGCATTGTTTTCGGCAGTCACAGTCAAATGGATCGGTCAGGTCCATAGAATGAACATCCTGGGTCGTAAAATTTACTGGATTATGACCACAATATGTTGTAAATAGAAGCCCGGCATGTTCAGATGCTCTTTTGCCCACCTGAAACTCCTTTTTTTGCTCTTCGACATACCCATCCGTCAAAACCATGCTGCTGATAAACTTAAGCCTGATGGACAATAGTAACCTCGCATTCAGCAGGAAGAATGTGACAAATCTAGTGTTTGCACGGTTGGCTACATATCGTTCTTGCCTTATTGTCTTCAATCGATCCTCATGAGAAGTGAGAAAATCCCGATGCTTACGAATCCACCGATTGGTTATAACTTTCTTACCCCGTCCTGTTGCCTAAATAGACATGAAGATTGAAACAGTTAAGGTCTAAAAAAATAGTGTCGAAAGAGCAACAGCTGAATGGTTAATTCTAGTACACTATATGCGGGCTTCCAATGTGCGTGAAATTATCACCTTTATATGCAACTTCTCCAGACATGGAAAGCATTCCAGCAAGCCAATAATCTTGTTCAGATCAAAACTAATCATTTGGATATATAAGATCTTGACAGAATCCAGCACCATTGATAGGCCATCCATGGAGAAACTCTTCATTGAGCATAGAACATAATATTAGTACAAAATGTGTACTCCAAGATGATATATAACTTATGGGTAGAAATTTAAAATGCAGCTTATGGTTACAAGTGTAGATGATAATATAAAGTACCTGAAGAACTATGGAGCCAAACTCCATATTGAAATGAGCACAGAGATCATGTATTACACCCAAGGTCTCCAGTTTAGTTGCAGAGAGGACGGTTATTTGCAACGGTGAATAACTAGAATCAAGGATCTACCTTTGAAGTGAAGGTGCATCTTGGATAATGAGCTGCCTTCCGTCAAAAGAAATTCCAATTCTTACAATGTTAGGCGACTTTATTTGGAGACAACCGATTTTAACTGTGAAAACAAGCACCAAGCACTCCAGGGCAGGGCAACTGGAGTGGATGATATTGTGTAATGAGGCCTCCGATATACGAACCTGCACAAGTGAAAGTTTTTTGAGAAATGGGAGTTGAAGGTTTAGTACCAGATTGTCTGGTAGGTAGCACAGCGCAAAGGTGGCGGTGTGGAGAGACGAGGAAAACCGCGAGATGGACATCGGTCCTGAGGGCACAAGTTCATGGCGTTCAGTATGTGGTATGTGATTTCTAGGGGAATAGTAGAACTCAAGCAGCTGTAGTTCTGTGAATTCAGGGGATTTCAGCTAGGCGTCCACCATGCAGGGCATGGTATGCTTGCTCAGGTAGCATGACGGGATGCAGAGGCTTTGAACGGAGCCCTGGTGGGAGGAGATGATGGCTCTGGGGATTTCAAAATCATTGAAGAGAGATAGCTGACGACAATCGAGATTAAGGGCCACGGCGCGCCATAGAGGGAGCCACCGAATTGAGAGGACTTGGGTGCGGCAGCAATCCTTGGTGGGGAGAAGTGAGATGATCTCCCCAAGGACGGCGTCCGGGAGATCGCTGATGCAGTCCACCCGAGATTCTACGGGTTCCTGGGATCCGATGGGGGCGGGGTCACCGCTTCTCCCTGCGCTGCCGGGTGCGTGATCTACAACAGGCGTCACCGCTGGTGGGAGCCTCATCTTCTTAGCACTGGGGTCAGCCTACTCCATTTCTCTCAAGGGCGTCGCGTCGCACTCACGGATTTGACCAGAGTAACGAATGACGAGCCTAGTTGTAGTGCGAGTGAAGAAGAAGGGGAGCTGAGGTTTTTTCTGTAGTAGTGAGGAAGAAGGGGAGATTGGGTTTTCTGTAGGAGTGAGGTGAGGAATTTGGGGGTACGAGTGGAGCGAGCTCACGTTAGGTGGGTGGGAGCAAGGAGGAAGAAGAGCACCTGGGTTTTTTTGGGGGGCGGTGTGCTGGGTGTGGGTAGCGCCTCTCATTCAGTAAATATAGGGCTTTTGAATTGATTTTACTATTTACTAGTGTGGATGGGCTGTTTTGTCTTGGGCCCAGAGAAACTATTACTACTAGTACAGTGGAGATTCTCTACAGCTACCCAGAAAAACAATTACTACTAGTACAGTGGAGACACTCTACCGCTTCTGGCCCCTCCTAGGTCATTGAAACATCTCCCTCTACTGAATGCCGCTATACTTTTGTTCACCGACATGCGGGCCATGCAGCGCGCGGGCCCAAATGCCATCCACCAAATTAGAAGGCAGTATGCAGGCGGAGAGTCACCCTAGTCGTAGCGCGGCAGTAACGAGCCGTCGTATCACAAAACCCCACCCCCTGCAGTCTAAGTTTAACAGACGAAGCAACCATCATTTCACTCTTCGCGGAATCCCCTTCTACCTCACCGTCTTCAAGAAAGGCAACACTCGCATCTGCCACTGTTCTTCTCTCCCAACGAGGGGAAGGTAAGCGGATCCGTGATGTTGGTATATTTTCGTTCAGAGAAAAAAAAGAACTTTTGTAAAGCAGTAACCGATCCTCACTCTCTTTTTTGTTTCATTGTCATTACGATTGTGTTTTCCTTTCAGTGGTCTTCTAGTATTCATCAGTTTTATGATGGACCAAGGAGAACCAGGCAAAGATCTGCTGATATTGGAGCAGACGCGGGAGGCTGATCCCCACGAGACAGAGAGCTCCAAGAAGATGGAAGCAGCCACCGAGCCGACCCCAGATATGCTCAGGCCACTACTGAGATGGTCAATGCCTCGTTTGAGGTTACAGCCCCCGTGGCACTGCAAGAGCAGTTTTCCCCCTTCGAGGATGTGCCCCCCCCCACTGAGCTACCCAAGGTGATTTTCTTCTTTGTCGATCTTGATTGTGGTTTTTCATCTAAGTATGTGGTGATTAATAATGCAAAATTTTATTAGCTTCGATGCCATGCTATACATAGTGGTTTAAATAACTTGTGTTTCTTATACTGAAAAGTAATTCCAAATTTGTTTCTGTTTCAATTAGAACCCTGATGCAGACAAGGATTGTGTGGTTGTACATGTCACTCGCTATGACGCAGATGACCTGAATATACACACTGGGAAAACAGAGTTCTTAGGCTGTTGGATCCTGGAAGCCATTTGCGGTTATACCAATGAAGAGTTGTATTCCAGCCTCACCGTTGTCAGGCGTGTTGTCCAGGGTGTACTGAAGCACAAGAAGTTCAAAGCTACTCCTTTGTTTGTGAGGAATACTGTTCTTGTCAAGCTTACACAGGAAGATGGTGTGGCATGCCTCCACAAACAAGTTTATCAGTGGCAAGGCCACAAGGTTGTCTTCATGAAGGTTCACAGGATTGAGCTACTGTGGGACATCTTCGATGATGTTCATGGCAAGGTCTGTCTTGTGTCCAGCCCAAATTAGATCGAGGCATGAAATAGTTGCCCCAGCTAGTGTTTAATAGTAGTTTGGATTGTGTCTAATTATCCGAAACTTGCCTGTTATCGACCCCTCTGGGGCTAGTACTCTGTTTGAATCCGTCTATGGGAACTGCTGCTACTTTTGTGTGCCCGTGAATCATGTGAGAACCATCATAATTTTTGCCGAAACAGATGCGTCCTCACTAGTTTTTTCATGAATATGGCATGGTAAGACATAAGTTTTGACGGTTTATCATACGAGCAGTGTGTGTTTTGATGAAATAGAGCACTCGTTCGAGAACTGTGCGCCGACGTATACATAATTACTTGTAAACACTGTTGGTGCTACCCCACTTGTAAGAAGTTGTGCAAAACACGACACATTGGCTCAGCTCGCTTCAACACTAGGCTATCGACCAGCTAACAATCAACAATCTGCTGTCTGACATATAAGCAACTATGTATCTTGTTACAGTGGTTCATGTAGTTAACTGAGGCCACAATGTAAATTCCAAATGTTCACACGCTAGTCCAGCGCTCATGTGGAACACTCACATTAAACTCGTCTTCATAAAAAACTTGAAAAGCATAAGTTAAGCAATTTTATACATCTCAATGATTCATAGAACATAACAAACATATACTAGTTCACAGCAAAAGACAAAGTTGTGAGAAGGTTTACAAATCAGGAAAAAACAAGCAAGGCTTCTCTGAGCAAAGGGCCTCCCGGCAGGCTTAAATTTCCTGGAGTTCACTCTGGTTTTTTCTTGTTGCCACCATCCAGGGTTAGGTTCTCTCATTCCAGAATAACCAATTATAATTATGGTCTCAACTGGAATGCTGAACTGAACCATGCAGTGTACTGACCAGGTGAAATTCTTGTGCATTCCACTAAATTTAAGCACGCTATTTGTAGAAATAAGCAGACCACAATGCCTCTTGTCCGCACATCTGTCCAAAAAACCGCCGTGTAGTCGTGCTAGCTAGTCCTCGGTCCATGGATGAACTGGTAGAAAGTCCATTCCGTACTAGGATGCAGTTGTTTTTGCTCGTCCCTGCACTACAATCAGGAAGTAAAACGTACGAATCAGCTTCTTTTAGATTGCGTTGGTCATTCTACCTTAGTTACTACCAATGTAGGAATACCTTGAAGACTGGAGGTTAGACGACAACAACGAGGGATAGCCATCTCATTTTGCACAGTTGTACTAAAACTGAGGTGTGTGCTTTTGATTGCGCGGATAGAAACGATAGGGAGACAGACATCCCGAAACGATATGGAGACAGACATCCCTGTTTGCGCAAATACGAAATACGGTTATTTAAACAGTGACAGATATTTGCAGTGGCATATGATTAATAGAAGCATCTATGGTGTTATAATTGGCACTAGATTGACAGTATGAAGAGTCCTTAAGTAAGTAGCATCACATCACATCAACAATGCCACTAGATTAACATGCAGAACAATTGCATTAATATTACTGTCATGAGAGTAGCACATGGTCAGTAAATGTGCAATCAAATTTGTGCAGTTCCACTGGGATGAAGCAATGTTAGCGGTGTGAGAGTTAAGTGTAACTGCAAAAACACAATTCATGGGAAATAAAGCAAGACGGAAGCACTTCATAAAATGGTGGTGGCATTGCTTCAATTTATCGACGACACTAGACCAGTACTTATAGTGACATTAGGTGGCATTGCTTAATGCTTCATGTGATTTTACATTAACGGTAGCGATATGGGCATAGGGACAGCAGGGGCATAAAGTGGTGAGGTAGATGTGGCTGCCGAGAGTGGCAAACACTCAGGCAGCATGTCTGCATTTGTCCCATTTTTTATCTCCTCGGCGACATTTTCCTGTGTGAGCACAGGAAATCTAGACCTGCTCATTCTCATTTGCGTTGTCCCCCAACACCCGTCACTTTCTTTCCTTCTTCAACCAAGAGATAGGCCCACTTCCCCCCATCCTTCGCCATCCACAATGCTTTCTTCGTCTTTTCAATCAAGAGACCGGTTGGGTAGCCAGTATCTACTACTTTCCCCCGTTTCCTCTTAGAACCAAGTCCTAGATTCATGCTACAGCTTTCCCACTTTCTTCCCTGTTTGAACCAACTCTTAGAGTCGACTGTATGAACTAGCTTTAACTCTAATAATAGTAAAAGTCTAGGTGGCTTTGGAACAGCGGACGGAAGTAGAAAAATATCCACACGAAGGGAGCTGGGGCAGTAGAGCAAGGCAGGTTTCGAAGGAATATATACCTGAGGGTCGTTGGCATGTGGCAAAGACGACGTCGGGAGGCTGCATCTTGGCCACAATACCACAGGGAGGAAGAAGGGGTCGGAGGCACTCACGAGCCGGCGCTCTCTCGGAGAGAACGACACTATCACCGATCGGGACACGCAGGCAGCCATTGGTCTCCTCCCTCGCCGCCGACGACAGCGTGAACGATGCACCTACACCCCTGCCCTGGTCAAGGTTGTTCGGCCGGATTTGTGACTAGCCTTGAGCTGAGAGAGAGTGTGGCCACCTATGTCTTGCTTAGATCTGGAGAGCATGAGAGAGTGAATGAGAGGAACCCTAGTAAAGCAAGCGCTAAGGCTCCTGCTTATATATAGTGGAGTGATTTTGTTGTACCAGCTTAAAAAAATGCACTCCTACGTGTACCAGTGAGTAGGTGTGAGAGAACTAGTGCGTGCGTGCACCGCTTCTCTTAATGGGAGTACAATATACTATGCCCAAAGAACGTTCACCGCAAGAGTAATAGTATAAGTGTGTGATGTGTGAGCTAAAATAAAATGTGCGCGACGTATTTTGTTTTTTAGAAGTTCCGAGGGTAGGGTGTGAAGAGCACATATGTGTGTGACGTCTACCTGCAGATAGACGGTGGGTGCGATGTGCGAGTCTGTGAGAGGACTTGGGAGAGTCGTGACTCGTGAGGGTGCATGTGCGTGAGAGGGAGGGGGCACGTATCAATGCAATGCATGTGTCCGTAAATCATTATCCGACAAACATTCGCCACAAGCCTTTTCTTGACGAACGCCGTAAGAACCGTTAGATCGGCATCCGACAGTATCAGTTTTGCCATGTCATTTAACAGAACAGACACTCCTTCTACACACAAATCTTCCACGTGAGTGTTAGCAACAGCCGTATGCTCCCTCCGTTCCGAAATGCAGTGCATATAGCTTTATTGAAAATTCGAACCTCGCAAACTTTTACCAAGTTTTCGTGTACCAAATTGCACATGTACAATACCCTGTATATATCATTTCATTCATCTTCGAGAGGTAACTATAAAGATGGGGGAGGAGTCTACAAAATAGGACCATCGTATCACCCGCATCAATTTCAACCATCCTTTGGTGTCGAGGAATATCATAGGAACTCTATATGATATGATTTTTATAGGATTTTTTTCCTTTAGAGCCAATTGGTTCATAGGAATAGATTCATATACTCCACATTTCAAAGGATATAAACATGATATTATTTCTATAGCTTTAGAGCCACTTGGTTCATATGAATGGATTCCTATACTCCCTTAATTTCAAAGGAAAATAAACATTAGCGTATATTCAATAGAAAAGTTCCTATGATCTGAACCAAATTACATATCTTTTCTAATCCCTCCTCATAGGAATTGAGATACATGTCATCTCTAGATTCAATAGAAAAGTTCCTATGATGTGAACCAAATGACATCTCTTTTCCAATCCCTACTCATAAGAATTGAGATGCTCCATGTCATCTCTTTCCCTACAACTTCCATGTATACATCTTCTATTCCTAAATAGATAGTACAACCCACTAGTAGCTTTTTTCCAAGACATGCAACTATGGCACAAGAACTATATAGTGTGCCAATAACTTTGAAAGATGGTCGCTGGATGAAGCTAATCTGATAGTGCAGAGATGGCGAATCTGAGCACTACTGGCCGTTGGATATCATCAACATTCCACCAGATCTGCCACATGTACAATTTAGAAGACTCCATGGTTGAACTTAAGTATAATGCACAAACCTCAAAACACAAGCACTTCTCCTTTGTTCTAGAATCTTCTGTATCATAATTCTTTTTTTAATGAATTGCCATTATTTGTTTTTTACTTTATGCTTTACAATGCACAACCCCATGAATCTTAACATTTTTATAAAACTAATTGATTTTGAATGAGATGAACTATAAGAACTAAACGAACATCTACATCATGCATATATGAATCAAAGCTTTACATGCTATAGTGTGTATTTATTCATAATTTGGTTTCAAAATCTCATGCGTTCAATGCATCATTGCCTTTTGGTCGAACCTACGTCCACAATTTTTTGTACGTACTATATCTCCACTGGTCCCCGAACCCAAAATGCTGCCTCGTTCCCGTAAAACCAAGCGGCCCACACATGCGTCGACTTGAACCCGTTTACTACGACGTGGCCCCTCACACCGTAGTACTCCTACAAACCCTACCACCGCACTCATCATCGGGTTTCTTCAAGATGACGAGGGAGAAGCCGATTTGTAGTGGAGGCGCTTTAAAAAAAGGATATGTAGTGGAGACCCCTACCCTAGGGTGCCCTAGGTAGCTGCCGCACGCATCATTGTTTTCTATTTTCTTTATGCTCTTGCGCCCTAGAGTGAAATGATGGTTGCTTCGTCCGTCCAGCTTAATGTGGGAAAGGTGGGGCTTTGTGATTTGACCCCTCGTTGCTCATTTTCTACTACTGCGGCGCTACGACCGGGGTGCCTCCAGTTCCAACCGCTGCTCTGAACTGTAATTTGGTGCATCGCACATGGAACAAGACGGTGGATGAGCCACATGTCGGCCAAAGGGGTCTTGTTAAAGGACTCCCCTGTTAAGTGTGTCGCCATTTCGTGTGCGGACTGACCCTGCTTGAGTTTCTACGCCAACACGACAGGAGCAGCCTACCACTTGGTTTTGCTCCTTGGTGAATCCCGACTATATTGATCTAAAAAGATACGTGCTTAACTACCCTCTCCGTCTCGGTTTTTTATTTCTAGGCGTCTCGGTTTATAGGGCGTGCACGTAGTTCTAGGTCATCCATTTGACTAACTAAATATGAGTTACTATGTCACAAAAAGTACTACTATATCATTGGATTCTTAAGCGGATGTAGTTCTATTAAAAAGTCGAGGGCGGGGCTTTTCCTACGCGGTAGGCAGGGCAGCTCCACCTAGTCGGTTCAACAGAGACATGAGAAAACGAGGGAGTAGGCTGCTGCAAACGTAGGGCTGTGTGATTTGATAGCGAGTTATTGCTGGACAGGTGGGGCCTCGTGATTTGACTTGCCATTTTCATTTTAATTGCGGCGCTACGACCGACGTGGGTCTCCCGATTCCTGACCACCTCCATACAGGTGCCTCTCCCAATGCTCCACCATGTAGTTGAGGCTGGCTCTTGCATGAGAGCCCACTTCTCCACTTTTTCCTTGCCTCTTTCCTCCACACATGCAAAAATGCCATGTAAAGCGGGCTTATAGCTCACTATTGTAGTACTTACTTGCTCCTACAGGTGCTAAGCTTGCCACATCAGCATAAAGTCTGATGTGGCAAGTTTGGTGACCCAAGGAAGAAACGGTGCTAAGAGCGTGTACCTAGGTGAAAAGACAATTTTGAGTCTATAGCTAATTAAATGAAGCAAACTTAGCAACAAAAAACTACTAATAAGCACCTATGCATTGGGGACTTGATTGCTAAGCCATTGGATGCCCTTAGCACATCATCTAAGCACCATTTCATTGGAAGAGGTCACGCCTTGGCAAATGCAATAAATACTAGAGTACGAAGAAAGAGATAGAGAGAAGTAAAAAAATACACTTCGCGAGCGACGCGGCGGTCGTGGTAGGCACGACCATGATACGGGCTGCTGGCAGCCCTTGGATCTGATATCAAACGATCGCATGCTAAGTTGCTGAAAATTTGCAGAATAACCCTCCAGGATAGGATATTCACCCATAGGTCTAGAATCACGCCATGCAACCATTCGATCTCAGATCCAAGGGCTCTCGGAAGCCCGTACCATGGGAGAATGGAAAGCCACTACCCTCCCGTTCGCATGCTGGCAGTTCGCCCCTAGTCATCCCCGCATGTCCTTTAATACTACTGTGGTTCGCTCCTAGCCGTCCTGTCCTTCCACATTATGGCAGTTCCATTAATCCTAACCCTCCTCCCAAATCCATGGCGTCCCAAATCTCCATGATCGGCGGTGAGTACAAGGTTAGAACCATCACCGACGATGAGTTCGACGTCATCTACACCCGTTCTTCCGCGACGGTGAAAGGATGCCTTTCTCGCTTCAGACGCATGTTCGAAAACTCACATGATGAGTGGGTCGCTGGGCTAGATGTTGAGTACACCACAGTCCTAGGACGAGAGAAGGATATAAAGGACGAAGAGAGGAAGAAGCCCGCCGTGATCTAGGTTTGCGTGCATGAGTTATGCTTGGTCTACCACATATGCCATGCCGACGTTGAATGCCTAGATTTTAAGAACTTCCTCGAGAGCAACCTAGTCAAATTCATTACTATAGACTTTACGAACGACAAAGAAGTCCTAGGTCGGATAGGGCTCGTTGTAGGAAACCCCTTCGACCTCCAGAAGAATCGGCTGCTTCCCTCCGGTGGCCAGCCTTCAATGCTGACCCTGGCAGGAGCCATGGTTCATCCTTCGTACGGTAAACTGGAGAAACCTCATTACACGTTTCATCGTCATGCATGGCAGCGGAATGTACTAGATATAGACCACATCCACTATGCTGCAATGGATGGCTACCTTTGTTTCAATATCTACGTGGGTTGGATGAAGAGCAAGAGACAACTGTGCGGTTCAAGCAAAGAAGTATCGGCCAAGAGGAAGAGGGACAAGGACGAAGTCGAGGACATGGACGAGGACTCCTCTGAGTGACTAAGGTGTCAGTGTCGTTGCTCATGGTGGTTCTAATGCAGTGTCTACCGGATTAGTTGCATAGTTTAATTTCAGGTGTCACTACAAAAAAAAGACACATCCGTGACAGTTTGGGCCGAACGAATTTTTTTTCTGTCATACATATGACACTTCTATGACGATAATTGTGACAAAACCCGGTATCATCATAGATGTGGTGGGCTCCTACTTCTATGACAAAAAATCATGACAGAAAATGGGCTTTTCGTCCTGGGCGGGCCGGAGACGCAGCTGCATGACATTCTTTGGGCCGTCCATGACAGAAAAAACCATGGTAGAAGCAAGGGGGAGGAAAATTTCAGGGAGTTGCTGATTACGGTGGGAGGTCGGGGGCCGAGCGATGCGCGTTTCTCTAGTACACGTACGCGTGTGTGTGCGAGGCGTGGGCTCTAACAGAACCCGAGCGAGGCATTGGGCTCTAACTGAACCCGAGCGATTGCACTGTAGGCTACGCGTTACTGAACCTGAGTGATCGATCGATGGCTGTTAACTGAACCCGATGGAGCAATTCCTTCGCTACTGCTGCTAACTCAAGTCGATCCATTGGATGAACAGTGAGTGTTGCAGGGGGTTTGGATGAACAGTGAGCGGTGGCATTGCCTCTGGATGAACAGGACCCCGTGGTGTGGAGGGCTGGATGAACAGTAGACGGTGGAGGGGTAGCCGTGGAGGGGTGGTTGAACAGGACCCCGTGGTGTGGAGGGCTGGATGAACAGTAGATGGTGGAGGGCTGGATGAACAGTAGCCGGTGGAGTAGCGCACGGTGGAGGCTGGATGAACAGGAGCCCATGGAGGCTGGAGGAGGTCGACAGTGGAGATGAACAATATCCCGTGGAGTCCCGTTTTGCTCATCTCCACGTTGTTTCTCCGTTCCGACCCAGCCATGTACACGAGCCCTGGCCGTACGTATGCGCGAGTAGGAATTCGAGACCCCGCCCGTATGTACACATACGTGACAGTATTTTCTTTCTTGCACACTGGCCATTGTACGTACATGTACATGCTACGTGCGCACCTCTAAAACGACATGTACGTGCCTCTACTACGACATGTGCGCACCTCTACTATGACACGTGCGCGCCTCTACATCGACCAGTATGTACGTACACGTTCGCGACCAGAATGACAACGCTACGTATACTTCGACCAGGTGGGTCCTGACTGTCAGGCACTTCCTTGCCTACGAAGATGTAGCTGGTGGGTCCCAACAGTCAGGGGGGCGAATCGTTTTTTTTTTGCTCGGACGCACTTCCTTGCGTGCGAAGATGTAGCTGGTGGGTCCCAACAGTCAGGGGGCGAATCGTTTTTTTTTGCCCGGACGCACTTCCTTATGTGCGAAGATGTAGGTAGTGGGTCCCAGCAGTCAGGGGGGCGAATCGTTTTTTTTGCCCGGATGCACTTCCTTGTGTGCGAAGGTGCAGCTGGTGGGTCCCAGCAGTCAGGGGAAATGTTTTTTTCGCAAAATACGTTGGCCCGTCCGATAGGTCCCCGCTGTCAGGTGGAGGAATAATTATTTTCCGCGTAATAAGGAGGCACTTCCTTGCTGCGGCCGTGGACCCAGCTGCCAGCCTCTCCACATACAGTTCACGTCTGATGGAAGTCGTTCCTTGACCACGTTGACCACGCCGCGTCGAGAGCACCAGGGCAGTGGACGACGACGAGGCCTAGGAAGGGGACAACGGGGAGACAGGGAAGACGCATCACTGTAAGCCCACACGGAGAGGAGTACGAGGGTTCACTGGTTCGGCTGCGGTGTGAGGCTGCCGTCGCCGCAGGGCCTGGACAGTGGTGGGAATAGTAGGGCACGGTGAGGCCTCCGCGGCAGCACATCCGGCCTCGGGAAGCAGGAGCATGCGGCACGACCAGCGCTGCTTTGGGCGGCTGGAGCAAGAAGACCAGAGGTTGAAGAAGCACTATGGCCGTTGGATGGACATCGTACGCTCACTGGAGCTAGAATCGTTTATATTGACTAAGTTGACAAAGCCCTCCGTCCCCATCAACTTAGTAGGCCCACAAGTCAGCCTCCCACAAAGGTGGATCTCAGCTAGAAGGGGGGCTATTCATTTTTTTGTGCGTAATAAGGAGGCACTTCTGGTGGGTCCGAGCTGACAGCAGGGGGAACGTTTTTTCGCGAAATACGATGGCCCGTCCAGTGGGTCCCTACTGTCAGGTGGAGGAATAATTATTTTCCGCGTAATAAGGAGGCACTTCCTTGCAGCTGCCGTGGACCTAGCTATCAGCCTCTTCATGTACATTACTCTTCCGATGGAATTCGGTCGTTGACTACATTGACCACGCCGCGCCGAGAGCACCACGGCGGTGGACGACGGCGAGGCCTAGGAAGGAGACGACACTGAGCCGAGGAAGACGCGGCACTGGATGCCCATGCGGAGAGGAGTACGAGGGTTCACTGATTCGGCTCCGCTGCCGTCACCGCAGAATAACAGGGGGTGTGGGTGAGTGAACTGGAGGGATGTCCTGGCCAGCGGTGGGAGTACTATGGAGGTGGTGAGGCCTCCGCGGCAGCACAGCCGGCCACGGGAGGCAGGAGCAAGCGGCACGACCGATAGTGCTTTGGGCGGCTGGAGCAAGAAGACCAGAGGTTGAAGAAGTACTACAGCCGTTGGATGGACATCGTACGGTCAGTCGAGCTAGAATCGTGCATATATTGACTAAGTTGACAAAGCCCTTCGTCCCCGTCAACTTAGTAGGCCCCGTCAACTTAGTGGACATCGTATGGGGAGTATTCTTTTGTTGGGCGTAATAAGGAGGCACTTCCTTGCGTGCGAAGATATAGCTGGTGGGTCCGAGCTGTCAGCGGCGGTAATGTTTTTTCCATGAAATACAGAGGTCCTTTCGGTGGGTCCCAGATGTCAGGTGGAGGAATCATTATTTTGCGCGTAATAAGGAGGCATTTCCTTGCGTGCGGCTGTGGACCCAGCTGTCAGCCTCTCCACATACAGTCCACTTCCGATGCATGTCAGTCGTTGACCACGTTGACCATGTCACACCGAGAGCACCAGGGCGGTGGACGATGGAGAGGCCTAGGAAGGGAACGACACGGAGGCAGGGAAGTCTCGGCAGTTGTTTCCCACGCGGAGGGGAGTACGACTATACGAGGGTTTACTGATTCGTCTGCCATCACCGGAGAATAACAGTAGGTGTGGGACTGTGGGTGAGTAGAGGGATGGCTAGGCCCACGATGGGAGTACGGTGGGGCGGTGAGGCCTGCACGGCAGCACAGCCGGCCGCGTGGAGGAGGGAGCTGGCAGTCCCGCCGGCGCTTGTTTGAGCGGCTGCAGCAGGAAGAGCAGAGATTGAAGAAGCACGATGGCCGTTGATTGGACATCAAACAATATACACGCCATCTGTGGAAAGCCTCAAATCTGTGGAAAACAGCATACAACCCATCTGCCATTATTTCAAATAGTTTACAGCCCATTAGCTAATTCTTACGGGTTTTTTTGGAGCCCATATTCTTTTTGTTAGCATTACAGCCCATATTGTGGCCATGGTTAAAAAATTATACGAAATTTTGCATATGTCGGTGCGGTATGAACTGTTTTAATCCCAAAATTTCGAGTCACATTCAGACTGATTTTAAAAATAAATGTATATCAATATAAAATCCAATAAATTGTCCACGCATAAAAATCAATGCAATTTAAAATCTCGAAATGAAAAGAAGATATTTGAAACTAATTGCCGGTTTGATGTGTTTTAAAAATGTACAACCCATTTCTCATTACTGATGTGCCATTTTCTCGGCCACCTGAATGAAGCTCTCTTCGTCTTGAAAGATTTGCAGCCCAATAGGCCTGATAAAGCGACTTACTTGACAAATCACAAAAAAACTAGGCTAGCCATTTTCAGAAAGAAAAAATACTACTGGGTTGGTCTGTAGTAAACATAAAAGAAAAGGCTGTCTAGACAGGCCAGAGTGTCCCGCACAGCCCAGTTGACACCCTGCTTCCGTCTTAAAAACAAATTAGATAAATGCCACTCCAATTATGGCGATTCATAAAAATGCCACTGCAATTTCCAAACTTTGTAAAATGCCACTGCAATTTTTGCAAACTTTGAAAAACGCCACTGCAGTTTGCAAACTTTGAAAAATGCCACTCCAAACTTCGAAAAATTCCACTAGAAATGGCATGAAATGGCATTTTTCAAAGTTTGGAAATTGCAGTGGCATTTCTCGGAGGCATTTATCAAATTAACCCAAAACAAAAATAAATGGGCGAGCTGCTGGGTCCCTGGTGTCAGCCGCTCATTGTGCAATTGCTTGCGTACTGCCATGACCTTGGCGGGTCCCTACTATCATCCTCTCCATGTACAATCATCTCCTGATTGTGTACGCGTCAACTTGCTAGGCCCACAAGTCAGCTTCTAAACCTGTGGAGGACAAATACGACCCATTCAAAAAAATAAATAGCCCATTCCATACGTTCAAACGGAAAGTTCAACATTCAGAGCAAAGTAACAGGTCTGATCCACATATAGAGTACTGAACTTCCACGTTGACAACCATCATAGCCAAGTTAACTATCTACCCCCACTAGACAAGTACTAACTTACTCTTAGCTAACTAGACGATGCCGGCCGCCATCTGTGGTACACGCTAAACGCCGGCACCGGCGTCCTGCGCCTCGCCTCGAACTTGCCAGAGGTGCGATAGGGCGCGTTGCTCGCGCGCGTTGGCCCTTTCCATGCCGGCATGGTCCACCGAAGCTTCGGCTTCCAAGCGGGAAACCCACTTGACGAACTGGTCGTAAAAATCAGCGTCGCGAACGCGTGCGCGCCCGATAGCCTCCAGGGCTATTTGCCGGGCGCCGGTTTCCACGTAGTTGGCCCAGTTGCGGGCGCTCTGCTCGTGACTCAGAGCGTCGGTGCGCTGCTTTGTCCCGCTGGCGGCGCAAATCAGTGATACGCTGCTCCTCCGCCAGGCGGTCGTGCTCCAACAACTCCTGCTCCTCCGCCATGCGATCGCGCTCCAACAACTCCTCGATCTGCGCATTGCCATCTAAAGACAGATAGAATGCCTCCTCCCTCCGTCTGCCTTCAGGTGAAAAACCGAACACTAGTTCCGGCGGTGACCGCCTCCGGCATCGCCTACCGCGGACGAGCGGGGGCATGGCGGACGTGGCGAGCGACGTTGGGCCGGTGGGGGATTATGAGGATATGGCGAGTTGGGTCACGGTGGCACCGGAGAAGGCCAGGAAACAGTACTTATAGGGGGAAGGTAGCGCGATGGTCATCAGAATTCAATGCATAATGGCTTAGCGCGCCAGCTTGCCGTGGAAAACTAGGGAAACTGAAATTATGACTGTGCCATCCCATCCCGTCTGGGTCGCACGCCGGCATGGCGGTCAAACAAGTGCACTCGAATCATCTCCCTCCTTGTAAATAATGATTCCACAGATTTAAAAAGCCCGCAACAATTAAAGCGTATCTTTTTCGTATCAGTTAGCTGCTTTAATTATGGTGGGCTACATGCAGGCACTCAAAATCGCTCGTAGGCAGTACGCGAAGCAGCATGCAACGAGTCGCAGCCGAGGGCACGCATCCAGCCACTTAAATCGCTGGAATTAATTAGGCTTAAACTTCTGCATGCCGTTAATTATTGCCATGCCTTGGTCTTGCTGCTTTGCTCACGGGACTAATAAACCCGGACAGAGGGAGTACCTTGGTTGGTGAGAGGTTTGAATTAAGCCCTGCAAACTGGAAAGGAGGTACTAGTACGTGTGTCATCCGCTATTTATTCGTGTAGGATCGAGTAGGTCATTTCTTGAATTGAGCCCTGCAAACCAGAAAGGAGGTAGTACGTGCGTGAGCCGCTATTTATCCGTGTAGGATCGATAGTGTAGCTTGTCAGTTTCTTCAGATGTAGGCATTTTTATCCGTGTAGGATCAATAGTGTAGGTTGTTAGTTTCTTCAGAGGTAGGCATTTTTATTCAAAAAACTGCCACTTCGCATCTTGCGTCCCAAATAAAACTGCCAGGAGCGCATTTGTAGGCTAGCTAGTGATCGACCAGTAACTTGTAAACACTGAATGAATAGAAATAAGTAATTGTTAATGCATCTCAATGATTCACGGATCATATACAAATATGTAGCTCCAAAAGGAAAGATCAGCCACTTCGGATCTTGCGTCACAACTAAAACTAACTAGTACGATTCCCATACATAAGATCAACATGTTAATGCATCTCAATGATTCACAGATCATATACAAATATGTAGCTCCAAAAGCAAAGATCTAGAAAAAACATCTGTTCTTCCTACTAACATGGATTCTTCTATTGGCCGACATTCAGTACAGACTGAAAGACAAATTTGTTTGTGAAGTCTACAATTCCTCTTACAAACATAAGTGGTTTCACCAACAGCTGGAACCATGAGAATGAACCACACATGATGGAGGAACATCCACTGCAATATGATTTGGTCTTCTCTCGATCACACCACGAGACTATTTTCGGAATACAAACTTTAACTTAGGCAAAATGATGTCCATTGTATAATCAGACCAAAGCAATGAAGCACCAACTGTTGGCCAGTAAATAGTACAGTACTACTTTTCTGCAGTCCATGAAGTGACTATCCAATCTTTGTGTCTATTTTCAAATGGCACTACATGGAGTGACTATACTATTCTCTTGTGCAGTTCAATCAAAATTGCGGACACTTTGTTTGTTTGCCAAATAGCAGCGGGCAGACATCTCTGTCTGCACAAATATCAAGCAGCTAGTAACATATCAAGCAGCTAGCAAACCACTAGTATTACTATCTAATGACAGTACAAAAAGAGTAGCAAGATAGTAGCAAACCACGTACCTTCGTAGTGAACAGCTCATAGTGCCACCAATTGGATATAAAGGTAAAACATGCTCCTAATGTTGAACCAGTTGGACTTTTTGTGCAACTCCACTAAAATCGAGCATCCCTGTTTGCATAGATATTGAAAGTGTGATTACTATAAAAGTGGCACTAGCTGAAGCATAGACTCACAAATATAAGCATTCCAATTTCTTAATGGGAAAAGGTAGCAAGATTGTTTCTAACAACCTGTTTGAAGGAATAAATAAAGCAACAGCGGCTGATGTCAGGAAGGCATACATAGTTCTTTCTGAAAAACTGAGCCATTCCTGACCTTTCCTCTTCTTTTAAGCAAATTTTGTGCAGTTCTACTAAAATAAAATGCCATCACTGCCTTGACAATTCAGTGACACTGTACAAAAGGAAATGACTTAACATTACATCATGATGTCAGGTATGTAGTCGACAGGCATTAGAGACAAACATACAGACCTCCTCCGATAACATAATGAACATTAATTTTAACAAAGGTGTGACTAGCTTTACCGGGATAATTTCAGTGAACTCTACACCATTCGAATACTACAAATATACACTAATCCAGTGGCTAGTGCAACAGTAGAGTTGTTAGTTTATTACAGGGTACAGTACAATGGTTTTACTAAACAGATTTCAATAAACTCTAGCACTGGAAGGTTTCTATAAGAATTGACAATACAAAATGTAAAGGTAACAAGTTTCAACATTGGTATACTAGTGGCATTAGACAAAATGTAAAGGTAAAAATACATCCACAATCAACAGCTAACCCTGAAATAATCCAGTGACATTAAATGGCATTGCTTAAATTTATCGGTGGCATTAGACTGAGAGCGGCATTAGTTAAATGTGGCCTCACTTTAGCAGTAGCATTGCTTGACTTGACTGCTGGCATTATACTAACAGCAAAAAAAGTGGCAATAAGAGCATGGGAGGCCCATTTGGACAGTGGGCGCACCAGTACGATGTATCTCCACGGACGCAAAGTGGTGAGGGAGGTATGGTTTCCCAGAGCAACAAATATCCAGGCAGCATATGTGGATTACGTCCCATTTTTGTTCTCTTTAGCCACCTTTTTCCTATGTGAGGACAACAAACCGATCGACCTGGTCATTCTCTATTGCGTTGTCATGCCTTTCTACCCTTCTTCAACCAAGAGACACGAGACTCGTTCCTTAGCTACTAATTTTCCCCTTTTCAACCTAGATGCGGGTTCGATGCCTACTCTCTTGGACAGTACATTCTCCCTTCCTTTCCTTATTCAACCCAGACATGGATTAGTCTGTATGAAGTAGGGTTTCCTTCAATAGTGCAAATTATGGTTTTCGTCTGTGTGGCGAGCAGAGCAGAGGATAGCAAATTGAGAAGATGGTGGAGTGGAAAAAGATCCACATGCAACGACGTGCCAGATGGGGCAATAGAACAAGGGTATGGTTCGAAAAGAGGTAGCATACCTAAGGGTCGGCGGGAAGTGGCTTCGCTCGTGGTCGTCGTCCTCCGCACACACTACGACAGCGAGCTTGGGGACGAAGGCCATCCAGCGCGGGCGCTAGGTCTGAGAGGACGGCCTTGTCGTCAATGCGTGACCTCGCTCGCCGACGACGAGTGCGTCAATGTTGCACGTCCTTTTCTTCCCCGGCGGATCTATGACCACCGGTGAGGAGGGAGAGAGGGGCCGTCTTTTTTAGATCTGGAGAGAGGGTGGTAGTGTGAGAAGCAAGTGGGCAGCCCTTGGCAAGAAAGCGCTGAAGCTCTAGCCTATATATCTTTTTTATACTACTAGTACTGGAGGTGGAGTAGTGGTAGAGTAGTTTATATTTTCTCTGCATACAGTACCAGTTAGTCATTCTTCAAAACTGAACGGCACGCCATTAAAAAAATAAAGGTCGATAACTAATGCGGCACCTCGGGCCAATGCAGCCAGATCGCATTTTGCACGAGAAAGTACACACCATGTTTTGTTGACATGTGGTCCCGTTCCAACATATCAGTGAGATGACGGCGAGTAGTAGGAGTATTTCTGAAACGACGTGTAGGCTGGGGCGCCCCTTCGTGAACCGTGGCAAACTGGCAACCGCCCACCCACTCTTTGCCTTTCCCTCTCGATTTGGAACTGCTGTCGCACACTCTTCCTCTCCCTCCTCCATTTTCCTTCAGCCCTTCACCCTTTCTTCTGCCATTGTTCGATCATCTTCTCCATGGAGGGAACAGGACGGAAACGACCCCGTTATTCTTGCCCCGATCTGAAAGATGACGTGGTGGAGGAACTCATTGACCGGTGCGACGTCATCACCTTGACTAGCATGGTAGGTTCGTTCAAGCCCATTCTTGACTCAACTAATAACATCATTACAAGGAACCCAAGAGTCAAGGAGCGGTTTGATCTCCCCTATCTTCTTCGCCATGACCCTGATGACTGGCGTCGTCACGACGGAGGCCTCGCCCTATGCAAGTTGATGCCGCTTGATAATGATACGTATGATGTTAAGATGCCATCGCTTGAGGGCAAGGCTTGGGCAGGCGCAAATGGAGATTGGGTTGTTTACATTGGGTCCAACTGCGAGTGGGAACTTGTGAATGTGTACACTCATGACTGGGTTCCACTTCCAAAAATCTCAGCAGACTGCCCAGAGGTTGAGCACACCGGTATTGTACGCACGTTCAAATACAATCATGGTGGCTGTCTTCTACGGAAGATAGCAGTTTCTCGAGTTCCCAACCGCTCTTGGAATTACAACAACTATGAAGTTGTTGCTATCTTTGACAAGCTTGTTGCCGTCCTTGCTGGTTTGACTCTCTGGATATTGCTCAAAAATCAGTTTCTATACACGGATGAGTACTGTGATGCAATTGAATACGAGGGCCTTGTGTTTGCTGCCACCACTCGTGGCACTGTTTTTGCATGGAGTCGTTGTTTCGGTACATTTGTCTTCCACCATAATTATAATTGTTTCATCCACATGCATGCGGGTTAGCAAGTTTCCCTTTACTAATTAACCTACTTGTTGTGTTTCCAAGGTTCTGCGAACATTCTACCACCTATACTTGAAGATTTTTATAACCAAGGGGGAGATGACGATGGTGATGATCACGAGCATGAGGACGAGCAGTGCCCATATACTATTTGGCGCCTGGCAACTAATTCCGATGGATCACCTCTTCTAGTGTATATACAGCCCACTGATGATGTTACTGCTAAGGAAGCAGGTGTAGTCTCCCATGGTCGCACTCTCCGGACCTATTCCAACACTCGTTGCATGGTATTCGGGATGGATACTAGTGTGCTAGCGCCAACTCCTTCTCCCTAGTACAGAATTGATAGTCTTGGAGAAAACTCGCTCTTCCTTGGACAAAACTATCCAATGATGGTGAAAGGCGATCCAACTGCTGTTGACACAACGTTACTACCATTTATGAGAAGCAACTGTGTCTATACCTTGGACATTTGGGTGGTTCCCTACCCTGGTACTGATATAGTAGGCCGGTTCAGCTTGGATGATCAGTTCTGCGTTGGTCTCCAAATCGACAATGGATGGCCCGTCCCAGAGAATCACTTGTGGTTCAAAGCAAGCGTTTCCAATGTCGAGGAATGGTTGAGTCGAAGTTCATTTAATTGCTTGTTATTTGTTGTGTGGTGAAAACTTTAGTATTTATAATGTATCCTCGTTGTCGATGTGGGTTGATGACCTGTTGTATGTAATAAAATGATATGCCTGTGATAAACTTACTAAATTTATGAATGGCTTTCGAGTCGCTTCTGTGAGTGAGTGGTGCGACGAGGCAAAAAAATATTTTCCGAATACATAATTGTACGTGCATTGCAACAGGTTATCGGATGAGGCCAATCAACAATAGTAGTACACTATTTGTACTAGCTTCACATGCTTCGCGCGTTGTGTGGGTGTTTTTATTATAGCCATATTGTACTCTACTATGTAACCAGCACCTCGAATCCTCGATATTAGTAGTACTATATAGTAAGTAGTAGGAGTAGTAGGGTGGCATGGGCCAGAACAAGCATTCACATCCAGGAGTACGACACACGCCACCAGCACGACTTCCGACACCATATTTCTTGGAGTCCATGCTAGAGCAATCTCTTCAACCTCATCGTTTCTCTAACTCAGCCATCGCACGGCAGGCGAGGTGGGGGTTTGCCGATAGTCGGTTTCCTTAATTGCGGTCCCACTTGTAAGGCCAACTGCAATGCACGACCCCAAACGGACCTCCGTTTTGCACGAATCCAACGATAATTTTGACTAGAAAAGCAAGACCAAAGAAAACAAGAACCACAAGAATACATTTTACTACTCCTGTAAGTTGGATTAGTGCCTTCTCAATGCATTCATTGTTGATCTGCGGAGGCTCGATCTTGCGTGCTTCTTTCTTCTTCGAGTGTAAAGTAGACGTTGCTTCCTCACATCTAGTCTCATGTCTAGCCTCTATTCTAGTACTCCCTCTGGTCCGTTTTTCTCTGCGTCTAAGCAGCAACATGCATACCAAGTAGGAGTATCAACAAGTGCACTAATATCATCTATAGCCTCTGTGCTAGCTAAAAGTGATAGAACATCTACTAAATTGTGCTCTATCAATATATGGATGTACTCTTCTTCCCAATACAAAAACTTGCATCCATTCTACTCCCTCCGTTGCACAATACATGCCTTCTATTTGTCAATATATATATGTATCTAGACATTTTGGACAAATGGAAGTCAAGTATTTTGGAACGGAGGGAGTACATAATAAAAATTTTAAGTTAGCACAACTAGTCTAATCCGAGAGCACAACCGAAGATTTGGTCGGGTTCTTCCTCCTTTTGCCGACACGTGGGACATCCAGCATCCACGTCGTGTCATGAAAGAAAATAGAGTGGTAGTTGAAGCCACGAGATGTGCATCTTGGGTTAAACTGTAAATAGAATCTTACTACTCTTGAGTAACTCCAAAAGCGGCCACCGAAGATCTTTCTTGGATTTGTTTTTCATCACCAGCACGTCGAGGTGAAAGATGTGCAGGTTCAGTGGGTCCTCTTGCGTTTTCACTGACATGTGGGGCCGCATGTGAGCAAACAGACGATGGGCTCTGCGCGTCCGCTGGCTGGCTGAGAAAAGAGATAGAGGAGGGCTGAGCACGGACTGCAGGAAATTTGTTCTATGTACCTCGATATAGGCTCGATATAGTGGGCTGGCATGGGCCATAACTAGCATTCACGTCTAGCAGTACGGCACATGCCACCAACACGAGTCCCATCCGACACCAATTTTCTTGGAGTCTGTGCTACAACCATCTCTTCTCCCTCCCGTTTTCTCAGCCATCGCGCAGTGGGCGGGGTGGGGGTTTGCCGATAGTCGGTTTGCTCAACTGCGGTCCCACTTGTAAGTGAAAATGCAACACCGCACACATTCCCGCTTGAGCAGCGTGCCGGACCAATCGTGTGGGGGTGCTACGTGAGCACGGCAGGCTTTTCCTTTTGAACTCATAACTTGTAAAATTTGGTTCTGCTCCATGGCGTGATCGATAGATAGAAAATAACGATTTTGACTAGAGTAATGAGAAGTTTGGTTCTGGCGCCGTTCATGCATGGAGTACGTACAAAAATTATGAAGTTGATGCGAAAGGTAAGATAATTACTGTAGTATCATATACTACTACATGGATTTGACGGAAAGATAAAAATACATACGGATCCATCAACGACATCCTCACGCCCTAGTGCGCCGGGTCACCAACCGACGTGTGAGGAGCAGCGGCATTGGCGGCGAGCTCAACGTGCTTCTGAACAATGTCGTCCAAGGTTGCCCTGCGGTCCAAGAAGGCCAGCGTCCTATCGTCCTCCTCTTGCATGTAGTAGTCC
This sequence comes from Triticum aestivum, assembly GCF_018294505.1. Lineage (NCBI taxonomy): Eukaryota > Viridiplantae > Streptophyta > Magnoliopsida > Poales > Poaceae > Triticum > Triticum aestivum. The sequence goes on along the minus strand of NC_057807.1, from coordinate 25,244,287 downwards.
TTGTGGACGATTTGCGCGTAGACGTGTGTGATTATGTCGATGGTGTCTTGCTGCGCCAGGCGCTGCGCGGCGAGCGCGACCTCGAGGTGGACATTCTCCGGCGCGATGGTGGGCAGTCGCAGGGCCACCAGTGCGTCGAAGAGGTTGTCACCATAGTGGCCGTTGAGGATGGCGGGCATCGCAGAGCCTGGGCGCGTCGGCTAGAGGCTTACGTCAAAGTCGTCCGCGAGCTTCTTGATGACGGTGAGCTTGTCAAGGAAACCAACGAGGACCTCGTCGAACAAGGAGACGAAGTTGTCGTCCAAGCGGCCCCTTGCCCTGGCGGCCTCAAGCAATACTACTTGGAGACATTCCTCGTTGCCAGGCCGCAGGCCGGCGTCGTGGACCATCTGGCACAGTCGGCTGATGCTCGCGCTCATCGCCTCCATGGGTCAACTGATCTTGCGATTCGAGTGATCACTCTTGCCCTTGGTTAGTGTGCGTAGGTGCGTAGGATTTTGTACTACTCCCCGGCCCTCTACTGCACCTGCCTTTGGCTGTATGATAGGTGGGCCAGCCACCCCTGGGCCCACATGTCATTCACTCAAAGGCAGTTGCCGTAAGTCAATGAAGCTGCGTCCCCCTCCGTGCCGGTGCAGTATAGTCATCTCACCGGACCTCTAGTTGGGGCCTAACGAGAGAAGTTTGATGTTTACTGGTTTATTGGTCCCCTTTGCATTTTGCTCCAAGTTTTGACCTTTGATTTAACTAATAAAATGTTAATGCATGTAAACAAAAATGTTGTGTAAGTCACGTTATGAAAACCAAATAATCCCAAAACACTTAGGCACGGTGCATTAACTCCCTCCTTGTTTCTTATTTCGTGACATATCAACCAATGAGAGATGTGGGCCGTGCATGCTTTCAATGACTTGAGACTACCAAACATGACATGCAGTGTTTAGTTCATTGCATGTAATCCTATTAGTAGTTAGCAAAAAAACATTAAGTTCTCTCGCCGATAGGAATAAAACACCATGTATTTATTTACAGAGGGAGTAGTACATTTTTTGTGACATGCATTACTACTAGATATTGCTAGTCAAATACTAAAATCCAGATGGACGTGGTAGTACTCCTAAATCTAGACGGTGGTGCTACTAGTACTAGCACTGTACTACCCGTTGGTCAAATTATTACGTGCTGCTCCTCATAGTGAAGTGACAAGACCCCGCGCCGGAGATGACACCTGAGTATAGGCGCCGTGTTCGGCATACCATAGTTAGCCTCACCGTCTGCAGTCAGTATCAACATGGCTGTAGAGCTAGCCTGCTTACAACTAGCCCTGTTCGACATAATTTCCCATGCGTAGATGCCCGTGCATTGCACGGAACACCAAGATTGGGGGTGGACGGCTCCGGCAGCGGCCATCGTGCCAGATTTTTCCACCGCGTTATAGATGTGGTGGGGAGGAGATAAGGCTGATTGTGAGAGACAAGGAGTTGTTTGTAAATAGGGAACAAGTACGGGCATCTTTTTGCAAAAATGGAGAAGCTTGGTTTGTATGCGTCAGATCTAGATCCGACGGCTATTGGTGAAAGATGGGAGGCACAACATCATCACCAACTCAGGACCTATTTGATTCGCAGGATTTTGGAAACGCAGGAATAGGACACAGCAATATTACAAGTTTCACACTGTTATTAGAAATGTTAGGAGTAATGCTGCACCTAGGAAGAGGGAATTACTAGGAAGTTTACGTAAGAACTTTCGTTACTTTAGGTGGATGCAACATTATTATACAAACTAAAATCCACCGCACTGACAAGTTACTAATGGGAAAATAAGTTTTCGAGTCTCTGGCCACTTGATGTTTCAAAAACAAATTCAGCTTCTGCGGAGACTTTGTCATTTAGGCTTAGACGCTTGCGGTGATCAGCATGCCATTCATTGTTGCGCCAGAGAACGCCAAACCTCATTACCTTGAGCACACTTGCCTCCAGAACAAAGAACCTGGCCAATTTAATCTCAGATGTGCTGCCTCGGTAGTCAATCAAATCAATTTATGTAAGATGGAGATCAAGGCATTCGATGAGATTGTTATAGTGCAGCACATTTTTCACTTTCGGGTCTTTTTTTATCTGCAAAAGAAGAGAACATATTAGAGTAGCTGGCTGCATAAGATTGCCGTGTCATCAAGAGGTACCAATATCATTCGCTCATACGATAGGGTTGGCTGGCTAGTGATATTTTTTCACTCTCTCTCTCTCTCTCTCTCTCTCTCTCTCTGTTTCCTCTCATTTAACTAGGAGCACGTGAAGAGCTTGGGCATTTGTTGCCTTCCACTATGTGGCCGATGCCATATTTCGCAAAAGTATGACACATAATACGCATCGATGTCAAATCAAAAGATTTTGGCACCGCTCTCGCGATGTGAGAGAGTTGGCACCGCTGTGCACACAGACCCACATGTATAAACAAATCAATCAAACCAACTAGACCAGCCTCTCACTCCCCCAAACAAGTGTTTTTTATTGCCTCAGTCCTCTCTCTCTCTCTCCCACACAGTGTTTTTTCATTTGGTGAGTTAATTTGGCACCGGAGCAAAGTAGGTGATCCAGATTGGGGCACCAGGTGAGCAATGGAGGGGCATCGATGCCAAATGCATCACAAGTGAATTTGGCACATGTTTTGGCCTACATAGCCCACTTTTGTACTCCCTCCGTCCCAAAATTCTTGTCTTAAATTTGTCTAAATATGGATGTATCTAGTTACATTTTAGTGTTAGATACATCCGTATCTAAACAAATGTAAGACAAGAATTTTGGGACGAAGGGAATACTACCTCGTATTTAGTATAAAATTTTGACCATAGATTTAACTAAGAAAATGCCAATGCATGTCACTAAAAATTACACCATTTGAAATTATGTTCAAATACGAATCCAACGATATAGTTCTTAGTGACATGCATTAACATTTTGTTAGTTAAATCTATGGTCAAATTTTGATACTACAAAATTGGAAGAGTAAAACCAGGACGGAGGTAGTACTTGCTCTTAGGGTAACCATAGAGTTACTGGAGTAGTCTAAGTTACTTTCCACTATGACTAGCCTAGGCTACTATAGTAGTAGTACAACATAAAAACGATGCAGGTGATCACGTGAGAAAAAATACTAAAAAAATTTCTTTCGGTGCAGTGCGTAGATGCAGTTTTGAACACTACACTTGTCATCGTAATTTGGGGAAATTATGAAAAAATTGAGCTGCGTTGTGATTACTGTTTACTTATAGGAAAGAAGTTTCAACTCGATGAGTAGCTTCTCCGTGCATGGAAAGCATGTAAGGAATCCAACAACTTGATCCAGATTGGGGTCGATAGATTTTAGTGCTAAGATCTTCACTGTGCGCATGGACTGGGTCAAGATTGTGGGAATCATTTTCTAGAATACGGTCGTAAATACATCAAGAAGAAATTTAAAAATGTGAATTTCAAGAAGACGGAGAAGAAGATGTGTGTTGTACCTGAACGATTACAGGTCCAATAAAGAGTTCGGAGAATTTGGCAGACGAGTACACAACCGCTGTCAATTTCGGCGCGTCAAAGGCCCTGATTTTTGTTGGACCTTCTAGATCTGATACAAGCAATCTCTCAAGGAAAGGCGCATTCTCAATGACCATAACGTGGAACAGCTGGAATAATCTCTTCCCAATTGATGTCTTTTGTGGGGCCAGCAAGACACATAAATCCATCAGAGATTCGTCAAGGCAATGTGGAGGCTAATGAACCCGTGGATCTGCTCAAGACGAAGGTACTCGAGTACAGTACAGCTGTAGATCAGGTGCTCCATAGCCTTCTTCGAGATGACAACGTTGAGAGGTCAAGCTGCTTGAGTTGAGGGAGAAGAAGGGCGGGCGCGGCATTAATCTGGGGAAGATAGCAGGAGCTGAAGCTGGCGCGGCGCAGCATTGGCGTGAGGCGGAGCGCAGACGGCGGCAGAGAGCGACATTGTCCAGCTTCAAAGCTGAGCTCCTCGAGCTGATCTAGGGCGGGGGATAAGAACCACTCGTCGAACTTGGATTGGACCTTGCAGTTGGTACTGAACATGCGGATGTCAAGGCGTCTGGCTGGCCAAGGGTGCGATGAAAGGATCTTGGAGACTGCGGCCATGCGTTTGCAATCCCCGTCGCAGAGGCAGCTATCGATGGTGAGGTTGAGGGGGGACGCAGCGCTAGAGGGGGCGCCACCGCCGGGAGAGCAGGGCGGTCCGCATGGCAGATTTGGTGGGGAGGAGGCCGATGGTGACGAGCAGAATGTCGTCGGGGAGGCTGCTGATGAAGTCCAGGCTCGCCGGATGCGGTTTTGGCTCGAGCCGCCTCCGCTTGTTGGCTGCCTCGCCGTCCATCTCAACCGGCGGCGACGCCGGTTTACACATGTGCTGGTGTGTGTTGTGTGCTGGGTGTGCGCGAGTGCGTCCTTCTGTGCATGCCGCCGCGCAATGGTGAATTGTGCGTGAGTGCGTCCTTCGCGCACAAGAAGTTTGTCCTCAATGCACCCTCAATTTACTAGCGTGCGGGGTGCTACCCCGAGTGGTTTCAACTTTGTTTACTTCACCGCGTGTCAGATGGGCCTCTAGTTTACTTATTTTCACCCACTGCCACATGGGCCAGCACACCAAGATACAGAACACAAGCTGACAACACAGCATGTGGATTGGTTGACCGGTCAACTAAACAATATATGGAGCTATACGCTGATACAGTGAGCATATAATCCGTCGGTATAGATAGTTCGAGTGAGAGGGGAGGCCCGTGAGAGATAGCAGAGAGAGAGAGAAAGAGCTACTCCCTCCGTTCGATAATGTAGTTACAACATTTTTTGAAACTTTGACCAAGTTTATAAAGAAATTACTTATATCTACAATACCAAAGATAAATGATAGTATGAAGTAAGTACATGTTGTGATGAATCTAATGATCGTCCCAGATGTAAATGTTTTTCTCCACATATACCTGGTCAAACTTTTCTGAGGTTTGACTTTTCAAAACATCCATATGCTTATGGATGTGACAGAGTCCCTAAAGAGAGAGAGAGAGAGTGAAAAAAGTGTGTGTGCGTGTGTGAAAGAGACATGGACAACACACGATTAAAGTAGAGAAAAAGCGTGCGTGTCTTATGCAAACATATCACACATGCATCTTCGACAACAGAGGCAAGGTGAGGAGATAGTGTGTGGTTGTTTGGAACCGAGAGAGGAAGACCCCTAGCACATGGCCAAGAGGGGTCTGACAAACAAGGGAGAGAGGTCGAGAGAGACGTACGGAGAAAATGCAGACATGGGGAGGAGAGAGTGTATGTTTGTCATAGAGAGATCCCCTGGAGATAGTGATGGGACTACATGGGTGGGAGATCGAGTGACAAGGTGTGTGCGTGATAGAAGATGCCCCGAGAGATATCGAGATAGACGTATGGATGGAAGGAGACAACTCGTGTGTTCTTGATGGCTAGTAAGAGATAATCATACTTAGGAGGGGGAGTGCTTGCGCCTATGGCCCTGTTTGGATACTCTAACTCAGTTAGAGGTTAGAGTTAGATTCATACCCTGAACTAACCCTAAACTAACTCTAAGTAAAGAGGTGTTTGGATGGCAGGGTTAGATGGAGCGCAGATACGGCGAGGCACCTTCACGGGCGGTGCTAGAGGAAGGGAGGGAGAGGATGAGAAGCTTCGAGGAAGTGGGGAGGGATCTTCTGCGGGGAGAGCGAGAGAAAAAAGTGTTTATTAGTGGTCCCGAGAAGAACTAACCCAAATAAGCACCTCTTGGATGGGTTAGTTTTTTTGGATGGGTTAGATGCATCTAACCTAAACTAACCCTCCTGTTTGGATCTTTTTGGGTTAGTTGACTCCAAACTAACTCTAACCCATGGATCCAAACAGAGCCTATGATGAAGTGAGGGATTATGGTACTTAGGGGGGTGCATGTCACATGGAGAGAGAACAAGGGCGGAGAGTGTTGGATGGGTCTATATGTATAGTGTGAGCGAGACTTGTGTATGTGTGAACCAGGGAGATATAAGGCCAGTTTGGCTTGCGTCGTGAGCATCTTTTGTGTGGCCTGGGGTTGTGGCTGGATTTCATGCATGCTTGTTTGGTTCCTACCCTGTGAAAAAGAAAGCCCGCCTGAGCTGGGTTCCCTTGCATTTAATTAGCCTAGCTGAACTCCAGACACTGCAAGTAGCCTGGCCCAAGCGACCGATTTCGAACACCTGGCCGTGCCTGGTCGAGCGGCCACGAGGCTAACAGCAACAGGGATGGATATTAGCATTAAATAATTGATGTATGAATTGATTGATGGGACGTTGATGCTTTGCATGGCCCAGGCATGAACCAAACACTTCAGCACCACACAAGCCTGGCCAGGCATAAATATTTTACATCTCACGTCCACACCAGGCAGTACCGGCCATCAAGGCATGAGGGTCAGGTCACGAACCAAACTGACCAACAAAGTTTGAGAGAGATTGAGGAGCCCCGATAAGGCTGAGTGGTGCGTCAGATAGCTGAGAGGGGGAAAGAGATATTCCATCCGCTCGATAATGCAGTGCATGTAAATTTTTTAGAAGTCAAACTTTGGAAACTTTGATCAGGTTTACGCAAATGTTATTTATATCTACAATACCAAAGATACATCATACAAAACTACATCTCATGGTGAATCTAATGGTATACGTTTGCCGTACTAGATGTAGTTGTTTTTCTCCACGTACATGGTCAAACTTTGTGATGTTTGACTTTTCAATAAATCTATATGCTATGGACGGAGGAGAGTGCCTCAGTCGAGACAGATCAAGTGCGTGTGAAGGAGAATGAGTAAGTGTTCAAAAAGAGTATGTGTGTGAAAGAGAAATTGACAACAAACGATAAATTAGAGAGAGAGTGTGTTTTTTCGTTTCTTATGCAAACATATCACGCATGCATCTCTGAGATGGAAAAGCGAGGCGAGGACATACACGAAGATAGCTACTGTGTGATTGTTTGCAACGGAGAGAGACACCCGTGTAGCACATGTCCAATAGAGGTCTGGCCAACAAGGAAAAAAGGTCGAGAGGGACACATAGATGGCATGGACGCATGGGGAGGGAGAGAGGGTGTGTTTGTGATAGAGAGATCCCCTCGAGATCATGAGGGGACTATATGGGTGGGATATCGAGGGAGTGTGTGCGCGATAGAAAGATGCCCCTAGAGAAATTGAGATAGACCATGCACATGTTTGTGATGGAGACTAAGATTAGCTAGTCATATACATATAGGGGGGACTGCATGTGCCTACAATTGAGTGAGAGACCATCATACTTGGCTAGCTGGGCATGAGATTGTGTGTGTGTGTGTGCATGTGAGATGGAGAGAGAACGAGGGAGAGAGATAGAGTTTTAGATGGGCCTATCGAGTGCGAGTGAGATATGCATGTGTATGTGTGACCCAGGTGGATGGAGAGTTTGAGAGAGGGGGGAAGAGCTCCGAGACGACATAGTGGTGCGTGAGAGAGTTACGGGCAAAGAGCCAAGGAATTTGTGTGCGTACGATGAGTGCACCCAAGATATCTAGCTTGGACTAGCTAGAGTATCATACATAGTGTGCGAGAGAGACCTATAGATGGTGTATATATG